>NC_134485.1:430607685-430914105 GCF_040206685.1 Ascaphus truei | reverse complement strand
TTCACGCAGTCTCCAGCTTCCCCTTGTCTCACGCAGTCTCCAGCTTCCCCGCGTCTCACGCAGAGTCTCCAGCTTCCCTGCGTCTCACGAAGTCTCCAGCTTCCCCGCGTCTCACGCAGTCTCCAGCTTCCCCGCGTCTCACGCAGAGTCTCCAGCTTCCCCACGGTCTCACGCAGAGTCTCCAGCTTCCCCGCGTCTCACGCAGTCTCCAGCTTCCCTGCGTCTCACGCAGTCTCCAGCTTCCCCGTCTCACGCAGAGTCTCCAGCTTCCCCGCGTCTCACGCAGTTTCCAGCTTCCCCGCGTCTCACGCAGAGTCTCCAGCTTCCCCGCGTCTCACGCAGAGTCTCCAGCTTCCCCGCGTCTCACGCAGTCTCCAGCTTCCCCGCGTCTCACGCAGTCTCCAGCTTCCCCACGTCTCACGCAGTCTCCAGCTTCCCCGCTTCTCACGCAGTCTCCAGCTTCCCCACGTCTCACGCAGAGTCTCCAGCTTCCCCGCGTCTCACGCAGAGTCTCCAGCTTCCCCGCGTCTCACGCAGTCTCCAGCTTCCCCGCGTCTCACGCAGTCTCCAGCTTCCCCACGTCTCACGCAGTCTCCAGCTTCCCCGCTTCTCACGCAGTCTCCAGCTTCCCCGCGTCTCACGCAGAGTCTCCAGCTTCCCCGCGTCTCACGCAGAGTCTCCAGCTTCCCCGCGTCTCACGCAGTCTCCAGCTTCCCCGCGTCTCACGCAGTCTCCAGCTTCCCCACGTCTCACGCAGTCTCCAGCTTCCCCGCTTCTCACGCAGTCTCCAGCTTCCCCACGTCTCACGCAGAGTCTCCAGCTTCCCCGCGTCACACGCAGAGTTTCCAGCTTCCCCGCGTCTCACGCAGTCTCCAGCTTCCCCTGCGTCTCACGCAGTCTCCAGCTTCCCCACGTCTCACGCAGTTTCCAGCTTCCCCACGTCTCACGCAGAGTCTCCAGCTTCCCCGCGTCACACGCAGAGTTTCCAGCTTCCCCGCGTCTCACGCAGTCTCCAGCTTCCCCTGCGTCTCACGCAGTCTCCAGCTTCCCACGTCTCACGCAGTCTCCAGCTTCCCCGCTTCTCACGCAGTCTCCAGCTTCCCCGCGTCTCACGCAGTCTCCAGCTTCCCCGCGTCTCACGCAGAGTCTCCAGCTTCCCCGCGTCTCACGCAGTCTCCAGCTTCCCCGCGTCTCACGCAGTCTCCAGCTTCCCCGCGTCTCACGCAGTCTCCAGCTTCCCCTCGTCTCACGCAGTCTCCAGCTTCCCCGCGTCTCACGCAGTCTCCAGCTTCCCCGCGTCTCACGCAGAGTCTCCAGCTTCCCCGCGTCTGACGCAGAGTCTCCAGCTTCCAGCGTCCTGACGCAGAGTCTCCAGCTTCCCCGCGTCTCACGCAGAGTCTCCAGCTTCCCCGCGTCTCACGCAGAGTCTCGAGCTTCCCCGCGTCTCACGCAGAGTCTCCAGCTTCCCCGCGTCTCACGCAGTCTCCAGCTTCCCCGCGTCTCACGCAGTCTCCAGCTTCCCCGCGTCTCACGCAGAGTCTCCACCTTTCCCGCGTCTCACGCAGTCTCCAGCTTCCCCGCGTCTCACGCAGTCTCCAGCTTCCCCGCGTCTCACGCACAGTCTCCAGCTTCCCCGCGTCTCACGCAGAGTCTCCAGCTTCCCCGCGTCTCACGTAGAGTCTCCAGCTTCACTGCGTCTCACGAAGTCTCCAGCTTCCCCGCGTCTCACGCAGTCTCCAGCTTCCCCGCGTCTCACGCAGAGTCTCCAGCTTCCCCACGTCTCACGCAGAGTCTCCAGCTTCCCCGCGTCTCACGCAGAGTCTCCAGCTTCCCCGCGTCTCACGCAGAGTCTCCAGCTTCCCCGCGTCTCACGCAGAGTCTCCAGCTTCCCCGCGTCTCACGCAGAGTCTCCAGCTTCCCCGCGTCTCACGCAGTCTCCAGCTTCCCCTCGTCTCACGCAGTCTCCAGCTTCCCCGCGTCTCACGCAGTCTCCAGCTTCCCCGCGTCTCACGCAGTCTCCAGCTTCCCCGCGTCTCACGCAGAGTCTCCAGCTTCCCAGCGTCTCACGCAGTCTCCAGCTTCCCCGCGTCTCACGCAGAGTCTCCAGCTTCCCCTCGTCTCACGCAGAGTCTCCAGCTTCCCCGCGTCTCACACAGTCTCCAGCTTCCCCTCGTCTCACGCAGTCTCCAGCTTCCCAGCGTCTCACGCAGTCTCCAGCTTCCCCGCGTCTCACGCAGAGTCTCCAGCTTCCCCGCGTCTCACGCAGTCTCCAGCTTCCCCTTGTCTCACGCAGTCTCCAGCTTCCCCGCGTCTCACGCAGAGTCTCCAGCTTCCCTGCGTCTCACGAAGTCTCCAGCTTCCCCGCGTCTCACGCAGTCTCCAGCTTCCCCGCGTCTCACGCAGAGTCTCCAGCTTCCCCACGTCTCACGCAGAGTCTCCAGCTTCCCCGCGTCTCACGCAGTCTCCAGCTTCCCTGCGTCTCACGCAGTCTCCAGCTTCCCCGCGTCTCACGCAGAGTCTCCAGCTTCCCCGCGTCTCACGCAGTTTCCAGCTTCCCCGCGTCTCACGCAGAGTCTCCAGCTTCCCCGCGTCTCACGCAGAGTCTCCAGCTTCCCCGCGTCTCACGCAGTCTCCAGCTTCCCCGCGTCTCACGCAGTCTCCAGCTTCCCCACGTCTCACGCAGTCTCCAGCTTCCCCGCTTCTCACGCAGTCTCCAGCTTCCCCACGTCTCACGCAGAGTCTCCAGCTTCCCCGCGTCTCACGCAGAGTCTCCAGCTTCCCCGCGTCTCACGCAGTCTCCAGCTTCCCCGCGTCTCACGCAGTCTCCAGCTTCCCCACGTCTCACGCAGTCTCCAGCTTCCCCACGTCTCACGCAGTCTCCAGCTTCCCCGCTTCTCACGCAGTCTCCAGCTTCCCCGCGTCTCACGCAGAGTCTCCAGCTTCCCCGCGTCTCACGCA
Source organism: Ascaphus truei (assembly GCF_040206685.1). NCBI lineage: Eukaryota > Metazoa > Chordata > Amphibia > Anura > Ascaphidae > Ascaphus > Ascaphus truei. The sequence continues at coordinate 430,911,147 of NC_134485.1, read as the reverse complement.
GAGTCTCCAGCTTCCCCGCGTCTCACGCAGTCTCCAGCTTCCCCGCGTCTCACGCAGTCTCCAGCTTCCCCACGTCTCACGCAGTCTCCAGCTTCCCCGCTTCTCACGCAGTCTCCAGCTTCCCCACGTCTCACGCAGAGTCTCCAGCTTCCCCGCGTCACACGCAGAGTTTCCAGCTTCCCCGCGTCTCACGCAGTCTCCAGCTTCCCCTGCGTCTCACGCAGTCTCCAGCTTCCCCACGTCTCACGCAGTTTCCAGCTTCCCCACGTCTCACGCAGAGTCTCCAGCTTCCCCGCGTCACACGCAGAGTTTCCAGCTTCCCCGCGTCTCACGCAGTCTCCAGCTTCCCCTGCGTCTCACGCAGTCTCCAGCATCCCCACGTCTCACGCAGTCTCCAGCTTCCCCGCTTCTCACGCAGTCTCCAGCTTCCCCGCGTCTCACGCAGAGTCTCCAGCTTCCCCGCGTCTCACGCAGAGTCTCCAGCTTCCCCGCGTCTCACGCAGTCTCCAGCTTCCCCGCGTCTCACGCAGTCTCCAGCTTCCCCACGTCTCACGCAGTCTCCAGCTTCCCCGCTTCTCACGCAGTCTCCAGCTTCCCCACGTCTCACGCAGAGTCTCCAGCTTCCCCGCGTCACACGCAGAGTTTCCAGCTTCCCCGCGTCTCACGCAGTCTCCAGCTTCCCCGCATCTCACGCAGTCTCCAGCTTCCCCGCGTCTCACGCAGAGTCTCCAGCTTCCCCGCGTCTCACGCAGAGTCTCCAGCGCCCCGCGTCTCACGCAGTCTCCAGCTTCCCCGCGTCTCACGCAGTCTCCAGCTTCCCCACGTCTCACGCAGTCTCCAGCTTCCCCGCTTCTCACGCAGTCTCCAGCTTCCCCACGTCTCACGCAGAGTCTCCAGCTTCCCTGCGTCACACGCAGAGTTTCCAGCTTCTCCGCGTCTCACGCAGTCTCCAGCTTCCCCGCATCTCACGCAGTCTCCAGCTTCCCCGCGTCTCACGCAGTCTCCAGCTTCCCCGCGTCTCACGCAGTCTCCAGCTTCCCCGCGTCTCACGCAGTCTCCAGCTTCCCCGCGTCTCACGCAGAGTCTCCAGCTTCCCCGCGTCTCACGCACTCTCCAGCTTCCCCGCGTCTCACGCAGTCTCCAGCTTCCCCGCGTCTCACGCAGAGTCTCCAGCTTCCCCGCGTCTCACGCAGAGTCTCCAGCTTCCCCGCGTCTCACGCAGAGTCTCCAGCTTCCCCGCGTCTCACGCAGAGTCTCCAGCTTCCCCGCGTCTCACGCAGGGTCTCCAGCTTCCCCGCGTCTCACGCAGTTTCCAGCTTCCCGGCGTCTCGCGCAGAGTCTCCAGCTTCCCCACGTCTCACGCAGTCTCCAGCTTCCCCGCGTCTCACGCAGAGTCTCCAGCTTCCCCTCGTCTCACGCAGTCTCCAGCTTCCCCGCGTCTCACGCAGTCTCCAGCTTCCTCGCGTCTCACGCAGTCTCCAGCTTCCCCGCGTCTCACGCAGAGTTTCCAGCTTCCCCTCGTCTCACGCAGTCTCCAGCTTCCCCGCGTCTCACGCAGAGTCTCCAGCTTCCCCGCGTCTCACGCAGAGTCTCCAGCTTCCCCGCGTCTCACGCAGTCTCCAGCTTCCCCGCGTCTCACGCAGAGTCTCCAGCTTCCCCGCGTCTCACGCAGAGTTTCTAGCTTCCCCGCGTCTCACGCAGTCTCCAGCTTCCCCACGTCTCACGCAGAGTCTCCAGCTTCCCCGCGTCTCACGCAGAGTCTCCAGCTTCCCCGCGTCTCACGCAGTCTCCAGCTTCCCCGCGTCTCACGCAGAGTCTCCAGCTTCCCCGCGTCTCACGCAGTCTCCAGCTTCCCCGCATCTCACGCAGTCTCCCGCTTCCCCGCGTCTCACGCAGTCTCCAGCTTCCCCGCGTCTCACGCAGAGTCTCCAGCTTCCCCTCGTCTCACGCAGTCTCCAGCTTCCCCACATCTCACGCAGTCTCCCGCTTCCCCGCGTCTCACGCAGTCTCCAGCTTCCCCGCGTCTCACGCAGAGTCTCCAGCTTCCCCGCGTCTCACGCAGAGTCTCCAGCTTCCCCGCGTCTCACGCAGTCTCCAGCTTCCCCGCGTCTCACGCAGTCTCCAGCTTCCCCGCGTCTCACGCAGAGTCTCCAGCTTCCCCGCGTCTCACGCAGTCTCCAGCTTCCCCGCGTCTCACGCAGAGTCTCCAGCTTCCCCGCGTCTCACGCAGTCTCCAGCTTCCCCGCGTCTCACGCAGAGTCTCCAGCTTCCAAACGTCTCACGCAGAGTCTCCAGCTTCCCCGCGTCTCACGCAGTCTCCAGCTTCCCCGCGTCTCACGCAGAGTCTCCAGCTTCCCCGCGTCTGACGCAGAGTCTCCAGCTTCCCAGCGTCTGACGCAGAGTCTCCAGCTTCCCCGCGTCTCACGCAGAGTCTCCAGCTTCCCCGCGTCTCACGCAGAGTCTCGAGCTTCCCCGCGTCTCACGCAGAGTCTCCAGCTTCCCCGCGTCTCACGCAGTCTCCAGCTTCCCCACATCTCACGCAGTCTCCAGCTTCCCCGCGTCTCACGCAGTCTCCAGCTTCCCCGCGTCTCACGCAGTCTCCAGCTTCCCCGCGTCTCACGCAGAGTCTCCACCTTTCCCGCGTCTCACGCAGTCTCCAGCTTCCCCGCGTCTCACGCAGTCTCCAGCTTCCCCGCGTCTCACGCACAGTCTCCAGCTTCCCCGCGTCTCACGCAGAGTCTCCAGCTTCCCCGCGTCTCACGTAGAGTCTCCAGCTTCACTGCGTCTCACGAAGTCTCCAGCTTCCCCGCGTCTCACGCAGTCTCCAGCTTCCCCGCGTCTCACGCAGTCTCCAGCTTCCCCACGTCTCACGCAGAGTCTCCAGCTTCCCCGCGTCTCACGCAGAGTCTCCAGCTTCCCCGCGTCTCACGCAGAGTCTCCAGCTTCCCCGCGTCTCACGCAGAGTCTCCAGCTTCCCCGCGTCTCACGCAGAGTCTCCAGCTTCCCGCGTCTCACGCAGTCTCCAGCTTCCCCTCGTCTCACGCAGTCTCCAGCTTCCCCGCGTCTCACGCAGTCTCCAGCTTCCCCGCGTCTCACGCAGTCTCCAGCTTCCCCGCGTCTCACGCAGAGTCTCCAGCTTCCCAGCGTCTCACGCAGTCTCCAGCTTCCCCGCGTCTCACGCAGAGTCTCCAGCTTCCCCTCGTCTCACGCAGAGTCTCCAGCTTCCCCGCGTCTCACACAGTCTCCAGCTTCCCCTCGTCTCACGCAGTCTCCAGCTTCCCAGCGTCTCACGCAGTCTCCAGCTTCCCCGCGTCTCACGCAGAGTCTCCAGCTTCCCCGCGTCTCACGCAGTCTCCAGCTTCCCCTTGTCTCACGCAGAGTCTCCAGCTTCCCCGCGTCTCACGCAGAGTCTCCAGCTTCCCTGCGTCTCACGAAGTCTCCAGCTTCCCCGCGTCTCACGCAGTCTTCAGCTTCCCCGCGTCTCACGCAGAGTCTCCAGCTTCCCCACGTCTCACGCAGAGTCTCCAGCTTCCCCGCGTCTCACGCAGTCTCCAGCTTCCCTGCGTCTCACGCAGTCTCCAGCTTCCCCGCGTCTCACGCAGAGTCTCCAGCTTCCCCGCGTCTCACGCAGTTTCCAGCTTCCCCGCGTCTCACGCAGAGTCTCCAGCTTCCCCGCGTCTCACGCAGAGTCTCCAGCTTCCCCGCGTCTCACGCAGTCTCCAGCTTCCCCGCGTCTCACGCAGTCTCCAGCTTCCCCACGTCTCACGCAGTCTCCAGCTTCCCCGCTTCTCACGCAGTCTCCAGCTTCCCCACGTCTCACGCAGAGTCTCCAGCTTCCCCGCGTCTCACGCAGAGTCTCCAGCTTCCCCGCGTCTCACGCAGTCTCCAGCTTCCCCGCGTCTCACGCAGTCTCCAGCTTCCCCACGTCTCACGCAGTCTCCAGCTTCCCCGCTTCTCACGCAGTCTCCAGCTTCCCCGCGTCTCACGCAGAGTCTCCAGCTTCCCCGCGTCTCACGCAGAGTCTCCAGCTTCCCCGCGTCTCACGCAGTCTCCAGCTTCCCCGCGTCTCACGCAGTCTCCAGCTTCCCCACGTCTCACGCAGTCTCCAGCTTCCCCGCTTCTCACGCAGTCTCCAGCTTCCCCACGTCTCACGCAGAGTCTCCAGCTTCCCCGCGTCACACGCAGAGTTTCCAGCTTCCCCGCGTCTCACGCAGTCTCCAGCTTCCCCTGCGTCTCACGCAGTCTCCAGCTTCCCCACGTCTCACGCAGTCTCCAGCTTCCCCACGTCTCACGCAGAGTCTCCAGCTTCCCCGCGTCACACGCAGAGTTTCCAGCTTCCCCGCGTCTCACGCAGTCTCCAGCTTCCCCTGCGTCTCACGCAGTCTCCAGCTTCCCCACGTCTCACGCAGTCTCCAGCTTCCCCGCTTCTCACGCAGTCTCCAGCTTCCCCGCGTCTCACGCAGAGTCTCCAGCTTCCCCGCGTCTCACGCAGAGTCTCCAGCTTCCCCGCGTCTCACGCAGTCTCCAGCTTCCCCGCGTCTCACGCAGTCTCCAGCTTCCCCACGTCTCACGCAGTCTCCAGCTTCCCCGCTTCTCACGCAGTCTCCAGCTTCCCCACGTCTCACGCAGAGTCTCCAGCTTCCCCGCGTCACACGCAGAGTTTCCAGCTTCCCCGCGTCTCACGCAGTCTCCAGCTTCCCCGCATCTCACGCAGTCTCCAGCTTCCCCGCGTCTCACGCAGAGTCTCCAGCTTCCCCGCGTCTCACGCAGAGTCTCCAGCGCCCCGCGTCTCACGCAGTCTCCAGCTTCCCCGCGTCTCACGCAGTCTCCAGCTTCCCCACGTCTCACGCAGTCTCCAGCTTCCCCGCTTCTCACGCAGTCTCCAGCTTCCCCACGTCTCACGCAGAGTCTCCAGCTTCCCTGCGTCACACGCAGAGTTTCCAGCTTCCCCGCGTCTCACGCAGTCTCCAGCTTCCCCGCGTCTCACGCAGTCTCCAGCTTCCCCGCGTCTCACGCAGTCTCCAGCTTCCCCGCGTCTCACGCAGTCTCCAGCTTCCCCGCGTCTCACGCAGAGTCTCCAGCTTCCCCGCGTCTCACGCACTCTCCAGCTTCCCCGCGTCTCACGCAGTCTCCAGCTTCCCCGCGTCTCACGCAGAGTCTCCAGCTTCCCAGCGTCTCACGCAGTCTCCAGCTTCCCCGCGTCTCACGCAGAGTCTCCAGCTTCCCCGCGTCTCACGCAGTCTCCAGCTTCCCCTTGTCTCACGCAGTCTCCAGCTTCCCCGCGTCTCACGCAGAGTCTCCAGCTTCCCCGCGTCTCACGAAGTCTCCAGCTTCCCCGCGTCTCACGCAGTCTCCAGCTTCCCCGCGTCTCACGCAGAGTCTCCAGCTTCCCCACGTCTCACGCAGAGTCTCCAGCTTCCCCGCGTCTCACGCAGTCTCCAGCTTCCCTGCGTCTCACGCAGTCTCCAGCTTCCCCGCGTCTCACGCAGAGTCTCCAGCTTCCCCGCGTCTCACGCAGTTTCCAGCTTCCCCGCGTCTCACGCAGAGTCTCCAGCTTCCCTGCGTCTCACGCAGAGTCTCCAGCTTCCCCGCGTCTCACGCAGTCTCCAGCTTCCCCGCGTCTCACGCAGTCTCCAGCTTCCCCACGTCTCACGCAGTCTCCAGCTTCCCCGCTTCTCACGCAGTCTCCAGCTTCCCCACGTCTCACGCAGAGTCTCCAGCTTCCCCGCGTCTCACGCAGAGTCTCCAGCTTCCCCGCGTCTCACGCAGTCTCCAGCTTCCCCGCGTCTCACGCAGTCTCCAGCTTCCCCACGTCTCACGCAGTCTCCAGCTTCCCCGCTTCTCACGCAGTCTCCAGCTTCCCCGCGTCTCACGCAGAGTCTCCAGCTTCCCCGCGTCTCACGCAGAGTCTCCAGCTTCCCCGCGTCTCACGCAGTCTCCAGCTTCCCCGCGTCTCACGCAGTCTCCAGCTTCCCCACGTCTCACGCAGTCTCCAGCTTCCCCGCTTCTCACGCAGTCTCCAGCTTCCCCGCGTCTCACGCAGAGTCTCCAGCTTCCCCGCGTCTCACGCAGAGTCTCCAGCTTCCCCGCGTCTCACGCAGTCTCCAGCTTCCCCGCGTCTCACGCAGTCTCCAGCTTCCCCACGTCTCACGCAGTCTCCAGCTTCCCCGCTTCTCACGCAGTCTCCAGCTTCCCCACGTCTCACGCAGAGTCTCCAGCTTCCCCGCGTCACACGCAGAGTTTCCAGCTTCCCCGCGTCTCACGCAGTCTCCAGCTTCCCCGCATCTCACGCAGTCTCCAGCTTCCCCGCGTCTCACGCAGAGTCTCCAGCTTCCCCGCGTCTCACGCAGAGTCTCCAGCGCCCCGCGTCTCACGCAGTCTCCAGCTTCCCCGCGTCTCACGCAGTCTCCAGCTTCCCCACGTCTCACGCAGTCTCCAGCTTCCCCGCTTCTCACGCAGTCTCCAGCTTCCCCACGTCTCACGCAGAGTCTCCAGCTTCCCTGCGTCACACGCAGAGTTTCCAGCTTCCCCGCGTCTCACGCAGTCTCCAGCTTCCCCGCATCTCACGCAGTCTCCAGCTTCCCCGCGTCTCACGCAGTCTCCAGCTTCCCCGCGTCTCACGCAGTCTCCAGCTTCCCCGCGTCTCACGCAGTCTCCAGCTTCCCCGCGTCTCACGCAGAGTCTCCAGCTTCCCCGCGTCTCACGCACTCTCCAGCTTCCCCGCGTCTCACGCAGTCTCCAGCTTCCCCGCGTCTCACGCAGAGTCTCCAGCTTCCCCGCGTCTCACGCAGAGTCTCCAGCTTCCCCTCGTCTCACGCAGAGTCTCCAGCTTCCCCGCGTCTCACGCAGTCTCCAGCTTCCCCGCGTCTCACGCAGTCTCCAGCTTCCCCGCGTCTGACGCAGAGTCTCCAGCTTCCCAGCGTCTGACGCAGAGTCTCCAGCTTCCCCGCGTCTCACGCAGAGTCTCCAGCTTCCCCGCGTCTCACGCAGAGTCTCGAGCTTCCCCGCGTCTCACGCAGAGTCTCCAGCTTCCCCGCGTCTCACGCAGTCTCCAGCTTCCCCGCGTCTCACGCAGAGTCTCCAGCTTCCCCGCGTCTCACGTAGAGTCTCCAGCTTCCCTGCGTCTCACGAAGTCTCCAGCTTCCCCGCGTCTCACGCAGTCTCCAGCTTCCCCGCGTCTCACGCAGAGTCTCCAGCTTCCCCACGTCTCACGCAGAGTCTCCAGCTTCCCCGCGTCTCACGCAGTCTCCAGCTTCCCCGCGTCTCACGCAGTCTCCAGCTTCCCCACGTCTCACGCAGAGTCTCCAGCTTCCCCGCTTCTGACCCAGTCTCCAGCTTCCCCGCGTCTCACGCAGTCTCCAGCTTCCCCGCGCCTCACGCAGAGTCTCCAGCTTCCCCGCATCTCACGCAGTCTCCCGCTTCCCCGCGTCTCACGCAGTCTCCAGCTTCCCCGCGTCTCACGCAGTCTCCAGCTTCCCCGCGTCTCACGCAGTCTCCAGCTTCCCCGCGTCACACGCAGAGTCTCCAGCTTCCCCGCGTCTAACGCAGAGTTTCCAGCTTCCCCGCGTCTCACGCAGAGTCTCCAGCTTCCCCGCGTCTCACGCAGTCTCCAGCTTCCCCGCGTCTGACCCAGTCTCCAGCTTCCCCGCGTCTCACGCAGAGTCTCCAGCTTCCCCGCGTCTCACGCAGTCTCCAGCTTCCCCGCGTCTCACGCAGTCTCCAGCTTCCCCGCGTCTAACGCAGAGTTTCCAGCTTCCCCGCGTCTCACGCAGTCTCCAGCTTCCCCTCGTCTCACGCAGAGTCTCCAGCTTCCCCGCGTCTCACGCAGTCTCCAGCTTCCCCGCGTCTAACGCAGAGTTTCCAGCTTCCCCGCGTCTCACGCAGTCTCCAGCTTCCCCGCGTCTAACGCAGAGTTTCCAGCTTCCCCGCGTCTCACGCAGTCTCCAGCTTCCCCGCGTCTAACGCAGAGTCTCCAGCTTCCCCGCGTCTCACGCAGTCTCCAGCTTCCCCGTATCTCACGCAGAGTCTCCAGCTTCCCCGCGTCTCACGCAGAGTCTCCAGCTTCCCCGCGTCTCACGCAGAGTCTCCAGCTTCCCCGCGTCTCACGCAGTCTCCAGCTTCCCCGCGTCTCACGCAGTCTCCAGCTTCCCCGCGTCTCACGCAGAGTCTCCAGCTTCCCCGCGTCTCACGCAGTCTCCAGCTTCCCCTCGTCTCACGCAGTCTCCAGCTTCCCCGCGTCTCACGCAGTCTCCAGCTTCCCCGCGTCTCACGCAGAGTCTCCAGCTTCCCCGCGTCTGACGCAGAGTCTCCAGCTTCCCAGCGTCTGACGCAGAGTCTCCAGCTTCCCCGCGTCTCACGCAGAGTCTCCAGCTTCCCCGCGTCTCACGCAGAGTCTCGAGCTTCCCCGCGTCTCACGCAGAGTCTCCAGCTTCCCCGCGTCTCACGCAGTCTCCAGCTTCCCCACATCTCACGCAGTCTCCAGCTTCCCCGCGTCTCACGCAGTCTCCAGCTTCCCCGCGTCTCACGCAGTCTCCAGCTTCCCCGCGTCTCACGCAGAGTCTCCACCTTTCCCGCGTCTCACGCAGACTCCAGCTTCCCCGCGTCTCACGCAGTCTCCAGCTTCCCCGCGTCTCACGCACAGTCTCCAGCTTCCCCGCGTCTCACGCAGAGTCTCCAGCTTCCCCGCGTCTCACGTAGAGTCTCCAGCTTCACTGCGTCTCACGAAGTCTCCAGCTTCCCCGCGTCTCACGCAGTCTCCAGCTTCCCCGCGTCTCACGCAGAGTCTCCAGCTTCCCCACGTCTCACGCAGAGTCTCCAGCTTCCCCGCGTCTCACGCAGTCTCCTGCTTCCCCGCGTCTCACGCAGAGTCTCCAGCTTCCCCGCGTCTCACGCAGTTTCCAGCTTCCCCGCGTCTCACGCAGAGTCTCCAGCTTCCCCGCGTCTCACGCAGAGTCTCCAGCTTCCCCGCGTCTCACGCAGAGTCTCCAGCTTCCCCGCGTCTCACGCAGTCTCCAGCTTCCCCTCGTCTCACGCAGTCTCCAGCTTCCCCGCGTCTCACGCAGTCTCCAGCTTCCCCGCATCTCACGCAGTCTCCAGCTTCCCCGCGTCTCACGCAGAGTCTCCAGCTTCCCAGCGTCTCACGCAGTCTCCAGCTTCCCCGCGTCTCACGCAGAGTCTCCAGCTTCCCCTCGTCTCACGCAGTCTCCAGCTTTCCCGCGTCTCACGCAGTCTCCAGCTTCCCCGCGTCTCACGCAGAGTCTCCAGCTTCCCCGCGTCTCACGCAGTCTCCAGCTTCCCCGCGTCTCACGCAGAGTCTCCAGCTTCCCCGCGTCTCACGCAGTCTCCAGCTTCCCCTTGTCTCACGCAGTCTCCAGCTTCCCCGCGTCTCACGCAGTCTCCAGCTTCCCCGCGTCTCACGCAGAGTCTCCAGCTTCCCTGCGTCTCACGAAGTCTCCAGCTTCCCCGCGTCTCACGCAGTCTCCAGCTTCCCCGCGTCTCACGCAGAGTCTCCAGCTTCCCCACGTCTCACGCAGAGTCTCCAGCTTCCCCGCGTCTCACGCAGTCTCCAGCTTCCCTGCGTCTCACGCAGTCTCCAGCTTCCCCGCGTCTCACGCAGAGTCTCCAGCTTCCCCGCGTCTCACGCAGTTTCCAGCTTCCCCGCGTCTCACGCAGAGTCTCCAGCTTCCCCGCGTCTCACGCAGAGTCTCCAGCTTCCCCGCGTCTCACGCAGTCTCCAGCTTCCCCGCGTCTCACGCAGTCTCCAGCTTCCCCACGTCTCACGCAGTCTCCAGCTTCCCCGCTTCTCACGCAGTCTCCAGCTTCCCCACGTCTCACGCAGAGTCTCCAGCTTCCCCGCGTCTCACGCAGAGTCTCCAGCTTCCCCGCGTCTCACGCAGTCTCCAGCTTCCCCGCGTCTCACGCAGTCTCCAGCTTCCCCACGTCTCACGCAGTCTCCAGCTTCCCCGCTTCTCACGCAGTCTCCAGCTTCCCCGTGTCTCACACAGTCTCCAGCTTCCCCGCGTCTCACGCAGAGTCTCCAGCTTCCCCGCGTCTCACGCAGAGTCTCCAGCTTCCCCGCGTCTCACGCAGAGTCTCCAGCTTCCCCGCGTCTCACGCAGAGTCTCCAGCTTCCCCGCGTCTCACGCAGTCTCCAGCTTCCCCACGTCTCACGCAGTCTCCAGCTTCCCCACGTCTCACGCAGAGTCTCCAGCTTCCCCGCGTCTCACGCAGTCTCCAGCTTCCCCGCGTCTCACGCAGAGTCTCCAGCTTCCCCGCGTCTCACGCAGTCTCCAGCTTTCCCGCGTCTCACGCAGTCTCCAGCTTCCCTGCGTCTCACGCAGTCTCCAGCTTCCACTCGTCTCACGCAGTCTCCAGCTTCCCTGCGTCTCACGCAGTCTCCAGCTTCCCCTCGTCTCACGCAGAGTCTCCAGCTTCCCCGCGTCTCACGCAGTCTCCAGCTTTCCCGCGTCTCACGCAGTCTCCAGCTTCCCTGCGTCTCACGCAGTCTCCAGCTTCCCCACGTCTCACGCAGTCTCCAGCTTCCCCGCGTCTCACGCAGTCTCCAGCTTCCCCTCGTCTCACGCAGTCTCCAGCTTCCCCGCGTCTCACGCAGTCTCCAGCTTCCCCGCATCTCACGCAGTCTCCAGCTTCCCCGCGTCTCACGCAGAGTCTCCAGCTTCCCAGCGTCTCACGCAGTCTCCAGCTTCCCCGCGTCTCACGCAGAGTCTCCAGCTTCCCCTCGTCTCACGCAGTCTCCAGCTTTCCCGCGTCTCACGCAGTCTCCAGCTTCCCCGCGTCTCACGCAGAGTCTCCAGCTTCCCCGCGTCTCACGCAGTCTCCAGCTTCCCCGCGTCTCACGCAGAGTCTCCAGCTTCCCCGCGTCTCACGCAGTCTCCAGCTTCCCCTTGTCTCACGCAGTCTCCAGCTTCCCCGCGTCTCACGCAGTCTCCAGCTTCCCCGCGTCTCACGCAGAGTCTCCAGCTTCCCTGCGTCTCACGAAGTCTCCAGCTTCCCCGCGTCTCACGCAGTCTCCAGCTTCCCCGCGTCTCACGCAGAGTCTCCAGCTTCCCCACGTCTCACGCAGAGTCTCCAGCTTCCCCGCGTCTCACGCAGTCTCCAGCTTCCCTGCGTCTCACGCAGTCTCCAGCTTCCCCGCGTCTCACGCAGAGTCTCCAGCTTCCCCGCGTCTCACGCAGTTTCCAGCTTCCCCGCGTCTCACGCAGAGTCTCCAGCTTCCCCGCGTCTCACGCAGAGTCTCCAGCTTCCCCGCGTCTCACGCAGTCTCCAGCTTCCCCGCGTCTCACGCAGTCTCCAGCTTCCCCACGTCTCACGCAGTCTCCAGCTTCCCCGCTTCTCACGCAGTCTCCAGCTTCCCCACGTCTCACGCAGAGTCTCCAGCTTCCCCGCGTCTCACGCAGAGTCTCCAGCTTCCCCGCGTCTCACGCAGTCTCCAGCTTCCCCGCGTCTCACGCAGTCTCCAGCTTCCCCACGTCTCACGCAGTCTCCAGCTTCCCCGCTTCTCACGCAGTCTCCAGCTTCCCCGTGTCTCACACAGTCTCCAGCTTCCCCGCGTCTCACGCAGAGTCTCCAGCTTCCCCGCGTCTCACGCAGAGTCTCCAGCTTCCCCGCGTCTCACGCAGAGTCTCCAGCTTCCCCGCGTCTCACGCAGAGTCTCCAGCTTCCCCGCGTCTCACGCAGTCTCCAGCTTCCCCACGTCTCACGCAGTCTCCAGCTTCCCCACGTCTCACGCAGAGTCTCCAGCTTCCCCGCGTCTCACGCAGTCTCCAGCTTCCCCGCGTCTCACGCAGAGTCTCCAGCTTCCCCGCGTCTCACGCAGTCTCCAGCTTTCCCGCGTCTCACGCAGTCTCCAGCTTCCCTGCGTCTCACGCAGTCTCCAGCTTCCACTCGTCTCACGCAGTCTCCAGCTTCCCTGCGTCTCACGCAGTCTCCAGCTTCCCCTCGTCTCACGCAGAGTCTCCAGCTTCCCCGCGTCTCACGCAGTCTCCAGCTTTCCCGCGTCTCACGCAGTCTCCAGCTTCCCTGCGTCTCACGCAGTCTCCAGCTTCCCCACGTCTCACGCAGTCTCCAGCTTCCCCGCGTCTCACGCAGTCTCCAGCTTCCCCGCGTCTCACGCAGTCTCCAGCTTTCCCGCGTCTCACGCAGTCTCCAGCTTCCCTGCGTCTCACGCAGTCTCCAGCTTCCCCACGTCTCACGCAGTCTCCAGCTTCCCCGCGTCTCACGCAGTCTCCAGCTTCCCCGTGTCTCACGCAGAGTCTCCAGCTTCCCAGCGTCTCACGCAGTCTCCAGCTTCCCCGCGTCTCACGCAGAGTCTCCAGCTTCCCCGCGTCTCACGCAGAGTCTCCAGCTTCCCCGCGTCTCACGCAGTCTCCAGCTTCCCCGCGTCTGACCCAGTCTCCAGCTTTCCCGCGTCTCACGCAGAGTCTCCAGCTTCCCCGCGTCTCACGCAGTCTCCAGCTTCCCCGCGTCGCACGCAGTCTCCAGCTTCCTCGCGTCTCACGCAGTCTCCAGCTTCCCCGCGTCTCACGCAGAGTCTCCAGCTTCCCCGTGTCTCACGCAGGGTCTCCAGCTTCCCCGCGTCTCACGCAGTCTCCAGCTTCCCCGCGTCTCACGCAGTCTCCAGCTTCCCCGCTTCTCACGCAGTCTCCAGCTTCCCCGCGTCTCACGCAGTCTCCAGCTTCCCCGCATCTCACGCAGTCTCCCGCTTCCCCGCGTCTCACGCAGTCTCCAGCTTCCCCGCGTCACACGCAGAGTTTCCAGCTTCCCCGCGTCTCACGCAGTCTCCAGCTTCCCCGCGTCTAACGCAGAGTTTCCAGCTTCCCCGCGTCTCACGCAGTCTCCAGCTTCCCCGCGTCTAACGCAGAGTCTCCAGCTTCCCCGCGTCTCACGCAGTCTCCAGCTTCCCCGCGTCTCACGCAGTCTCCAGCTTCCCCGCGTCTCACGCAGAGTCTCCAGCTTCCCCGCGTCTCACGCAGAGTCTCCAGCTTCCCCTCGTCTCACGCAGAGTCTCCAGCTTCCCCGCGTCTCACGCAGTCTCCAGCTTCCCCGCGTCTCACGCAGTCTCCAGCTTCCCCGCGTCTCACGCACAGTCTCCAGCTTCCCCGCGTCTCACGCAGTCTCCAGCTTCCCCGCGTCTCACGCAGTCTCCAGCTTCCCCGCGTCTCACGCAGTCTCCAGCTTCCCCGCGTCTCACGCAGTCTCCAGCTTCCCCGCGTCTCACGCAGTCTCCAGCTTCCCCGCGTCTCACGCAGTCTCCAGCTTCCCCGCGTCTCACGCAGTCTCCAGCTTCCCCACGTCTCACGCAGTCTCCAGCTTCCCCGCGTCTCACGCAGTCTCCAGCTTCCCCGCGTCTCACGTAGTCTCCAGCTTCCCCGCGTCTCACGCAGTCTCCAGCTTCCCCGCGTCTCACGCAGTCGCCAGCTTCCCCGCGTCTCACGCAGAGTCTCCAGCTTCCCCGCGTCTGACGCAGAGTCTCCAGCTTCCCAGCGTCTGACGCAGAGTCTCCAGCTTCCCCGCGTCTCACGCAGAGTCTCCAGCTTCCCCGCGTCTCACGCAGAGTCTCGAGCTTCCCCGCGTCTCACGCAGTCTCCAGCTTCCCCGCGTCTCACGCAGTCTCCAGCTTCCCCGCGTCTCACGCAGAGTCTCCAGCTTCCCCGCGTCTCACGCAGTCTCCAGCTTTCCCGCGTCTCACGCAGTCTCCAGCTTCCCTGCGTCTCACGCAGTCTCCAGCTTCCCCTCGTCTCACGCAGTCTCCAGCTTCCCCGCGTCTCACGCAGTCTCCAGCTTCCCCGCGTCTCACGCAGTCTCCAGCTTCCCCGCGTCTCACGCAGTCTCCAGCTTCCCCACGTCTCACGCAGTCTCCAGCTTCCCCGCGTCTCACGCAGTCTCCAGCTTCCCCGCGTCTCACGCAGAGTCTCCAGCTTCCCCGCGTCTCACGCAGTCTCCAGCTTTCCCGCGTCTCACGCAGTCTCCAGCTTCCCTGCGTCTCACGCAGTCTCCAGTTTTCCCTCGTCTCACGCAGTCTCCAGCTTCCCTGCGTCTCACGCAGTCTCCAGCTTCCCCTCGTCTCACGCAGAGTCTCCAGCTTCCCCGGGTCTCACGCAGTCTCCAGCTTTCCCGCGTCTCACGCAGTCTCCAGCTTCCCTGCGTCTCACGCAGTCTCCAGCTTCCCCACGTCTCACGCAGTCTCCAGCTTCCCCGCGTCTCACGCAGTCTCCAGCTTCCCCGCGTCTCACGCAGTCTCCAGCTTTCCCGCGTCTCACGCAGTCTCCAGCTTCCCTGCGTCTCACGCAGTCTCCAGCTTCCCCACGTCTCACGCAGTCTCCAGCTTCCCCGCGTCTCACGCAGTCTCCAGCTTCCCCGTGTCTCACGCAGAGTCTCCAGCTTCCCAGCGTCTCACGCAGTCTCCAGCTTCCCCGCGTCTCACGCAGAGTCTCCAGCTTCCCCGCGTCTCACGCAGAGTCTCCAGCTTCCCCGCGTCTCACGCAGTCTCCAGCTTCCCCGCGTCTGACCCAGTCTCCAGCTTTCCCGCGTCTCACGCAGAGTCTCCAGCTTCCCCGCGTCTCACGCAGTCTCCAGCTTCCCCGCGTCGCACGCAGTCTCCAGCTTCCCCGCGTCTCACGCAGTCTCCAGCTTCCCCGCGTCTCACGCAGAGTCTCCAGCTTCCCCGTGTCTCACGCAGGGTCTCCAGCTTCCCCGCGTCTCACGCAGTCTCCAGCTTCCCCGCGTCTCACGCAGTCTCCAGCTTCCCCGCGTCTCACGCAGTCTCCAGCTTCCCCGCGTCTCACACAGTCTCCAGCTTCCCCGCGTCTCACGCAGTCTCCAGCTTCCCCGCGCCTCACGCAGTCTCCAGCTTCCCCGCGTCTCACGCAGTCTCCAGCTTCCCCGCGCCTCACGCAGTCTCCAGCTTCCCCGCATCTCACGCAGTCTCCCGCTTCCCCGCGTCTCACGCAGTCTCCAGCTTCCCCGCGTCACACGCAGAGTTTCCAGCTTCCCCGCGTCTCACGCAGTCTCCAGCTTCCCCGCGTCTAACGCAGAGTTTCCAGCTTCCCCGCGTCTCACGCAGTCTCCAGCTTCCCCGCGTCTAACGCAGAGTCTCCAGCTTCCCCGCGTCTCACGCAGTCTCCAGCTTCCCCGCGTCTCACGCAGAGTCTCCAGCTTCCCCGCGTCTCACGCACAGTCTCCAGCTTCCCCGCGTCTCACGCAGTCTCCAGCTTCCCCGCGTCTCACGCAGTCTCCAGCTTCCCCGCGTCTCACGCAGTCTCCAGCTTCCCCGCGTCTCACGCAGTCTCCAGCTTCCCCGCGTCTCACGCAGTCTCCAGCTTCCCCGCGTCTCACGCAGTCTCCAGCTTCCCCGCGTCTCACGCAGTCTCCAGCTTCCCCGCGTCTCACGCAGTCTCCAGCTTCCCCACGTCTCACGCAGTCTCCAGCTTCCCCGCGTCTCACGCAGTCTCCAGCTTCCCCACGTCTCACGCAGTCTCCAGCTTCCCCGCGTCTCACGCAGTCTCCAGCTTCCCCGCGTCTCACGCAGAGTCTCCAGCTTCCCCGCGTCTGACGCAGAGTCTCCAGCTTCCCAGCGTCTGACGCAGAGTCTCCAGCTTCCCCGCGTCTCACGCAGAGTCTCCAGCTTCCCCGCGTCTCACGCAGTCTCCAGCTTCCCCACGTCTCACGCAGTCTCCAGCTTCCCCGCGTCTCACGCAGAGTCTCCAGCTTCCCGCGTCTCACGCAGTCTCCAGCTTCCCCGCGTCTCACGCAGAGTCTCCAGCTTCCCCGCGTCTCACGCAGAGTCTCCAGCTTCCCGCGTCTCACGCAGTCTCCAGCTTCCCCGCGTCTCACGCAGTCTCCAGCTTCCCCGCGTCTCACGCAGAGTCTCCAGCTTCCCCGCGTCTCACGCAGTGTCTCCAGCTTCCCCACGTCTCACGCAGTCTCCAGCTTCCCCGTGTCTCACGCAGTCTCCAGCTTCCCCGCATCTCACGCAGTCTCCAGCTTCCCGCGTCTCACGCAGTCTCCAGCTTCCCCGCGTCTCACGCAGTCTCCAGCTTCCCCGCGTCTCACGCAGTCTCCAGCTTCCCCGCGTCTCACGCAGTCTCCAGCTTCCCCGCGTCTCACGCAGTCTCCAGCTTCCCCGCGTCTCACGCAGTCTCCAGCTTCCCCGTGTCTCACGCAGTCTCCAGCTTCCCCGCGTCTCACGCAGAGTCTCCAGCTTCCCCGCGTCTCACGCAGTCTCCAGCTTCCCCACGTCTCACGCAGTCTCCAGCTTCCCCGCGTCTCACGCAGAGTCTCCAGCTTCCCCGCGTCTCACGCAGTCTCCAGCTTCCCCGCGTCTCACGCAGAGTCTCCAGCTTCCCTGCGTCTCACGCAGTCTCCAGCTTCCCCGCGTCTCACGCAGTCTCCAGCTTCCCCGCGTCTCACGCAGTCTCCAGCTTCCCCGCGTCTCACGCAGAGTCTCCAGCTTCCCCGCGTCTCCAGCTTCCCCTCGTCTCACGCAGTCTCCAGCTTCCCCGCGTCTCACGCAGTCTCCAGCTTCCCCTCGTCTCACGCAGAGTCTCCAGCTTCCCCGCGTCTCACGCAGTCTCCAGCTTCCCCGCGTCTCACGCAGTCTCCAGCTTCCCCTCGTCTCACGTAGAGTCTCCAGCTTCTTAAAGGGGCCCCGCTGCGTAATGACTCGAGTACAAATGTTTTAACAACTTTAAAAAGCTTCATTAATAATATTACATCGTCCCCAATGTCACAATTATTTTCGACTTATTTGTGTTCTGTGAAAATGGATATATTTCGCTTTACTTCAAGCTGCGTCCGCTGATCTGTTTGATTAATAATGGTTTCGTATTTTTGTACAAACAAACGTAAAAAAAAACAAAAAACAACCATTTCCCTGTCTGATCACCAAAACACACTAAAGACTGTAAAAACGCTCCAAAGCTTTTGTGTACTGTGGAAGTGGTAGAAGTGTAACAATCATCCATAAATGTGTGTACTGAATGGTGTCACAGCTACATTTACCTTACTAAACACATGCCATTCTAGCCCCAGGATACCAGTGTGTGATGGTAAATTTGTGCAGGGGTGGGGGGGGGTATTAATATGCTGAGCAGCTATACATGGAGGGAGAATAGTCCCCCTGCCTCCCTCCTCTGTGTATATGGCACAGGGCCGTTCCCCCCTGCCTGCCTCCCTCCTCTGTGTGTGTATGGCACAGGGCCGTCCCCCCTGCCTGCCTGCCTCCCTCCCTCCTCTGTGTGTGTATGGCACAGGGCCGTTCCCCCCTGCCTGCCTCCCTCCCTCCCTCCCTCCCTCCCTCCCATGTGTGTGTATATTGCACAGGGCCGTCCCCCCTGCCTGCCTGCCTCCCTCCTCTGTGTGTGTATGGCACAGGGCTGTTCCCCCCTGCCTGCCTCCCTCCTCTGTGTGTGTATGGCACAGGGCCGTTCCCCCCTGCCTGCCTCCCTCCTCTGTGTGTGTATGGCACAGGGCCGTTCCCCCCTGCCTGCCTCCCACCTCTGTGTGTGTATGGCACAGGGCCGTTCCCCCCTGCCTGCCTCCCTCCTCTGTGTGTGTATGGCACAGGGCCGTTCCCCCCTGCCTCCCTCCCTTCTCTGTGTGTGTATGGCACAGGGCCGTTCCCCCCTGCCTGCCTCCCTCCTCTGTGTGTGTATGGCACAGGGCCGTTCCCCCTGCCTCCCTCCCTCCTCTGCGTGTGTATATTGCACAGGGCCGTTCCCCCCTGCCTGCCTCCCTCCTCTGTGTGTGTATGGCACAGGGCCGTTCCCGCCTGCCTGCCTCCCTCCTCTGTGTGTTTATATTGCACAGGGCCGTTCCCCCCTGCCTGCCTCCCTCCTCTGTGTGTGTATGGCACAGGGCCGTCCCCCCCCTGCCTGCCTCCCTCCTCTGTGTGTGTATGGCACAGGGCCGTTCCCCCCCTGCCTCCCTCCCTCCTCTGTGTGTGTATGGCACAGGGCCGTTCCCGCCTGCCTGCCTCCCTCCTCTGTGTGTGTATGGCACAGGGCCGTTCCCCCTGCCTGCCTCCCTCCTCTGTGTGTCTATGGCACAGGGCCGTTCCCCCCTGCCTGCCTCCCTCCTCTGTGTGTGTATGGCACAGGGCCGTTCCCCCCTGCCTGCCTCCCTCCTCTGTGTGTGTATGGCACAGGGCCGTTCCCCCCTGCCTGCCTCCCTCCTCTGTGTGTGTATGGCACAGGGCTGTTCCCCCCTGCCTGCCTCCCTCCTCTGTGTGTGTATGGCACAGGGCCGTTCCCCCTGCCTGCCTGCCTCCTCTGTGTGTGTATGGCACCGGGCCGTTCCCCCCTGCCTGCCTCCCTCCTTTGTGTGTGTATGGCACAGGGCCGTTCCCCCTGCCTGCCTCCCTCCTCTGTGTGTGTATGGCACAGGGCCGTTCCCCCCTGCCTGCCTCCCTCCTCTGTGTGTGTATGGCACAGGGCCGTTCCCCCCTGCCTGCCTCCCTCCTCTGTGTGTGTATGGCACAGGGCCGTTCCCCCTGCCTGCCTCCCTCCTCTGTGTGTGTATGGCACAGGGCCGTTCCCCCCTGCCTGCCTCCCTCCTCTGCGTGTGTATGACACAGGGCCGTTCCCCCCCTGCCTGCCTCCCTCCTCTGTGTGTGTATATTGCACAGGGCCGTTCCCCCCTGCCTGCCTCCCTCCTCTGTGTGTGTATGGCACAGGGCCGTTCCCCCTGCCTGCCTCCCTCCTCTGTGTGTCTATGGCACAGGGCCGTTCCCCCCTGCCTGCCTCCCTCCTCTGTGTGTGTATGGCACAGGGCCGTTCCCCCCTGCCTGCCTCCCACCTCTGTGTGTGTATGGCACAGGGCCGTTCCCCCCTGCCTGCCTCCCTCCTCTGTGTGTGTATGGCACAGGGCCGTTCCCCCAGCCTGCCTGCCTCCCTCCTCTGTGTGTGTATGGCACAGGGCTGTTCCCCCCTGCCTGCCTCCCTCCTCTGTGTGTGTATGGCACAGGGCCGTTCCCCCCTGCCTGCCTCCCTCCTCTGTGTGTGTATGGCACAGGGCCGTTCCCGCCTGCCTGCCTCCCTCCTCTGTGTGTGTATGGCACAGGGCCGTTCCCCCCTGCCTGCCTCCCTCCTCTGTGTGTGTATGGCACAGGGCCGTTCCCCCCTGCCTCCCTCCCTCCTCTGTGTGTGTATGGCACAGGGCCGTTCTCCCCTGCCTGCCTCCCTCCTCTGTGTGTGTATGGCACAGGGCCGTTCCCCCTGCCTGCCTCCCTCCTCTGTGTGTGTATGGCACAGGGCCGTTCCCCCCTGCCTGCCTCCCTCCTCTGTGTGTGTATGGCACAGGGCTGTTCCCCCCTGCCTGCCTCCCTCCTCTGTGTGTGTATGGCACAGGGCCGTTCCCCCCTGCCTGCCTCCCTCCTCTGTGTGTGTATGGCACAGGGCCGTTCCCGCCTGCCTGCCTCCCTCCTCTGTGTGTGTATGGCACAGGGCCGTTCCCCCCTGCCTGCCTCCCTCCTCTGTGTGTGTATGGCACAGGGCCGTTCCCCCCTGCCTGCCTCCCTCCTCTGTGTGTGTATGGCACAGGGCCGTTCTCCCCTGCCTGCCTCCCTCCTCTGTGTGTGTATGGCACAGGGCCGTTCCCCCTGCCTGCCTCCCTCCTCTGTGTGTGTATGGCACAGGGCCGTTCCCCCCTGCCTGCCTCCCTCCTCTGCGTGTGTATGGCACAGGGCCGTTCCCCCCTGCCTGCCTCCC
Source organism: Ascaphus truei (assembly GCF_040206685.1). Lineage (NCBI taxonomy): Eukaryota > Metazoa > Chordata > Amphibia > Anura > Ascaphidae > Ascaphus > Ascaphus truei. Next base: position 430,891,423 of record NC_134485.1, on the reverse strand, counting down.
TCCTCTGTGTGTGTATATTGCACAGGGCCGTTCCCCCCCTGCCTGCCTCCCTCCTCTGTGTGTGTATATTGCACAGGGCCGTTCCCCCCTGCCTGCCTCCCTCCTCTGTGTGTGTATGGCACAGGGCCGTTCCCCCCTGCCTCCCTCCCTCCTCTGTGTGTGTATATTGCACAGGGCTGTTCCCCCCTGCCTGCCTCCCTCCTCTGTGTGTGTATGGCACAGGGCCGTTCCCGCCTGCCTGCCTCCCTCCTCTGTGTGTGTATGGCACAGGGCCGTTCCCCCCTGCCTGCCTCCCTTCTTCCTCTGTGTGTGTATATTGCACAGGGCCGTTCCCCCCCTGCCTTCCTCCCTCCTCTGTGTGTGTATATTGCACAGGGCCGTTCCCGCCTGCCTGCCTCCCTCTTCTGTGTGTGTATGGCACAGGGCTGTTCCCCCCTGCCTGCCTCCCTCCTCTGTGTGTGTATGGCACAGGGCCGTTCCCCCCTGCCTGCCTCCCTCCTCTGTGTGTGTATGGCACAGGGCCGTTCCCGCCTGCCTGCCTCCCTTCTTCCTCTGTGTGTGTATATTGCACAGGGCCGTTCCCCCCTGCCTGCCTCCCTCCTCTGTGTGTGTATATTGCACAGGGCCGTTCCCCCCTGCCTGCCTCCCTCCTCTGTGTGTGTATATTGCACAGGGCCGTTCCCCCCTGCCTGCCTCCCTCCTCTGTGTGTGTATGGCACAGGGCCGTTCCCGCCTGCCTGCCTCCCTCCTCTGTGGGTGTATGGCACAGGGCCGTTCCCCCTGCCTGCCTCCCTCCTCTGTGTGTGTATGGCACAGGGCCGATCCCCCCTGCCTGCCTCCCTCCTCTGTGTGTGTATGGCACAGGGCCGTTCCCCCCTGCCTGCCTCCCTCCTCTGTGTGTGTATGGCACAGGGCCGTTCCCCCCTGCCTGCCTCCCTCCTCTGTGTGTGTATGGCACAGGGCCGTTCCCCCCTGCCTGCCTCCCTCCTCTGTATGTGTATTGCACAGGGCCGTTCCCGCCTGCCTGCCTCCCTCCTCTGTGTGTGTATATTGCACCGAGCCGTTCCCCCCTGCCTGCCTCCCTCCTCTGTGTGTGTATATTGCACAGGGCCGTTCCCCCCTGCCTGCCTCCCTCCTCTGTGTGTGTATGGCACAGGGCCGTTCCCCCCTGCCTGCCTCCCTCCTCTGTGTGTGTATGGCACAGGGCCGTTCCCCCCTGCCTGCCTCCCTCCTCTGTGTGTGTATGGCACAGGGCCGTTCCCCCCTGCCTGCCTCCCTCCTCTGTATGTGTATTGCACAGGGCCGTTCCCGCCTGCCTGCCTCCCTCCTCTGTGTGTGTATATTGCACCGAGCCGTTCCCCCCTGCCTGCCTCCCTCCTCTGTGTGTGTATATTGCACAGGGCCGTTCCCCCCTGCCTGCCTCCCTCCTCTGTGTGTGTATGGCACAGGGCTGTTCCCCCCTGCCTGCCTCCCTCCTCTGTGTGTGTATGGCACAGGGCCGTTCCCCCCTGCCTGCCTCCCTCCTCTGTGTGTGTATGGCACAGGGCCGTTCCCCCCTGCCTGCCTCCCTCCTCTGTGTGTGTATGGCACAGGGCCGTTCCCCCCTGCCTGCCTCCCTCCTCTGTGTGTGTATGGCACAGGGCCGTTCCCCCCTGCCTGCCTCCCTCCTCTGTGTGTGTATTGCACAGGGCCGTTCCCCCTGCCTGCCTCCCTCCTCTGTGTGTGTATATTGCACAGGGCCGTTCCCGCCTGCCTGCCTCCCTCCTCTGTGTATGTATGACACAGGGCCGTTCCCCCCCTGCCTGCCTCCCTCCTCTGTGTGTGTATGGCACAGGGCCGTTCCCCCTGCCTGCCTCCCTCCTCTGTGTGTGTATATTGCACAGGGCCGTTCCCGCCTGCCTGCCTCCCTCCTCTGTGTGTGTATGGCACAGGGCCGTTCCCCCCTGCCTGCCTCCCTCCTCTGTGTGTGTATGGCACAGGGCCGTCCCCCCCCTGCCTGCCTCCCTCCTCTGTGTGTGTATGGCACAGGGCCGTTCCCCCCTGCCTCCCTCCCTCCTCTGTGTGTGTATATTCAACAGGGCCGTCCCCCCCCTGCCTGCCTCCCTCCTCTGTGTGTGTATGGCACAGGGCCGTTCCCCCCTGCCTGCCTCCCTCCTCTGTGTGTGTATGGCACAGGGCCGTTCCCCCTGCCTGCCTCCCTCCTCTGTGTGTGTATGGCACAGGGCCGTCCCCCCCCTGCCTGCCTCCCTCCTCTGTGTGTGTATGGCACAGGGCCGTTCCCCCTGCCTGCCTCCCTCCTCTGTGTGTGTATATTGCACAGGGCCGTTCCCCCCTGCCTGCCTCCCTCCTCTGTGTGTGTATGGCACAGGGCCGTTCCCGCCTGCCTGCCTCCCTCCTCTGTGTATGTATGACACAGGGCCGTTCCCCCCCTGCCTGCCTCCCTCCTCTGTGTGTGTATGGCACAGGGCCGTTCCCCCTGCCTGCCTCCCTCCTCTGTGTGTGTATATTGCACAGGGCCGTTCCTGCCTGCCTGCCTCCCTCCTCTGTGTGTGTATGGCACAGGGCCGTTCCCCCCTGCCTGCCTCCCTCCTCTGTGTGTCTATGGCACAGGGCCGTTCCCCCCTGCCTGCCTCCCTCCTCTGTGTGTGTATATTGCACAGGGCCGTTCCCCCCTGCCTGCCTCCCTCCTCTGTGTGTGTATGGCACAGGGCTGTTCCCCCCTGCCTGCCTCCCTCCTCTGTGTGTGTATATTGCACCGAGCCGTTCCCCCCTGCCTGCCTCCCTCCTCTGTGTGTGTATATTGCACAGGGCCGTTCCCCCCTGCCTGCCTCCCTCCTCTGTGTGTGTATGGCACAGGGCCGTTCCCCCCTGCCTGCCTCCCTCCTCTGTGTGTGTATGGCACAGGGCCGTTCCCCCCTGCCTGCCTCCCTCCTCTGTGTGTGTATGGCACAGGGCCGTTCCCCCCCTGCCTGCCTCCCTCCTCTGTGTGTGTATGGCACAGGGCCGTTCCCCCCTGCCTGCCTCCCTCCTCTGTGTGTGTATGGCACAGGGCCGTTCCCCCCTGCCTGCCTCCCACCTCTGTGTGTGTATGGCACAGGGCCGTTCCCCCCTGCCTGCCTCCCTCCTTTGTGTGTGTATGGCACAGGGCCGTTCCCCCTGCCTGCCTCCCTCCTCTGTGTGTGTATATTGCACAGGGCCGTTCCCCCCTGCCTGCCTCCCTCCTCTGTGTGTGTATGGCACAGGGCCGTTCCCCCCTGCCTGCCTCCCTCCTTTGTGTGTGTATGGCACAGGGCCGTTCCCCCTGCCTGCCTCCCTCCTCTGTGTGTGTATATTGCACAGGGCCGTTCCCGCCTGCCTGCCTCCCTCCTCTGTGTATGTATGACACAGGGCCGTTCCCCCCCTGCCTGCCTCCCTCCTCTGTGTGTGTATGGCACAGGGCCGTTCCCCCTGCCTGCCTCCCTCCTCTGTGTGTGTATATTGCACAGGGCCGTTCCCGCCTGCCTGCCTCCCTCCTCTGTGTGTGTATGGCACAGGGCCGTTCCCCCCTGCCTGCCTCCCTCCTCTGTGTGTGTATGGCACAGGGCCGTCCCCCCCCCTGCCTGCCTCCCTCCTCTGTGTGTGTATGGCACAGGGCCATTCCCCCCTGCCTCCCTCCCTCCTCTGTGTGTGTATATTGCACAGGGCCGTTCCACCCTGCCTGCCTCCCTCCTCTGTGTGTGTATGTCACAGGGCCATTCCCCCCTGCCTGCCTCCCTCCTCTGTGTGTGTATGGCACAGGGCCGTTCCCCCCTGCCTGCCTCCCTCCTCTGTGTGTGTATGGCACAGGGCCGTTCCCCCTGCCTGCCTCCCTCCTCTGTGTGTGTATGGCACAGGGCCGTTCCCCCTGCCTGCCTCCCTCCTCTGTGTGTGTATGGCACAGGGCCGTTCCCCCCTGCCTGCCTCCCTCCTCTGTGTGTGTATGGCACAGGGCCGTTCCCCCCTGCCTGCCTCCCTCCTCTGTGTGTGTATGGCACAGGGCCGTTCCCGCCTGCCTGCCTCCCTCCTCTGTGTGTGTATGGCACAGGGCCGTTCCCCCCTGCCTGCCTCCCTCCTCTGTGTGTGTATGGCACAGGGCCGTTCTCCCCTGCCTGCCTCCCTCCTCTGTGTGTGTATGGCACAGGGCCGTTCCCCCTGCCTGCCTCCCTCCTCTGTGTGTGTATGGCACAGGGCCGTTCCCCCCTGCCTGCCTCCCTCCTCTGCGTGTGTATGGCACAGGGCCGTTCCCCCCTGCCTGCCTCCCTCCTCTGTGTGTGTATATTGCACAGGGCCGTTCCCCCCCTGCCTGCCTCCCTCCTCTGTGTGTGTATATTGCACAGGGCCGTTCCCCCCTGCCTGCCTCCCTCCTCTGTGTGTGTATGGCACAGGGCCGTTCCCCCCTGCCTCCCTCCCTCCTCTGTGTGTGTATATTGCACAGGGCTGTTCCCCCCTGCCTGCCTCCCTCCTCTGTGTGTGTATATTGCACAGGGCCGTTCCCCCCCTGCCTGCCTCCCTCCTCTGTGTGTGTATATTGCACAGGGCCGTTCCCCCCTGCCTGCCTCCCTCCTCTGTGTGTGTATGGCACAGGGCCGTTCCCCCCTGCCTGCCTCCCTCCTCTGTGTGTGTATGGCACAGGGCCGTTCCCGCCTGCCTGCCTCCCTTCTTCCTCTGTGTGTGTATATTGCACAGGGCCGTTCCCCCCCTGCCTTCCTCCCTCCTCTGTGTGTGTATATTGCACAGGGCCGTTCCCGCCTGCCTGCCTCCCTCCTCTGTGTGTGTATGGCACAGGGCTGTTCCCCCCTGCCTGCCTCCCTCCTCTGTGTGTGTATGGCACAGGGCCGTTCCCCCCTGCCTGCCTCCCTCCTCTGTGTGTGTATGGCACAGGGCCGTTCCCCCCTGCCTGCCTCCCTCCTCTGTGTGTGTATGGCACAGGTCCGTTCCCCCCTGCCTGCCTCCCTCCTCTGTGTGTGTATGGCACAGGGCCGTTCCCGCCTGCCTGCCTCCCTTCTTCCTCTGTGTGTGTATATTGCACAGGGCCGTTCCCCCCCTGCCTGCCTCCCTCCTCTGTGTGTGTATATTGCACAGGGCCGTTCCCCCCTGCCTGCCTCCCTCCTCTGTGTGTGTATGGCACAGGGCCGTTCCCGCCTGCCTGCCTCCCTCCTCTGTGTGTGTATGGCACAGGGCCGTTCCCCCTGCCTGCCTCCCTCCTCTGTGTGTGTATGGCACAGGGCCGATCCCCCCTGCCTGCCTCCCTCCTCTGTGTGTGTATGGCACAGGGCCGTTCCCCCCTGCCTGCCTCCCTCCTCTGTGTGTGTATGGCACAGGGCCGTTCCCCCCTGCCTGCCTCCCTCCTCTGTGTGTGTATGGCACAGGGCCGTTCCCCCTGCCTGCCTCCCTCCTCTGTGTGTCTATGGCACAGGGCCGTTCCCCCCTGCCTGCCTGCCTCCCTCCTCTGTGTGTGTATGGCACAGGGCCGTTCCCCCCTGCCTGCCTCCCTCCTCTGTGTGTGTATGGCACAGGGCCGTTCCCCCCTGCCTGCCTCCCTCCTCTGTGTGTGTATGGCACAGGGCCGTTCCCCCCTGCCTGCCTCCCTCCTCTGTATGTGTATTGCACAGGGCCGTTCCCGCCTGCCTGCCTCCCTCCTCTGTGTGTGTATATTGCACCGAGCCGTTCCCCCCTGCCTGCCTCCCTCCTCTGTGTGTGTATATTGCACAGGGCCGTTCCCCCCTGCCTGCCTCCCTCCTCTGTGTGTGTATGGCACAGGGCCGTTCCCCCCTGCCTGCCTCCCTCCTCTGTGTGTGTATGGCACAGGGCCGTTCCCCCCTGCCTGCCTCCCTCCTCTGTGTGTGTATGGCACAGGGCCGTTCCCGCCTGCCTGCCTCCCTTCTTCCTCTGTGTGTGTATATTGCACAGGGCCGTTCCCCCCCTGCCTTCCTCCCTCCTCTGTGTGTGTATATTGCACAGGGCCGTTCCCGCCTGCCTGCCTCCCTCCTCTGTGTGTGTATGGCACAGGGCTGTTCCCCCCTGCCTGCCTCCCTCCTCTGTGTGTGTATGGCACAGGGCCGTTCCCCCCTGCCTGCCTCCCTCCTCTGTGTGTGTATGGCACAGGGCCGTTCCCCCCTGCCTGCCTCCCTCCTCTGTGTGTGTATGGCACAGGTCCGTTCCCCCCTGCCTGCCTCCCTCCTCTGTGTGTGTATGGCACAGGGCCGTTCCCGCCTGCCTGCCTCCCTTCTTCCTCTGTGTGTGTATATTGCACAGGGCCGTTCCCCCCCTGCCTGCCTCCCTCCTCTGTGTGTGTATATTGCACAGGGCCGTTCCCCCCTGCCTGCCTCCCTCCTCTGTGTGTGTATGGCACAGGGCCGTTCCCGCCTGCCTGCCTCCCTCCTCTGTGTGTGTATGGCACAGGGCCGTTCCCCCTGCCTGCCTCCCTCCTCTGTGTGTGTATGGCACAGGGCCGTTCCCCCCTGCCTGCCTCCCTCCTCTGTGTGTGTATGGCACAGGGCCGTTCCCCCCTGCCTGCCTCCCTCCTCTGTGTGTGTATGGCACAGGGCCGATCCCCCCTGCCTGCCTCCCTCCTCTGTGTGTGTATGGCACAGGGCCGTTCCCCCCTGCCTGCCTCCCTCCTCTGTGTGTGTATGGCACAGGGCCGTTCCCCCCTGCCTGCCTCCCTCCTCTGTGTGTGTATGGCACAGGGCCGTTCCCCCCTGCCTGCCTCCCTCCTCTGTGTGTGTATGACACAGGGCCGTTCCCCCCCTGCCTGCCTCCCTCCTCTGTGTGTGTATGGCACAGGGCCGTTCCCCCTGCCTGCCTCCCTCCTCTGTGTGTGTATATTGCACAGGGCCGTTCCCCCCTGCCTGCCTCCCTCCTCTGTGTGTGTATGGCACAGGGCCGTTCCCCCCTGCCTGCCTCCCTCCTCTGTGTGTGTATGGCACAGGGCCGTTCCCCCTGCCTGCCTCCCTCCTCTGTGTGTGTATGGCACAGGGCCGTTCCCCCCTGCCTGCCTCCCTCCTCTGTGTATATGGCACAGGGCCGTTCCCCCCTGCCTGCCTCCCTCCTCTGTGTGTGTATGGCACAGGGCCGTTCCCCCCTGCCTGCCTCCCTCCTCTGTGTGTGTATGGCACAGGGCCGTTCCCCCCTGCCTGCCTCCCTCCTCTGTGTGTGTATGGCACAGGGCCGTTCCCCCCTGCCTGCCTCCCTCCTCTGTGTGTGTATGGCACAGGGCCGTTCCCCCCTGCCTGCCTCCCTCCTCTGTATGTGTATTGCACAGGGCCGTTCCCGCCTGCCTGCCTCCCTCCTCTGTGTGTGTATATTGCACAGAGCCGTTCCCCCCTGCCTGCCTCCCTCCTCTGTGTGTGTATATTGCACAGGGCCGTTCCCCCCTGCCTGCCTCCCTCCTCTGTGTGTGTATGGCACAGGGCCGTTCCCCCCTGCCTGCCTCCCTCCTCTGTGTGTGTATGGCACAGGGCCGTACCCCCCTGCCTGCCTCCCTCCTCTGTGTGTATGGCACAGGGCCGTTCCCCCCTGCCTGCCTCCCTCCTCTGTGTGTGTATGGCACAGGGCCGTTCCCCCCTGCCTGCCTCCCTCCTCTGTATGTGTATGGCACAGGGCCGTTCCCGCCTGCCTGCCTCCCTCCTCTGTGTGTGTATATTGCACAGAGCCGTTCCCCCCTGCCTGCCTCCCTCCTCTGTGTGTGTATATTGCACAGGGCCGTTCCCCCCTGCCTGCCTCCCTCCTCTGTGTGTGTATGGCACAGAGCCGTTCCCCCCTCCCTGCCTCCCTCCTCTGTGTGTGTATGGCACAGGGCCGTTCCCGCCTGCCTCCCTCCCTCCTCTGTGTGTGTATGGCACAGGGCCGTTCCCGCCTGCCTGCCTCCCTCCTCTGCGTGTGTATGGCACAGGGCCGTTCCCCCCTGCCTGCCTCCCTCCTCTGTGTGTGTATATTGCACAGGGCCGTTCCCCCCCTGCCTGCCTCCCTCCTCTGTGTGTGTATATTGCACAGGGCCGTTCCCCCCTGCCTGCCTCCCTCCTCTGTGTGTGTATGGCACAGGGCCGTTCCCCCTGCCTGCCTGCCTCCCTCCTCTGTGTGTGTATATTGCACAGGGCCGTTCCCCCCTGCCTGCCTCCCTCCTCTGTGTGTGTATGGCACAGGGCCGTTCCCGCCTGCCTCCCTTCTTCCTCTGTGTGTGTATATTGCACAGGGCCGTTCCCCCCCTGCCTGCCTCCCTCCTCTGTGTGTGTATATTGCACAGGGCCGTTCCCCCCTGCCTGCCTCCCTCCTCTGTGTGTGTATGGCACAGGGCCGTTCCCCCCTGCCTGCCTCCCTCCTCTGTGTGTGTATGGCACAGGGCCGTTCCCCCCTGCCTGCCTCCCTCCTCTGTGTGTGTATGGCACAGGGCCGTTCCCCCTTGCCTGCCTCCCTCCTCTGTGTGTGTATGGCACAGGGCCGTTCCCCCCTGCCTGCCTCCCTCCTCTGTGTGTGTATGGCACAGGGCCGTTCCCCCCTGCCTGCCTCCCTCCTCTGTGTGTGTATAATGCACAGGTCCGTTCCCCCCTGCCTGCCTCCCTCCTCTGTGTGTGTATATTGCACAGGGCCGTTCCCCCCTGCCTGCCTCCCTCCTCTGTGTGTGTATGGCACAGGGCCGATCCCCCCTGCCTGCCTCCCTCCTCTGTGTGTGTATGGCACAGGGCCGTTCCCCCCTGCCTGCCTCCCTCCTCTGTATGTGTATTGCACAGGGCCGTTCCCGCCTGCCTGCCTCCCTCCTCTGTGTGTGTATATTGCACAGAGCCGTTCCCCCCTGCCTGCCTCCCTCCTCTGTGTGTGTATATTGCACAGGGCCGTTCCCCCCTGCCTGCCTCCCTCCTCTGTGTGTGTATGGCACAGGGCCGTTCCCGCCTGCCTGCCTCCCTTCTTCCTCTGTGTGTGTATATTGCACAGGGCCGTTCCCCCCCTGCCTGCCTCCCTCCTCTGTGTGTGTATATTGCACAGGGCCGTTCCCCCCTGCCTGCCTCCCTCCTCTGTGTGTGTATGGCACAGGGCTGTTCCCCCCTGCCTGCCTCCCTCCTCTGTGTGTGTATGGCACAGGGCCGTTCCCCCCTGCCTGCCTCCCTCCTCTGTGTGTGTATGGCACAGGGCCGTTCCCCCCTGCCTGCCTCCCTCCTCTGTGTGTGTATGGCACAGGGCCGTTCCCCCCTGCCTGCCTCCCTCCTCTGTGTGTGTATGGCACAGGGCCGTTCCCCCCCTGCCTGCCTCCCTCCTCTGTGTGTGTATGGCACAGGGCCGTTCCCCCCTGCCTGCCTCCCTCCTCTGTGTGTGTATGGCACAGTGCCGTTCCCCCCTGCCTGCCTCCCTCCTCTGTGTGTATATTGCACAGGGCCGTTCCCCCCTGCCTGCCTCCCTCCTCTGTGTGTGTATATTGCACAGGGCCGTTCTCCCCTGCCTGCCTCCCTCCTCTGTGTGTGTATGGCACAGGGCCGTTCCCCCCTGCCTCCCTCCCACCTCTGTGTGTGTATGGCACAGGGCCGTTCCCCCCTGCCTGCCTCCCTCCTCTGTGTGTGTATGGCACAGGGCCGTTCCCCCTGCCTGCCTCCTCTGTGTGTGTATGGCACAGGGCCGTTCCCCCCTGCCTGCCTGCCTCCCTCCTCTGTGTGTGTATGGCACAGGGCCGTTCCCCCCTGCCTGCCTGCCTCCCTCCTCTGTGTGTATATGGCACAGGGCCGTTCCCCCCTGCCTGCCTCCCTCCTCTGTGTGTGTATGGCACAGGGCCGTTCCCCCCTGCCTGCCTCCCTCCTCTGTGTGTGTATGGCACAGGGCCGTTCCCCCTGCCTGCCTCCCTCCTCTGTGTGTGTATGGCACAGGGCCGTTCCCCCTGCCTGCCTGCCTCCCTCCTCTGTGTGTATATGGCACAGGGCCGTTCCCCCCCTGCCTGCCTCCCTCCTCTGTGTGTGTATGGCACAGGGCCGTTCCCCCCTGCCTGCCTCCCTCCTCTGTGTGTGTATGGCACAGGGCCGTTCCCCCCTGCCTGCCTCCCTCCTCTGTGTGTGTATGGCACAGGGCCGTTCCCCCCTGCCTGCCTCCCTCCTTTGTGTGTGTATGGCACAGGGCCGTTCCCCCTGCCTTCCTCCCTCCTCTGTGTGTGTATATTGCACAGGGCCGTTCCCGCCTGCCTGCCTCCCTCCTCTGTGTGTGTATGGCACAGGGCCGTTCCCCCCCTGCCTGCCTCCCTCCTCTGTGTGTGTATGGCACAGGGCCGTTCCCCCTGCCTGCCTCCCTCCTCTGTGTGTGTATGGCACAGGGCCGTTCCCCCCTGCCTGCCTTCCTCCTCTGTGTGTGTATGGCACAGGGCCGTTCCCCCCTGCCTGCCTCCCTCCTCTGTGTGTATGGCACAGGGCCGTTCCCCCTGCCTGCCTCCCTCCTCTGTGTGTGTATATTGCACAGGGCCGTTCCCCCCTGCCTCCCTCCCACCTCTGTGTGTGTATTGCACAGGGCCGTTCCCGCCTGCCTGCCTCCCTCCCTCCCACCTCTGTGTGTGTATGGCACAGGGCCGTTCCCGCCTGCCTGCCTCCCTCCTCTGTGTGTGTATGGAACAAGGCAGTTCCCCCCCTGCCTGCCTCCCTCCTCTGTGTGTGTATGGCACAGGGCCGTTCCCCCCCTGCCTGCCTCCCTCCTCTGTGTGTGTATGGCACAGGGCCGTTCCCCCCTGCCTCCCTCCTCTGTGTGTGTATGGCACAGTGCTGTTCCCGCCTGCCTGCCTCCCTCCTCTGTGTGTGTATGGCACAGGGCCGTTCTCCCCTGCCTGCCTCCCTCCTCTGTGTGTGTATGGCACAGGGCCGTTCCCCCCTGCCTGCCTGCCTCCCTCCTCTGTGTGTGTATGGCACAGGGCTGTTCCCCCGTGCCTCCCTCCCTCCTCTGTGTGTGTACTATATGGCACAGGACTGTTCCCCCCCTGCCTGCCTCCCTCCTCTGTGTGTGTATGGCACAGGGCCGTTCCCCCCTGCCTGCCTCCCTCCTCTGTGTGTGTATGGCACAGGGCCGATCCCCCCTGCCTGCCTCCCTCCTCTGTGTGTGTATGGCACAGGGCCGTTCCCCCCTGCCTGCCTCCCTCCTCTGTGTGTGTATGGCACAGGGCCGTTCCCCCCTGCCTGCCTCCCTCCTCTGTATGTGTATTGCACAGGGCCGTTCCCGCCTGCCTGCCTCCCTCCTCTGTGTGTGTATATTGCACAGAGCCGTTCCCCCCTGCCTGCCTCCCTCCTCTGTGTGTGTATATTGCACAGGGCCGTTCCCCCCTGCCTGCCTCCCTCCTCTGTGTGTGTATGGCACAGGGCCGTTCCCCCCTGCTTGCCTCCCTCCTCTGTGTGTGTATGGCACAGGGCCGTTCCCCCCTGCCTGCCTCCCTCCTCTGTGTGTTTATGGCACAGGGCCGTTCCCCCCTGCCTGCCTCCCTCCTCTGTGTGTATATTGCACAGGGCCGTTCCCCCCTGCCTGCCTCCCTCCTCTGTGTGTGTATATTGCACAGGGCCGTTCTCCCCTGCCTGCCTCCCTCCTCTGTGTGTGTATGGCACAGGGCCGTTCCCCCCTGCCTCCCTCCCACCTCTGTGTGTGTATGGCACAGGGCCGTTCCCCCCTGCCTGCCTCCCTCCTCTGTGTGTGTATGGCACAGGGCCGTTCCCCCTGCCTGCCTCCCTCCTCTGTGTGTGTATGGCACAGGGCCGTTCCCCCTGCCTGCCTGCCTCCCTCCTCTGTGTGTGTATGGCACAGGGCCGTACCCCCCTGCCTGCCTCCCTCCTTTGTGTGTGTATGGCACAGGGCCGTTCCCCCTGCCTGCCTCCCTCCTCTGTGTGTGTATATTGCACAGGGCCGTTCCCGCCTGCCTGCCTCCCTCCTCTGTGTGTGTATGGCACAGGGCCGTTCCCCCTGCCTGCCTCCCTCCTCTGTGTGTGTATATTGCACAGGGCCGTTCCCGCCTGCCTGCCTCCCTCCTCTGTGTGTGTATGGCACAGGGCCGTTCCCCCCTGCCTGCCTCCCTCCTCTGTGTGTGTATGGTACAGGGCCGTTCCCCCCTGCCTGCCTCCCTCCTCTGTGTGTGTATGGCACAGGGCCGTTCCCCCCTGCCTGCCTCCCTCCTCTGTGTGTATGGCACAGGGCCGTTCCCCCTGCCTGCCTCCCTCCTCTGTGTGTGTATATTGCACAGGGCCGTTCCCCCCTGCCTGCCTCCCTCCTCTGTGTGTGTATGGCACAGGGCCGTTCCCCCCTGCCTGCCTCCCTCCTCTGTGTGTGTATGGCACAGGGCCGTTCCCCCCTGCCTGCCTCCCTCCCTCCCTCCTCTGTGTGTGTATGGCACAGGACTGTTCCCCCCTTGCCTGCCTCCCTCCTCTGTGTGTGTATATTGCACAGAGCCGTTCCCCCCTGCCTGCCTCCCTCCTCTGTGTGTGTATATTGCACAGGGCCGTTCCCCCCTGCCTGCCTCCCTCCTCTGTGTGTGTATGGCACAGAGCCGTTCCCCCCTCCCTGCCTCCCTCCTCTGTGTGTGTATGGCACAGGGCCGTTCCCGCCTGCCTCCCTCCCTCCTCTGTGTGTGTATGGCACAGGGCCGTTCCCGCCTGCCTGCCTCCCTCCTCTGCGTGTGTATGGCACAGGGCCGTTCCCCCCTGCCTGCCTCCCTCCTCTGTGTGTGTATATTGCACAGGGCCGTTCCCCCCCTGCCTGCCTCCCTCCTCTGTGTGTGTATATTGCACAGGGCCGTTCCCCCCTGCCTGCCTCCCTCCTCTGTGTGTGTATGGCACAGGGCCGTTCCCCCTGCCTGCCTGCCTCCCTCCTCTGTGTGTGTATATTGCACAGGGCCGTTCCCCCCTGCCTGCCTCCCTCCTCTGTGTGTGTATGGCACAGGGCCGTTCCCGTCTGCCTCCCTTCTTCCTCTGTGTGTGTATATTGCACAGGGCCGTTCCCCCCCTGCCTGCCTCCCTCCTCTGTGTGTGTATATTGCACAGGGCCGTTCCCCCCTGCCTGCCTCCCTCCTCTGTGTGTGTATGGCACAGGGCTGTTCCCCCCTGCCTGCCTCCCTCCTCTGTGTGTGTATGGCACAGGGCCGTTCCCCCCTGCCTGCCTCCCTCCTCTGTGTGTGTATGGCACAGGGCCGTTCCCCCCTGCCTGCCTCCCTCCTCTGTGTGTGTATGGCACAGGGCCGTTCCCCCTTGCCTGCCTCCCTCCTCTGTGTGTGTATGGCACAGGGCCGTTCCCCCCTGCCTGCCTCCCTCCTCTGTGTGTGTATGGCACAGGGCCGTTCCCCCCTGCCTGCCTCCCTCCTCTGTGTGTGTATAATGCACAGGTCCGTTCCCCCCTGCCTGCCTCCCTCCTCTGTGTGTGTATATTGCACAGGGCCGTTCCCCCCTGCCTGCCTCCCTCCTCTGTGTGTGTATGGCACAGGGCCGATCCCCCCTGCCTGCCTCCCTCCTCTGTGTGTGTATGGCACAGGGCCGTTCCCCCCTGCCTGCCTCCCTCCTCTGTATGTGTATTGCACAGGGCCGTTCCCGCCTGCCTGCCTCCCTCCTCTGTGTGTGTATATTGCACAGAGCCGTTCCCCCCTGCCTGCCTCCCTCCTCTGTGTGTGTATATTGCACAGGGCCGTTCCCCCTTGCCTGCCTCCCTCCTCTGTGTGTGTATGGCACAGGGCCGTTCCCGCCTGCCTGCCTCCCTTCTTCCTCTGTGTGTGTATATTGCACAGGGCCGTTCCCCCCCTGCCTGCCTCCCTCCTCTGTGTGTGTATATTGCACAGGGCCGTTCCCCCCTGCCTGCCTCCCTCCTCTGTGTGTGTATGGCACAGGGCCGTTCCCCCCTGCCTGCCTCCCTCCTCTGTGTGTGTATGGCACAGGGCCGTTCCCCCCTGCCTGCCTCCCTCCTCTGTGTGTGTATGGCACAGGGCCGTTCCCCCCTGCCTGCCTCCCTCCTCTGTGTGTGTATGGCACAGGGCCGTTCCCCCCCTGCCTGCCTCCCTCCTCTGTGTGTGTATGGCACAGGGCCGTTCCCCCCTGCCTGCCTCCCTCCTCTGTGTGTGTATGGCACAGTGCCGTTCCCCCCTGCCTGCCTCCCTCCTCTGTGTGTATATTGCACAGGGCCGTTCCCCCCTGCCTGCCTCCCTCCTCTGTGTGTGTATATTGCACAGGGCCGTTCTCCCCTGCCTGCCTCCCTCCTCTGTGTGTGTATGGCACAGGGCCGTTCCCCCCTGCCTCCCTCCCACCTCTGTGTGTGTATGGCACAGGGCCGTTCCCCCCTGCCTGCCTCCCTCCTCTGTGTGTGTATGGCACAGGGCCGTTCCCCCTGCCTGCCTCCTCTGTGTGTGTATGGCACAGGGCCGTTCCCCCCTGCCTGCCTGCCTCCCTCCTCTGTGTGTGTATGGCACAGGGCCGTTCCCCCCTGCCTGCCTGCCTCCCTCCTCTGTGTGTATATGGCACAGGGCCGTTCCCCCCTGCCTGCCTCCCTCCTCTGTGTGTGTATGGCACAGGGCCGTTCCCCCCTGCCTGCCTCCCTCCTCTGTGTGTGTATGGCACAGGGCCGTTCCCCCTGCCTGCCTCCCTCCTCTGTGTGTGTATGGCACAGGGCCGTTCCCCCTGCCTGCCTGCCTCCCTCCTCTGTGTGTATATGGCACAGGGCCGTTCCCCCCCTGCCTGCCTCCCTCCTCTGTGTGTGTATGGCACAGGGCCGTTCCCCCCTGCCTGCCTCCCTCCTCTGTGTGTGTATGGCACAGGGCCGTTCCCCCCTGCCTGCCTCCCTCCTCTGTGTGTGTATGGCACAGGGCCGTTCCCCCCTGCCTGCCTCCCTCCTTTGTGTGTGTATGGCACAGGGCCGTTCCCCCTGCCTGCCTCCCTCCTCTGTGTGTGTATATTGCACAGGGCCGTTCCCGCCTGCCTGCCTCCCTCCTCTGTGTGTGTATGGCACAGGGCCGTTCCCCCCCTGCCTGCCTCCCTCCTCTGTGTGTGTATGGCACAGGGCCGTTCCCCCTGCCTGCCTCCCTCCTCTGTGTGTGTATGGCACAGGGCCGTTCCCCCCTGCCTGCCTTCCTCCTCTGTGTGTGTATGGCACAGGGCCGTTCCCCCCTGCCTGCCTCCCTCCTCTGTGTGTATGGCACAGGGCCGTTCCCCCTGCCTGCCTCCCTCCTCTGTGTGTGTATATTGCACAGGGCCGTTCCCCCCTGCCTCCCTCCCACCTCTGTGTGTGTATTGCACAGGGCCGTTCCCGCCTGCCTGCCTCCCTCCCTCCCACCTCTGTGTGTGTATGGCACAGGGCCGTTCCCGCCTGCCTGCCTCCCTCCTCTGTGTGTGTATGGAACAAGGCAGTTCCCCCCCTGCCTGCCTCCCTCCTCTGTGTGTGTATGGCACAGGGCCGTTCCCCCCCTGCCTGCCTCCCTCCTCTGTGTGTGTATGGCACAGGGCCGTTCCCCCCTGCCTCCCTCCTCTGTGTGTGTATGGCACAGTGCTGTTCCCGCCTGCCTGCCTCCCTCCTCTGTGTGTGTATGGCACAGGGCCGTTCTCCCCTGCCTCCCTCCCTCCTCTGTGTGTGTATGGCACAGGGCCGTTCCCCCCTGCCTGCCTGCCTCCCTCCTCTGTGTGTGTATGGCACAGGGCTGTTCCCCCCTGCCTCCCTCCCTCCTCTGTGTGTGTACTATATGGCACAGGACTGTTCCCCCCCTGCCTGCCTCCCTCCTCTGTGTGTGTATGGCACAGGGCCGTTCCCCCCTGCCTGCCTCCCTCCTCTGTGTGTGTATGGCACAGGGCCAATCCCCCCTGCCTGCCTCCCTCCTCTGTGTGTGTATGGCACAGGGCCGTTCCCCCCTGCCTGCCTCCCTCCTCTGTGTGTGTATGGCACAGGGCCGTTCCCCCCTGCCTGCCTCCCTCCTCTGTATGTGTATTGCACAGGGCCGTTCCCGCCTGCCTGCCTCCCTCCTCTGTGTGTGTATATTGCACAGGGCCGTTCCCCCCTGCCTGCCTCCCTCCTCTGTGTGTGTATGGCACAGGGCCGTTCCCCCCTGCTTGCCTCCCTCCTCTGTGTGTGTATGGCACAGGGCCGTTCCCCCCTGCCTGCCTCCCTCCTCTGTGTGTTTATGGCACAGGGCCGTTCCCCCCTGCCTGCCTCCCTCCTCTGTGTGTATATTGCACAGGGCCGTTCCCCCCTGCCTGCCTCCCTCCTCTGTGTGTGTATATTGCACAGGGCCGTTCTCCCCTGCCTGCCTCCCTCCTCTGTGTGTGTATGGCACAGGGCCGTTCCCCCCTGCCTCCCTCCCACCTCTGTGTGTGTATGGCACAGGGCCGTTCCCCCCTGCCTGCCTCCCTCCTCTGTGTGTGTATGGCACAGGGCCGTTCCCCCTGCCTGCCTCCCTCCTCTGTGTGTGTATGGCACAGGGCCGTTCCCCCTGCCTGCCTGCCTCCCTCCTCTGTGTGTGTATGGCACAGGGCCGTACCCCCCTGCCTGCCTCCCTCCTTTGTGTGTGTATGGCACAGGGCCGTTCCCCCTGCCTGCCTCCCTCCTCTGTGTGTGTATATTGCACAGGGCCGTTCCCGCCTGCCTGCCTCCCTCCTCTGTGTGTGTATGGCACAGGGCCGTTCCCCCTGCCTGCCTCCCTCCTCTGTGTGTGTATATTGCACAGGGCCGTTCCCGCCTGCCTGCCTCCCTCCTCTGTGTGTGTATGGCACAGGGCCGTTTCCCCCTGCCTGCCTCCCTCCTCTGTGTGTGTATGGCACAGGGCCGTTCCCCCCTGCCTGCCTCCCTCCTCTGTGTGTGTATGGCACAGGGCCGTTCCCCCCTGCCTGCCTCCCTCCTCTGTGTGTATGGCACAGGGCCGTTCCCCCTGCCTGCCTCCCTCCTCTGTGTGTGTATATTGCACAGGGCCGTTCCCCCCTGCCTGCCTCCCTCCTCTGTGTGTGTATGGCACAGGGCCGTTCCCCCCTGCCTGCCTCCCTCCTCTGTGTGTGTATGGCACAGGGCCGTTCCCCCCTGCCTGCCTCCCTCCCTCCCTCCTCTGTGTGTGTATGGCACAGGACTGTTCCCCCCTTGCCTGCCTCCCTCCTCTGTGTGTGTATGGCACAGGGCCGTTCCCCCCTGCCTGCCTCCCTCCTCTGTGTGTGTATGGCACAGGGCCGTTCCCCCCTGCCTCCCTCCCACCTCTGTGTGTGTATGGCACAGGGCCGTTCCCCCCTGCCTGCCTCCCTCCTCTGTGTGTGTATGGCACAGGGCCGTTCCCCCCTGCCTCCCTCCCACCTCTGTGTGTGTATGGCACAGGGCCGTTCCCCCCTGCCTCCCTCCCACCTCTGTGTGTGTATGGCACAGGGCCGTTCCCGCCTGCCTGCCTCCCTCCTCTGTGTGTGTATGGCACAGGGCCGTCCCCCCCCTGCCTGCCTGCCTCCCTCCTCTGTGTGTGTATGGCACAGGGCCGTTCCCGCCTGCCTGCCTGCCTCCCTCCTCTGTGTGTGTATGGCACAGAGCTGTCCCCCCCTGCCTGCCTCCCTCCCTCCTCTGTGTGTGTATGGCACAGGGCCGTTCCCCCCTGCCTGCCTGCCTCCTCTGTGTGTGTATGGCACAGGGCTGTTCCCCCCTGCCTCCCTCCCTCCTCTGTGTGTGTACTGTATGGCACAGGACTGTTCCCCCCCTGCCTGCCTCCCTCCTCTGTGTGTGTATGGCACAGGGCCATTCCCGCCTGCCTGCCTCCCTCCCACCTCTGTGTGTGTATTGCACAGGGCCGTTCCCGCCTGCCTGCCTCCCTCCCACCTCTGTGTGTGTATTGCACAGAGCCGTTCCCGCCTGCCTGCCTCCCTCCCACCTCTGTGTGTGTATTGCACAGAGCCGTTCCCCCCTGCCTGCCTCCCTCCTCTGTGTGTGTATGGCACAGGGCTGTTCCCCCCCTGCCTGCATCCCTCCTCTGTGTGTGTATGGAACAAGGCAGTTCCCCCCCTGCCTGCCTCCCTCCTCTGTGTGTGTACTGTATGGCACAGGACTGTTCCCCCCTTCCTGCCTCCCTCCTCTGTGTGTGTATGGAACAAGGCAGTTCCCCCCCTGCCTGCCTCCCTCCTCTGTGTGTGTATGGCACAGTGCCGTTCCCCCCTGCCTGCCTCCCTCCTCTGTGTGTGTATGGCACAGGGCCGTTCCCCCCCTGCCTGCCTCCCTCCTCTGTGTGTGTATGGCACAGGGCCGTTCCCCCCCTGCCTGCCTCCCTCCCTCCTCTGTGTGTCTATGGCACAGGGCCGTTCCCCCCCTGCCTGCCTCCCTCCTCTGTGTGTGTATGGCACAGGGCTGTTCCCCCCTGCCTCCCTCCCTCCTCTGTGCGCGTATATTGCACAGGGCCGTTCCCCCCTGCCTGCCTCCCTCCTCTGCGTGTGTATGGCACAGGGCCGTTCCCCCCTGCCTGCCTCCCTCCTCTGTGTGTATGGCACAGAGCCGTCCCCCCCTGCCTGCCTCCCTCCTCTGTGTGTGTATGGCACAGGGCCGTTCCCCCCTGCCTGCCTCCCTCCTCTGTGTGTGTATATTGCACAGGGCCGTTCCCCCCTGCCTGCCTCCCTCCTCTGTGTGTGTATGGCACAGGGCCATTCCCCCCTGCCTGCCTCCCTCCTCTGTGTGTATGGCACAGAGCCGTTCCCCCTGCCTGCCTCCCTCCTCTGTGTGTGTATGGCACAGGGCCGTTCCCCCCCTGCCTGCCTCCCTCCTCTGTGTGTGTATATTGCACAGGGCCATTCCCCCCTGCCTGCCTCCCTCCTCTGTGTGTGTATGGCACAGGGCCGTTCCCCCCTGCCTGCCTCCCTCCTCTGTGTGTGTATATTGCACAGGGCCGTTCCCCCCTGCCTGCCTCCCTCCTCTGTGTGAGTATGGCACAGGGCCGTTCCCCCCTGCCTGCCTCCCTCCTCTGTGTGTGTATGGCACAGTGCTGTTCCCGTCTGCCTGCCTCCCTCCTCTGTGTGTGTATGGCACAGGGCCGTTCTCCCCTGCCTGCCTCCCTCCTCTGTGTGTGTATGGCACAGGGCCGTTCCCCCCTGCCTCCCTCCCTCCTCTGTGTGTGTATGGCACAGGGCCGTTCCCCCCTGCCTGCCTCCCTCCTCTGTGTGTATGGCACAGAGCCGTCCCCCCCTGCCTGCCTCCCTCCTCTGTGTGTGTATGGCACAGGGCCGTTCCCCCCTGCCTGCCTCCCTCCTCTGTGTGTGTATATTGCACAGGGCCGTTCCCCCCTGCCTGCCTCCCTCCTCTGTGTGTGTATGGCACAGTGCTGTTCCCGTCTGCCTGCCTCCCTCCTCTGTGTGTGTATGGCACAGGGCCGTTCTCCCCTGCCTGCCTCCCTCCTCTGTGTGTGTATGGCACAGGGCCGTTCCCCCCTGCCTCCCTCCCTCCTCTGTGTGTGTATGGCACAGGGCCGTTCCCCCCTGCCTGCCTCCCTCCTCTGTGTGTATGGCACAGAGCCGTCCCCCCCTGCCTGCCTCCCTCCTCTGTGTGTGTATGGCACAGGGCCGTTCCCCCCTGCCTGCCTCCCTCCTCTGTGTGTGTATATTGCACAGGGCCGTTCCCCCCTGCCTGCCTCCCTCCTCTGTGTGTGTATGGCACAGGGCCATTCCCCCCTGCCTGCCTCCCTCCTCTGTGTGTATGGCACAGAGCCGTTCCCCCTGCCTGCCTCCCTCCTCTGTGTGTGTATGGCACAGGGCCGTTCCCCCCCTGCCTGCCTCCCTCCTCTGTGTGTGTATATTGCACAGGGCCATTCCCCCCTGCCTGCCTCCCTCCTCTGTGTGTGTATGGCACAGGGCCGTTCCCCCCTGCCTGCCTCCCTCCTCTGTGTGTGTATATTGCACAGGGCCGTTCCCCCCTGCCTGCCTCCCTCCTCTGTGTGAGTATGGCACAGGGCCGTTCCCCCCTGCCTGCCTCCCTCCTCTGTGTGTGTATGGCACAGTGCTGTTCCCGTCTGCCTGCCTCCCTCCTCTGTGTGTGTATGGCACAGGGCCGTTCTCCCCTGCCTGCCTCCCTCCTCTGTGTGTGTATGGCACAGGGCCGTTCCCCCCTGCCTGCCTCCCTCCTCTGTGTGTGTATGGCACAGGGCCGTTCCCGCCTGCCTGCCTCCCTCCTCTGTGTGTGTATGGCACAGTGCTGTTCCCTCCTGCCTGCCTCCCTCCTCTGTGTGTGTATGGCACAGGGCCGTTCTCCCCTGCCTGCCTCCCTCCTCTGTGTCTGTATGGCACAGGGCCGTTCCCCCCTGCCTCCCTCCCTCCTCTGTGTGTGTATGGCAGAGGGCCGTTCCCCCCTGCCTGCCTCCCTCCTCTGTGTGTGTATGGCACAGGGCCGTTCCCCCCTGCCTGCCTCCCTCCTCTGCGTGTGTATGGCACAGGGCCGTTCCCCCCTGCCTGCCTCCCTCCTCTGTGTGTATGGCACAGAGCCGTCCCCCCCTGCCTGCCTCCCTCCTCTGTGTGTGTATGGCACAGGGCCGTCCCCCCTGCCTGCCTCCCTCCTCTGTGTGTGTATGGCACAGGGCTGTTCCCCCCTGCCTCCCTCCCTCCTCTGTGCGCGTATATTGCACAGGGCCGTTCCCCCCTGCCTGCCTCCCTCCTCTGCGTGTGTATGGCACAGGGCCGTTCCCCCCTGCCTGCCTCCCTCCTCTGTGTGTATGGCACAGAGCCGTTCCCCCCTGCCTGCCTCCCTCCTCTGTGTGTGTATGGCACAGGGCCGTTCCCCCCTGCCTGCCTCCCTCCTCTGTGTGTGTATATTGCACAGGGCCGTTCCCCCCTGCCTGCCTCCCTCCTCTGTGTGTGTATGGCACAGGGCCATTCCCCCCTGCCTGCCTCCCTCCTCTGTGTGTGTATGGCACAGGGCCGTTCCCCCCCTGCCTGCCTCCCTCCTCTGTGTGTGTATGGCACAGGGCCGTTCCCCCCTGCCTGCCTCCCTCCTCTGTGTGTGTATATTGCACAGGGCCGTTCCCCCCTGCCTGCCTCCCTCCTCTGTGTGTGTATGGCACAGGGCCATTCCCCCCTGCCTGCCTCCCTCCTCTGTGTGTGTATGGCACAGGGCCGTTCCCCCCCTGCCTGCCTCCCTCCTCTGTGTGTGTATGGCACAGGGCCGTTCCCCCCTGCCTGCCTCCCTCCTCTGTGTGTGTATGGCACAGGGCCGTTCCCCCCTGCCTGCCTCCCTCCTCTGTGTGTGTATGGCACAGGGCCGTTCCCCCCTGCCTGCCTCCCTCCTCTGTGTGTGTATGGCACAGGGCCGTCCCCCCTGCCTGCCTCCCTCCTCTGTGTGTGTATATTGCACAGGGCCGTTCCCCCCTGCCTGCCTCCCTCCCTCCTCTGTGTGTGTATGGCACAGGGCCGTTCCCCCCTGCCTGCCTCCCTCCCTCCCTCCTCTGTGTGTGTATGGCACAGGGCCGTTCCCCCCTGCCTGCCTCCCTCCTCTGTGTGTGTATGGCACAGGGCCGTTCCCCCTGCCTGCCTACCTCCCTCCCTCCTCTGTGTGTCTATGGCACAGGGCCGTTCCCCCCCCTGCCTGCCTCCCTCCTCTGTGTGTGTATGGCACAGGGCCGTTCCCCCCTGCCTGCCTCCCTCCTCTGTGTGTGTATGGCACTGGGCCGTTCCCCCCTGCCTGCCTCCCTCCTCTGTGTGTGTATATTGCACAGGGCCGTTCCCCCCTGCCTGCCTCCCTCCCTCCCTCCTCTGTGTGTGTATGGCACAGGGCCGTTCCCCCCTGCCTGCCTCCCTCCCTCCCTCCTCTGTGTGTGTATGGCACAGGGCCGTTCCCCCCTGCCTGCCTCCCTCCTCTGTGTGTGTATGGCACAGGGCCGATCCCCCCTGCCTGCCTCCCTCCCTCCCTCCTCTGTGTGTATGGCACAGGGCCGTTCCCCCCTGCCTGCCTCCCTCCTCTGTGTGTGTATGGCACAGGGCCGTTCCCCCCTGCCTGCCTCCCTCCTCTGTGTGTGTATGGCACAGGGCCGTTCTCCCCTGCCTGCCTCCCTCCTCTGTGTATGTATATTGCACAGGGCCGATCCCCCCTGCCTGCCTCCCCCCTCTGTGTGTGTATGGCACAGGGCCGTTCCCCCCTGCCTGCCTCCCTCCCTCCTCTGTGTGTATGGCACAGGGCTGTTCCCCCCTGCCTGCCTCCCTCCCTCCTCTGTGTGTGTATGGCACAGGGCCGTTCCCCCCTGCCTGCCTCCCCCCTCTGTGTGTGTATGGCACAGGGCCGTTCCCCCCTGCCTGCCTCCCTCCCTCCTCTGTGTGTGTATGGCACAGGGCCGTTCCCCCTGCCTGCCTCCCTTCTCTGTGTGTGTATGGCACAGGGCCGTTCCCCCCTGCCTGCCTCCATCCTCTGTGTGTGTATGGCACAGGGCCGTTCCCCCCTGCCTGCATCCCTCCTCTGTGTGTGTATGGCACAGGGCCGTTCCCGCCTGCCTGCCTCCCTCCCACCTCTGTGTGTGTATTGCACAGGGCCGTTCCCGCCTGCCTGCCTCCCTCCCACCTCTGTGTGTGTATTGCACAGGGCCGTTCCCGCCTGCCTGCCTCCCTCCTCTGTGTGTGTATGGCACAGAGCCGTTCCCCCCTGCCTGCCTGCCTCCCTCCTCTGTGTGTGTATGGCACAGGGCTGTTCCCCCCTGCCTCCCTCCCTCCTCTGTGTGTGTACTGTATGGCACAGGACTGTTCCCCCCCTGCCTGCATCCCTCCTCTGTGTGTGTATGGCACAGGGCCGTTCCCGCCTGCCTGCCTCCCTCTTCTGCGTGTGTATGGCACAGGGCCGTTCCCCCCTGCCTCCCTCCCTCTTCTGCGTGTGTATGGCACAGGGCCGTTCTCCCCTGCCTGCCTGCCTGCCTCCTCTGTGTGTGTATATTGCACAGGGCCGTTCCCCCCCTGCCTGCCTCCCTCCTCTGTGTGTCTATGGCACAGGGCCGTTCCCCCTGCCTGCCTGCCTCCCTCCCTCCTCTGTGTGTGTATGGCACAGGGCCGTTCCCCCCTGCCTGCCTCCCTCCTCTGTGTGTGTATGGTACAGGGCCGTTCCCCCCTGCCTGCCTCCCTCCTCTGTGTGTGTATATTGCACAGGGCCGTTCCCCCCTGCCTGCCTCCCTCCCTCCCTCCTCTGTGTGTGTATGGCACAGGGCCGTTCCCCCCTGCCTGCCTCCCTCCCTCCCTCCTCTGTGTGTGTATGGCACAGGGCCGTTCCCCCCTGCCTGCCTCCCTCCTCTGTGTGTGTATGGCACAGGGCCGATCCCCCCTGCCTGCCTCCCTCCCTCCCTCCTCTGTGTGTGTATGGCACAGGGCCGTTCCCCCCCTGCCTGCCTCCCTCCCTCCCTCCTCTGTGTGTGTATGGCACAGGGCCGTTCCCCCCTGCCTGCCTCCCTCCTCTGTGTGTGTATGGCACAGGGCCGTTCCCCCCTGCCTGCCTCCCTCCTCTGTGTGTGTATGGCACAGGGCCGTTCCCCCCTGCCTGCCTCCCTCCTCTGTGTATGTATATTGCACAGGGCCGATCCCCCCTGCCTGCCTCCCCCCTCTGTGTGTGTATGGCACAGGGCCGTTCCCCCCTGACTGCCTCCCTCCCTCCTCTGTGTGTGTATGGCACAGGGCTGTTCCCCCCTGCCTGCCTCCCTCCCTCCTCTGTGTGTGTATGGCACAGGGCCGTTCCCCCCTGCCTGCCTCCCCCCTCTGTGTGTGTATGGCACAGGGCTGTTCCCCCCTGCCTGCCTCCCTCCCTCCTCTGTGTGTGTATGGCACAGGGCTGTTCCCCCCTGCCTGCCTCCCTCCCTCCTCTGTGTGTGTATGGCACAGGGCTGTTCCCCCCTGCCTCCCTC
The DNA here is from genome assembly GCF_040206685.1 of Ascaphus truei. Taxonomy (NCBI): domain Eukaryota; kingdom Metazoa; phylum Chordata; class Amphibia; order Anura; family Ascaphidae; genus Ascaphus; species Ascaphus truei. The sequence continues at coordinate 430,867,635 of NC_134485.1, read as the reverse complement.
CCTCCTCTGTGTGTGTACTGTATGGCACAGGACTGTTCCCCCCCTGCCTGCATCCCTCCTCTGTGTGTGTATGGCACAGGGCCGTTCCCGCCTGCCTGCCTCCCTCCCACCTCTGTGTGTGTATTGCACAGGGCCGTTCCCGCCTGCCTGCCTCCCTCCCACCTCTGTGTGTGTATTGCACAGAGCCGTTCCCGCCTGCCTGCCTGCCTCCCTCCTCTGTGTGTGTATGGCACAGAGCCGTTCCCGCCTGCCTGCCTGCCTCCCTCCTCTGTGTGTGTATGGCACAGGGCCGTTCCCCCCTGCCTGCCTGCCTCCCTCCTCTGTGTGTGTATGGCACAGGGCTGTTCCCCCCTGCCTCCCTCCCTCCTCTGTGTGTGTACTGTATGGCACAGGACTGTTCCCCCCCTGCCTGCATCCCTCCTCTGTGTGTGTATGGCACAGGGCCGTTCCCGCCTGCCTGCCTCCCTCCTCTGTGTGTGTATGGCACAGGGCCGTTCCCCCCTGCCTGCCTCCCTCCTCTGTGTGTGTATATTGCACAGGGCCGTTCTCCCCTGCCTGCCTCCCTCCTCTGTGTGTGTATGGCACAGGGCCGTTCTCCCCTGCCTGCCTCCCTCCTCTGTGTGTGTATGGCACAGGGCCGTTCCCGCCTGCCTGCCTCCCTCCCTCCTCTGTGTGTGTATGGCACAGGGCCGTTCTCCCCTGCCTGCCTCCCTCCTCTGTGTGTGTATGGCACAGGGCCGTTCCCCCCTGCCTCCCTCCCTCCTCTGTGTGTGTATGGCACAGGGCTGTTCCCCCCTGCCTGCCTCCCTCCTCTGTGTGTGTATGGCACAGGGCCGTTCCCCCCTGCCTGCCTCCCTCCTCTGTGTGTGTATATTGCACAGGGCCGTTCCCCCCTGCCTGCCTCCCTCCTCTGTGTGTGTATGGCACAGGGCTGTTCCCCCCTGCCTGCCTCCCTCCTCTGTGTGTGTATGGCACAGGGCCGTTCCCCCCTGCCTGCCTCCCTCCTCTGTGTGTGTATGGCACAGGGCCGTTCCCCCTGCCTGCCTCCCTCCCTCCTCTGTGTGTCTATGGCACAGGGCCGTTCCCCCTGCCTCCCTCCTCTGTGTGTGTATGGCACAGGGCCGTTCCCCCTGCCTCCCTCCTCTGTGTGTGTATGGCACAGGGCCTTTCCCCCCTGCCTCCCTCCCTCCTCTGTGTATGTATATTGCACAGGGCCGATCCCCCCTGCCTGCCTCCCTCCTCTGTGTGTGTATGGCACAGGGCCGTTCCCCCCTGCCTGCCTGCCTCCCTCCTCTGTGTGTGTATATTGCACAGGGCCGATCCCCCCTGCCTGCCTCCCTCCCTCCCTCCTCTGTGTGTGTATGGCACAGGGCCGTTCCCCCCTGCCTGCCTCCCTCCCTCCCTCCTCTGTGTGTGTATATTGCACAGGGCCGTTCCCCCCTGCCTGCCTCCCTCCCTGCCTCCCTCCTCTGTGTGTGTATGGCACAGGGCCGTTCCCCCCTGCCTGCCTCCCTCCTCTGTGTGTGTATGGCACAGGGCCGTTCCCCCCTGCCTGCCTCCCTCCTCTGTGTGTGTATGGCACAGGGCCGATCCCCCCTGCCTGCCTCCCCCCTCTGTGTGTGTATGGCACAGGGCCGTTCCGCCCTGCCTGCCTCCCTCCCTCCTCTGTGTGTGTATGGCACAGGGCTGTTCCCCCCTGCCTGCCTCCCTCCCTCCTCTGTGTGTGTATGGCACAGGGCCGTTCCCCCCTGCCTGCCTCCCTCCTTTGTGTGTGTATGGCACAGGGCCGTTCCCCCCTGCCTGCCTCCCTCCTCTGTGTGTGTATGGCACAGGGCCGTTCCCCCCTGCCTGCCTCCCTCCCTCCTCTGTGAGCGTATATTGCACAGGGCCGTTCCCCCCTGCCTGCCTCCCTCCTCTGTGTGTGTATGGCACAGGGCCGTTCCCCCCTGCCTCCCTCCCACCTCTGTGTGTGTATGGCACAGGGCCGTTCCCCCCTGCCTGCCTCCCTCCCTCCTCTGTGTGTGTATGGCACAGGGCTGTTCCCCCCTGCCTGCCTCCCTACCTCCTCTGTGTGTGTATGGCACAGGGCCGTTCCCCCCTGCCTGCCTCCCTCCTCTGTGTGTATATTGCACAGTTCCGTTCCCCCCCTGCCTGCCTGCCTCCTCTGTGTGTGTATATTGCACAGGGCTGTTCCCCCCTGCCTGCCTCCCTACCTCCTCTGTGTGTGTATGGCACAGAGCCGTTCCCCCCTGCCTGCCTCCCTCCTCTGTGTGTGTATGGCACAGGGCCGTTCCCGCCTGCCTGCCTCCCTCCTCTGTGTGTGTATGGCACAGGGCCGTTCCCCCCTGCCTCCCTCCCTCCTCTGTGTGTGTATGGCACAGGGCCGTTCCCCCCTGCCTGCCTCCCTCCTCTGTGTGTATATTGCACAGGGCCGTTCCCCCTGCCTGCCTCCCTCCTCTGTGTGTGTATATTGCACAGGGCCGTTCCCGCCTGCCTGCCTCCCTCCTCTGTGTGTGTATGGCACAGGGCCGTTCCCCAACTGCCTGCCTCCCTCCTCTGTGTGTGTATGGCACAGGGCCGTTCCCCCTGCCTGCCTCCCTCCTCTGTGTGTGTATATTGCACAGGGCCGTTCCCGCCTGCCTGCCTCCCTCCTCTGTGTGTGTATGGCACAGGGCCGTTCCCCCCTGCCTGCCTCCCTCCTCTGTGTGTGTATGGCACAGGGCCGTTCCCCCCTGCCTGCCTCCCTCCTCTGTGTGTATGGCACAGGGCCGTTCCCCCTGCCTGCCTCCCTCCTCTGTGTGTGTATATTGCACAGGGCCGTTCCCCCCTGCCTGCCTCCCTCCTCTGTGTGTGTATGGCACAGGGCCGTTCCCCCTGCCTGCCTCCCTCCTCTGTGTGTGTATGGCACAGGGCCGTTCCCCCCTGCCTGCCTCCCTCCTCTGTGTGTGTATGGCACAGGGCCGTTCCCCCCTGCCTGCCTCCCTCCTCTGTGTGTATATTGCACAGGGCCGTTCCCCCCTGCCTGCCTCCCTCCTCTGTGTGTGTATATTGCACAGGGCCGTTCTCCCCTGCCTGCCTCCCTCCTCTGTGTGTGTATGGCACAGGGCCGTTCCCCCCTGCCTGCCTCCCTCCTCTGTGTGTGTATGGCACAGGGCCGTTCCCCCCTGCCTCCCTCCCACCTCTGTGTGTGTATGGCACAGGGCCGTTCCCCCCTGCCTGCCTCCCTCCTCTGTGTGTGTATGGCACAGGGCCGTTCCCCCTGCCTGCCTCCCTCCTCTGTGTGTGTATATTGCACAGGGCCGTTCTCCCCTGCCTGCCTCCCTCCTCTGTGTGTGTATGGCACAGGGCCGTTCCCCCCTGCCTCCCTCCCACCTCTGTGTGTGTATGGCACAGGGCCGTTCCCCCCTGCCTGCCTCCCACCTCTGTGTGTGTATGGCACAGGGCCGTTCCCCCCTGCCTCCCTCCCACCTCTGTGTGTGTATGGCACAGGGCCGTTCCCGCCTGCCTGCCTCCCTCCTCTGTGTGTGTATGGCACAGGGCCGTCCCCCCCCTGCCTGCCTGCCTCCCTCCTCTGTGTGTGTATGGCACAGGGCCGTTCCCGCCTGCCTGCCTGCCTCCCTCCTCTGTGTGTGTATGGCACAGAGCCGTCCCCCCCTGCCTGCCTCCCTCCCTCCTCTGTGTGTGTATGGCACAGAGCCGTTCCCGCCTGCCTGCCTCCCTCCCACCTCTGTGTGTGTATGGCACAGAGCCGTCCCCCCCTGCCTGCCTCCCTCCCTCCTCTGTGTGTGTATGGCACAGAGCCGTTCCCCCCTGCCTGCCTCCCTCCTCTGTGTGTGTATGGCACAGGGCCGTTCCCGCCTACCTGCCTGCCTCCCTCCTCTGTGTGTGTATGGCACAGGGCCGTTCCCCCCTGCCTGCTTCCCTCCTCTGTGTGTGTATGGCACAGGGCCGTTCCCCCTGCCTGCCTCCCTCCTCTGTGTGTGTATGGCACAGGGCCGTTCCCCCAGCCTGCCTGCCTCCCTCCTCTGTGTATATGGCACAGGGCCGTTCCCCCCCTGCCTGCCTCCCTCCTCTGTGTGTGTATGGCACAGGGCCGTTCCCCCCTGCCTGCCTCCCTCCTCTGTGTGTGTATGGCACAGGGCCGTTCCCCCCTGCCTGCCTCCCTCCTCTGTGTGTGTATGGCACAGGGCCGTTCCCCCCTGCCTGCCTCCCTCCTTTGTGTGTGTATGGCACAGGGCCGTTCCCCCTGCCTGCCTCCCTCCTCTGTGTGTGTATATTGCACAGGGCCGTTCCCGCCTGCCTGCCTCCCTCCTCTGTGTGTGTATGGCACAGGGCCGTTCCCCCCTGCCTGCCTCCCTCCTCTGTGTGTGTATGGCACAGGGCCGTTCCCCCCTGCCTGCCTCCCTCCTCTGTGTGTGTATGGCGCAGGGCCGTTCCCCCCTGCCTGCCTCCCTCCTCTGTGTGTATGGCACAGGGCCGTTCCCCCTGCCTGCCTCCCTCCTCTGTGTGTGTATATTGCACAGGGCCGTTCCCCCCTGCCTGCCTCCCTCCTCTGTGTGTGTATGGCACAGGGCCGTCCCCCCCCTGCCTGCCTCCCTCCTCTGTGTGTGTATGGCACAGGGCCGTTCCCCCCTGCCTGCCTCCCTCCTCTGTGTGTGTATGGCACAGGGCCGTTCCCCCCTGCCTCCCTCCCACCTCTGTGTGTGTATGGCACAGGGCCGTTCCCCCCTGCCTGCCTCCCTCCTCTGTGTGTGTATGGCACAGGGCCGTTCCCCCCTGCCTCCCTCCCACCTCTGTGTGTGTATGGCACAGGGCCGTTCCCCCCTGCCTCCCTCCCACCTCTGTGTGTGTATGGCACAGGGCCGTTCCCGCCTGCCTGCCTCCCTCCTCTGTGTGTGTATGGCACAGGGCCGTCCCCCCCCTGCCTGCCTGCCTCCCTCCTCTGTGTGTGTATGGCACAGGGCCGTTCCCGCCTGCCTGCCTGCCTCCCTCCTCTGTGTGTGTATGGCACAGAGCCGTTCCCGCCTGCCTGCCTCCCTCCCACCTCTGTGTGTGTATGGCACAGAGCCGTCCCCCCCTGCCTGCCTCCCTCCCTCCTCTGTGTGTGTATGGCACAGAGCCGTTCCCCCCTGCCTGCCTGCCTCCTCTGTGTGTGTATGGCACAGGGCTGTTCCCCCCTGCCTCCCTCCCTCCTCTGTGTGTGTACTGTATGGCACAGGACTGTTCCCCCCCTGCCTGCATCCCACCTCTGTGTGTGTATGGCACAGGGCCGTTCCCCCCTGCCTGCCTCCCTCCTCTGTGTGTATATGGCACAGGGCCGTTCCCCCCTGCCTGCCTCCCTCCTCTGTGTGTGTATGGCACAGGGCCGTTCCCCCCTGCCTGCCTCCCTCCTCTGTGTGTGTATGGCACAGGGCCGTTCCCGCCTGCCTGCCTCCCTCCCACCTGTGTGTGTATTGCACAGGGCCGTTCCCGCCTGCCTGCCTCCCTCCCACCTCTGTGTGTGTATTGCACAGAGCCGTTCCCCCCTGCCTGCCTCCCTCCTCTGTGTGTGTATGGCACAGGGCTGTTCCCCCCTGCCTCCCTCCCTCCTCTGTGTGTGTACTGTATGGCACAGGACTGTTCCCCCCCTGCCTGCCTCCCTCCTCTGTGTGTGTATGGCACAGGGCCGTTCCCGCCTGCCTGCCTCCCTCCTCTGTGTGTGTATGGCACAGGGCCGTTCCCCCCCTGCCTGCCTGCCTCCCTCCTCTGTGTGTGTATGGCACAGGGCCGTTCCCGCCTGCCTGCCTCCCTCCTCTGTGTGTGTATGGCACAGGGCCGTTCCCCCCTGCCTCCCTCCCTCTTCTGCGTGTGTATGGCACAGGGCCGTTCCCCCCTGCCTGCCTCCCTCCTCTGTGTGTGTATGGCACAGGGCCGTTCCCCCCTGCCTCCCTCCCTCCTCTGTGTGTGTATGGCACAGGGCCGTTCCCCCCTGCCTGCCTCCCTCCTCTGTGTGTGTATGGCACAGGGCTGTTCCCCCCTGCCTCCCTCCCTCCTCTGTGTGTGTACTGTATGGCACAGGACTGTTCCCCCCCTGCCTGCATCCCTCCTTTGTGTGTGTATGGCACAGGGCCGTTCTCCCCTGCCTGCCTCCCTCCCACCTCTGTGTGTGTATTGCACAGGGCCGTTCCCGCCTGCCTGCCTCCCTCCCACCTCTGTGTGTGTATTGCACAGAGCCGTTCCCGCCTGCCTGCCTGCCTCCCTCCTCTGTGTGTGTATGGCACAGAGCCGTTCCCGCCTGCCTGCCTGCCTCCCTCCTCTGTGTGTGTATGGCACAGGGCCGTTCCCCCCTGCCTGCCTGCCTCCCTCCTCTGTGTGTGTATGGCACAGGGCTGTTCCCCCCTGCCTCCCTCCCTCCTCTGTGTGTGTACTGTATGGCACAGGACTGTTCCCCCCCTGCCTGCATCCCTCCTCTGTGTGTGTATGGCACAGGGCCGTTCCCCCCTGCCTGCCTCCCTCCTCTGTGTGTGTATGGCACAGGGCCGTTCCCCCCTGCCTCCCTCCCTCTTCTGCGTGTGTATGGCACAGGGCCGTTCCCCCCTGCCTCCCTCCCTCCCTCTTCTGCGTGTGTATGGCACAGGGCCGTTCCCGCCTGCCTGCCTCCCTCCCTCCTCTGTGTGTGTATGGCACAGGGCCGTTCTCCCCTGCCTGCCTCCCTCCTCTGTGTGTGTATGGCACAGGGCCGTTCCCCCCTGCCTCCCTCCCTCCTCTGTGTGTGTATGGCACAGGGCCGTTCCCCCCTGCCTGCCTCCCTCCTCTGTGTGTGTATGGCACAGGGCCGTTCCCCCCTGCCTGCCTCCCTCCTCTGTGTGTGTATGGCACAGGGCTGTTCCCCCCTGCCTGCCTCCCTCCTCTGTGTGTGTATGGCACAGGGCCGTTCCCCCCCTGCCTGCCTCCCTCCTCTGTGTGTGTATGGCACAGGGCCGTTCCCCCCTGCCTGCCTCCCTCCTCTGTGTGTGTATGGCACAGGGCCCTTCCCCCTGCCTGCCTGCCTCCCTCCTCTGTGTGTGTATGGCACAGGGCCGTTCCCCCCTGCCTGCCTCCCTCCCTCCTCTGTGTGTCTATGGCACAGGGCCGTCCCCCCTGCCTGCCTCCCTCCTCTGTGTGTGTATGGCACAGGGCCTTCCCCCCTGCCTGCCTCCCTCCTCTGTGTGTGTATATTGCACAGGGCCGTTCCCGCCTGCCTGCCTCCCTCCTCTGCGTGTGTATGGCACAGGGCCGTTCCCCCCTGCCTGCCTCCCTCCTCTGTGTGTATGGCACAGAGCCGTCCCCCCCTGCCTGCCTGCCTCTTCTGCGTGTGTATGGCACAGGGCCGTTCCCCCCTGCCTGCCTCCCTCCTCTGTGTGTGTATATTGCACAGGGCCGATCCCCCCTGCCTGCCTCCCTCCCTCCCTCCTCTGTGTGTGTATGGCACAGGGCCGTTCCCCCCTGCCTGCCTCCCTCCTCTGTGTGTGTATGGCACAGGGCCGTTCCCCCTTGCCTGCCTCCCTCCCTCCCTCCTCTGTGTGTGTATATTGCACAGGGCCGTTCCCCCCTGCCTGCCTCCCTCCTCTGTGTGTGTATGGCACAGGGCCGTTCCCCCCTGCCTGCCTCCCTCCTCTGTGTGTGTATGGCACAGGGCCGTTCCCCCCTGCCTGCCTCCCTCCTCTGTGTGTGTATGGCACAGGGCCGTTCCCCCCTGCCTGCCTCCCTCCTCTGTGTGTGTATGGCACAGGGCCGTTCCCCCCTGCCTGCCTCCCTCCTCTGTGTGTGTATGGCACAGGGCCGTTCCCCCCTGCCTGCCTCCCTCCTCTGTGTGTGTATGGCACAGGGCTGTTCCCCCCTGCCTGCCTCCCTCCCTCCTCTGTGTGTGTATGGCACAGGGCCGTTCCCGCCTGCCTGCCTCCCTCCTCTGTGTGTGTATGGCACAGGGCCGTTCCCGCCTGCCTGCCTCCCTCCTCTGTGTGTGTATATTGCACAGGGCCGTTCCCCCCTGCCTGCCTCCCTCCTCTGTGTGTGTATGGCACAGGGCCGTTCCCCCCTGCCTGCCTCCCTCCTCTGTGTGTGTATGGCACAGGGCCGTTCCCCCTGCCTGCCTCCCTCCTTTGTGTGTGTATGGCACAGGGCCGTTCCCCCCTGCCTGCCTCCCTCCTCTGTGTGTGTATGGCACAGGGCCGTTCCCCCCTGCCTGCCTCCCTCCTCTGTGTCTATGGCACAGGGCCGTTCCCCCCTGCCTGCCTCCCTCCTCTGTGTGTGTATGGCACAGGGCCGTTCCCCCCTGCCTCCCTTCTTCCTCTGTGTGTGTATGGCACAGGGCCGTTCCCCCCTGCCTGCCTCCCTCCTCTGTGTGTGTATGGCACAGGGCCGTTCCCCCCTGCCTGCCTCCCTCCTCTGTGTGTGTATGGCACAGGGCCGTTCCCCCCTGCCTGCCTCCCTCCTCTGTGTGTGTATGGCACAGGGCCGTTCCCGCCTGCCTGCCTCCCTCCCACCTGTGTGTGTATTGCACAGGGCCGTTCCCGCCTGCCTGCCTCCCTCCCACCTCTGTGTGTGTATTGCACAGAGCCGTTCCCCCCTGCCTGCCTCCCTCCTCTGTGTGTGTATGGCACAGGGCTGTTCCCCCCTGCCTCCCTCCCTCCTCTGTGTGTGTACTGTATGGCACAGGACTGTTCCCCCCCTGCCTGCCTCCCTCCTCTGTGTGTGTATGGCACAGGGCCGTTCCCGCCTGCCTGCCTCCCTCCTCTGTGTGTGTATGGCACAGGGCCGTTCCCCCCCTGCCTGCCTGCCTCCCTCCTCTGTGTGTGTATGGCACAGGGCCGTTCCCGCCTGCCTGCCTCCCTCCTCTGTGTGTGTATGGCACAGGGCCGTTCCCCCCTGCCTCCCTCCCTCTTCTGCGTGTGTATGGCACAGGGCCGTTCCCCCCTGCCTGCCTCCCTCCTCTGTGTGTGTATGGCACAGGGCCGTTCCCCCCTGCCTCCCTCCCTCCTCTGTGTGTGTATGGCACAGGGCCGTTCCCCCCTGCCTGCCTCCCTCCTCTGTGTGTGTATGGCACAGGGCTGTTCCCCCCTGCCTCCCTCCCTCCTCTGTGTGTGTACTGTATGGCACAGGACTGTTCCCCCCCTGCCTGCATCCCTCCTTTGTGTGTGTATGGCACAGGGCCGTTCTCCCCTGCCTGCCTCCCTCCCACCTCTGTGTGTGTATTGCACAGGGCCGTTCCCGCCTGCCTGCCTCCCTCCCACCTCTGTGTGTGTATTGCACAGAGCCGTTCCCGCCTGCCTGCCTGCCTCCCTCCTCTGTGTGTGTATGGCACAGAGCCGTTCCCGCCTGCCTGCCTGCCTCCCTCCTCTGTGTGTGTATGGCACAGGGCCGTTCCCCCCTGCCTGCCTGCCTCCCTCCTCTGTGTGTGTATGGCACAGGGCTGTTCCCCCCTGCCTCCCTCCCTCCTCTGTGTGTGTACTGTATGGCACAGGACTGTTCCCCCCCTGCCTGCATCCCTCCTCTGTGTGTGTATGGCACAGGGCCGTTCCCCCCTGCCTGCCTCCCTCCTCTGTGTGTGTATGGCACAGGGCCGTTCCCCCCTGCCTCCCTCCCTCTTCTGCGTGTGTATGGCACAGGGCCGTTCCCCCCTGCCTCCCTCCCTCCCTCTTCTGCGTGTGTATGGCACAGGGCCGTTCCCGCCTGCCTGCCTCCCTCCCTCCTCTGTGTGTGTATGGCACAGGGCCGTTCTCCCCTGCCTGCCTCCCTCCTCTGTGTGTGTATGGCACAGGGCCGTTCCCCCCTGCCTCCCTCCCTCCTCTGTGTGTGTATGGCACAGGGCCGTTCCCCCCTGCCTGCCTCCCTCCTCTGTGTGTGTATGGCACAGGGCCGTTCCCCCCTGCCTGCCTCCCTCCTCTGTGTGTGTATGGCACAGGGCTGTTCCCCCCTGCCTGCCTCCCTCCTCTGTGTGTGTATGGCACAGGGCCGTTCCCCCCCTGCCTGCCTCCCTCCTCTGTGTGTGTATGGCACAGGGCCGTTCCCCCCTGCCTGCCTCCCTCCTCTGTGTGTGTATGGCACAGGGCCCTTCCCCCTGCCTGCCTGCCTCCCTCCTCTGTGTGTGTATGGCACAGGGCCGTTCCCCCCTGCCTGCCTCCCTCCCTCCTCTGTGTGTCTATGGCACAGGGCCGTCCCCCCTGCCTGCCTCCCTCCTCTGTGTGTGTATGGCACAGGGCCTTCCCCCCTGCCTGCCTCCCTACTCTGTGCGCGTATATTGCACAGGGCCGTTCCCCCCTGCCTGCCTCCCTCCTCTGCGTGTGTATGGCACAGGGCCGTTCCCCCCTGCCTGCCTCCCTCCTCTGTGTGTATGGCACAGAGCCGTCCCCCCCTGCCTGCCTGCCTCTTCTGCGTGTGTATGGCACAGGGCCGTTCCCCCCTGCCTGCCTCCCTCCTCTGTGTGTGTATATTGCACAGGGCCGATCCCCCCTGCCTGCCTCCCTCCCTCCCTCCTCTGTGTGTGTATGGCACAGGGCCGTTCCCCCCTGCCTGCCTCCCTCCTCTGTGTGTGTATGGCACAGGGCCGTTCCCCCTTGCCTGCCTCCCTCCCTCCCTCCTCTGTGTGTGTATATTGCACAGGGCCGTTCCCCCCTGCCTGCCTCCCTCCTCTGTGTGTGTATGGCACAGGGCCGTTCCCCCCTGCCTGCCTCCCTCCTCTGTGTGTGTATGGCACAGGGCCGTTCCCCCCTGCCTGCCTCCCTCCTCTGTGTGTGTATGGCACAGGGCCGTTCCCCCCTGCCTGCCTCCCTCCTCTGTGTGTGTATGGCACAGGGCCGTTCCCCCCTGCCTGCCTCCCTCCTCTGTGTGTGTATGGCACAGGGCCGTTCCCCCCTGCCTGCCTCCCTCCTCTGTGTGTGTATGGCACAGGGCTGTTCCCCCCTGCCTGCCTCCCTCCCTCCTCTGTGTGTGTATGGCACAGGGCCGTTCCCGCCTGCCTGCCTCCCTCCTCTGTGTGTGTATATTGCACAGGGCCGTTCCCCCCTGCCTGCCTCCCTCCTCTGTGTGTGTATGGCACAGGGCCGTTCCCCCCTGCCTGCCTCCCTCCTCTGTGTGTGTATGGCACAGGGCCGTTCCCCCCTGCCTGCCTCCCTCCTCTGTGTGTGTATGGCACAGGACTGTTCCCCCCCTGCCTGCCTCCCTCCTTTGTGTGTGTATGGCACAGGGCCGTTCCCCCCTGCCTGCCTCCCTCCTCTGTGTGTGTATGGCACAGGGCCGTTCCCCCCTGCCTGCCTCCCTCCTCTGTGTCTATGGCACAGGGCCGTTCCCCCCTGCCTGCCTCCCTCCTCTGTGTGTGTATGGCACAGGGCCGTTCCCCCCTGCCTCCCTTCTTCCTCTGTGTGTGTATGGCACAGGGCCGTTCCCCCCTGCCTGCCTCCCTCCTCTGTGTGTGTATGGCACAGGGCCGTTCCCCCTGCCTGCCTCCCTCCTCTGTGTGTGTATGGCACAGGGCCGTTCCCCCCTGCCTGCCTCCCTCCTCTGTGTGTGTATGGCACAGGACTGTTCCCCCCTGCCTGCCTCCCTCCTCTGTGTGTGTATGGCACAGGACTGTTCCCCCCCTGCCTGCATCCCTCCTCTGTGTGTGTATGGCACAGGGCCGTTCCCCCCTGCCTGCCTCCCTCCTCTGTGTGTGTATGGCACAGGGCCGTTCCCCCCTGCCTCCCTCCCTCTTCTGCGTGTGTATGGCACAGGGCCGTTCCCCCCTGCCTCCCTCCCTCCCTCTTCTGCGTGTGTATGGCACAGGGCCGTTCCCGCCTGCCTGCCTCCCTCCCTCCTCTGTGTGTGTATGGCACAGGGCCGTTCCCCCCTGCCTGCCTCCCTCCTCTGTGTGTGTATGGCACAGGGCCTTCCCCCCTGCCTGCCTCCCTACTCTGTGCGCGTATATTGCACAGGGCCGTTCCCCCCTGCCTGCCTCCCTCCTCTGCGTGTGTATGGCACAGGGCCGTTCCCCCCTGCCTGCCTCCCTCCTCTGTGTGTATGGCACAGAGCCGTCCCCCCCTGCCTGCCTGCCTCTTCTGCGTGTGTATGGCACAGGGCCGTTCCCCCCTGCCTGCCTCCCTCCTCTGTGTGTGTATATTGCACAGGGCCGATCCCCCCTGCCTGCCTCCCTCCCTCCCTCCTCTGTGTGTGTATGGCACAGGGCCGTTCCCCCCCTGCCTGCCTCCCTCCTCTGTGTGTGTATGGCACAGGGCCGTTCCCCCTTGCCTGCCTCCCTCCCTCCCTCCTCTGTGTGTGTATATTGCACAGGGCCGTTCCCCCCTGCCTGCCTCCCTCCTCTGTGTGTGTATGGCACAGGGCCGTTCCCCCCTGCCTGCCTCCCTCCTCTGTGTGTGTATGGCACAGGGCCGTTCCCCCCTGCCTGCCTCCCTCCTCTGTGTGTGTATGGCACAGGGCTGTTCCCCCCTGCCTGCCTCCCTCCCTCCTCTGTGTGTGTATGGCACAGGGCCGTTCCCGCCTGCCTGCCTCCCTCCTCTGTGTGTGTATATTGCACAGGGCCGTTCCCCCCTGCCTGCCTCCCTCCTCTGTGTGTGTATGGCACAGGGCCGTTCCCCCCTGCCTGCCTCCCTCCTCTGTGTGTGTATGGCACAGGGCCGTTCCCCCCTGCCTGCCTCCCTCCTCTGTGTGTGTATGGCACAGGGCCGTTCCCCCCTGCCTGCCTCCCTCCTCTGTGTGTGTATGGCACAGGACTGTTCCCCCCCCTGCCTGCCTCCCTCCTTTGTGTGTGTATGGCACAGGGCCGTTCCCCCCTGCCTGCCTCCCTCCTCTGTGTGTGTATGGCACAGGGCCGTTCCCCCCTGCCTGCCTCCCTCCTCTGTGTGTGTATGGCACAGGGCCGTTCCCCCCTGCCTGCCTCCCTCCTCTGTGTGTGTATGGCACAGGGCCGTACCCCCCTGCCTGCCTCCCTCCTCTGTGTGTATATGGCACAGGGCCGTTCCCCCCTGCCTGCCTCCCTCCTCTGTGTGTGTATGGCACAGGGCCGTTCCCCCTGCCTGCCTCCCTCCTCTGTGTGTCTATGGCACAGGGCCGTTCCCCCCTGCCTGCCTCCCTCCTCTGTGTGTGTATGGCACAGGGCCGTTCCCCCCTGCCTGCCTCCCTCCTCTGTGTGTGTATGGCACAGGGCCGTACCCCCCTGCCTGCCTCCCTCCTCTGTGTGTATATGGCACAGGGCCGTTCCCCCCTGCCTGCCTCCCTCCTCTGTGTGTGTATGGCACAGGGCCGTTCCCCCTGCCTGCCTCCCTCCTCTGTGTGTGTATGGCACAGGGCCGTTCCCCCCTGCCTGTCTCCCTCCTCTGTGTGTGTATGGCACAGGACTGTTCCCCCCTGCCTGCCTCCCTCCTCTGTGTGTGTATGGCACAGGACTGTTCCCCCCCTGCCTGCCTCCCTCCTTTGTGTGTGTATGGCACAGGGCCGTTCCCCCCTGCCTGCCTCCCTCCTCTGTGTGTGTATGGCACAGGGCCGTTCCCCCCTGGCTGCCTCCCTCCTTTGTGTGTGTATGGCACAGGGCCGTTCCCCCCTGCCTGCCTCCCTCCTCTGTGTGTGTATGGCACAGGGCCGTTCCCCCCTGCCTGCCTCCCTCCTCTGTGTGTGTATGGCACAGGGCCGTTCCCCCCTGCCTGCCTCCCTCCTCTGTGTGTGTATGGCACAGGGCCGTTCCCCCCCTGCCTGCCTCCCTCCTCTGTGTGTGTATGGCACAGGGCCGTTCCCCCCTGCCTGCCTCCCTCCTCTGTGTGTGTATGGCACAGGGCCGTTCCCCCCTGCCTGCCTCCCTCCTCTGTGTGTGTATGGCACAGGGCCGTTCCCCCAGCCTGCCTGCCTCCCTCCTCTGTGTATATGGCACAGGGCCGTTCCCCCCCTGCCTGCCTCCCTCCTCTGTGTGTGTATGGCACAGGGCCGTTCCCCCCTGCCTGCCTCCCTCCTCTGTGTGTGTATGGCACAGGGCCGTTCCCCCCTGCCTGCCTCCCTCCTCTGTGTGTGTATGGCACAGGGCCGTTCCCCCCTGCCTGCCTCCCTCCTCTGTGTGTGTATGGCACAGGGCCGTTCCCCCCTGCCTGCCTCCCTCCTCTGTGTGTGTATATTGCACAGGGCCGTTCTCCCCTGCCTGCCTCCCTCCTCTGTGTGTGTATGGCACAGGGCCGTTCCCCCCTGCCTCCCTCCCACCTCTGTGTGTGTATGGCACAGGGCCGTTCCCCCCTGCCTGCCTCCCTCCTCTGTGTGTGTATATTGCACAGGGCCGATCCCGCCTCCCTCCCTCCCTCCCTCCTCTGTGTGTGTATATTGCACAGGGCCGTTCCCCCCTGCCTGCCTCCCTCCCTCCCTGCTCTGTGTGTGTATATTGCACAGGGCCGTTCCCCCCTGCCTGCCTCCCTCCTCTGTGTGTGTATGGCACAGGGCCGTTCCCCCCTGCCTGCCTCCCTCCTCTGTGTGTGTATGGCACAGGGCCGTTCCCCCCTGCCTGCCTCCCTCCTCTGTGTGTGTATGGCACAGGGCCGATCCCCCCTGCTTGCCTCCCCCCTCTGTGTGTGTATGGCACAGGGCCGTTCCCCCCTGCCTGCCTCCCTCCCTCCTCTGTGTGTGTATGGCACAGGGCTGTTCCCCCCTGCCTGCCTCCCTCCCTCCTTTGTGTGTGTATGGCACAGGGCCGTTCCCCCCTGCCTGCCTCCCTCCTCTGTGTGTGTATGGCACAGGGCCGTTCCCCCCTGCCTGCCTCCCTCCCTCCTCTGTGAGCGTATATTGCACAGGGCCGTTCCCCCTGCCTCCCTCCCTCCTCTGTGTGTGTATGGCACAGGGCCGTTCCCGCCTGCCTGCCTCCCTCCTCTGTGTGTGTATGGCACAGGGCCGTTCCCCCTGCCTGCCTGCCTCCCTCCCTCCTCTGTGTGTCTATGGCACAGGGCCGTTCCCCCCTGCCTGCCTCCCTCCTCTGTGTGTGTATGGCACAGGGCCGTTCCCCCCTGCCTGCCTCCCTCCTCTGTGTGTGTATGGCACAGGGCCGTTCCCCCCTGCCTGCCTCCCTCCTCTGTGTGTGTATGGCACAGGGCCGTTCCCCCCTGCCTGCCTCCCTCCTCTGTGTGTGTATGGCACAGGGCCGTTCCCCCCTGCCTGCCTCCCTCCTCTGTGTGTGTATGGCACAGGGCCGTTCCCGCCTGCCTGCCTCCCTCCCTCCTCTGTGTGTATATTGCACAGGGCTGTTCCCCCCTGCCTGCCTCCCTCCTCTGTGTGTGTATGGCACAGGGCCATTCCCCCCTGCCTGCCTCCCTCCTCTGTGTGTGTATGGCACAGGGCCATTCCCCCCTGCCTGCCTCCCTCCCTCCTCTGTGTGTGTATGGCACAGGGCCGTTCCCGCCTGCCTGCCTCCCTCCTCTGTGTGTGTATGGCACAGGGCCGTTCCCCCCTGCCTCCCTCCCTCCTCTGTGTGTGTATGGCACAGGGCCGTTCCCCCCTGCCTCCCTCCTCTGTGTGTGTATGGCACAGGGCCGTTCCCCCCTGCCTCCCTCCCTCCTCTGTGTGTGTATGGCACAGGGCCGTTCCCCCCTGCCTGCCTCCCTCCTCTGTGTGTGTATGGCACAGGGCCGTTCCCCCTGCCTGCTTCCCTCCTCTGTGTGTGTATATTGCACAGGGCCGTTCCCCCCTGCCTGCCTCCCTCCTCTGTGTGTGTATGGCACAGGGCCGTTCCCCCCTGCCTGCCTCCCTCCTCTGTGTGTGTATGGCACAGGGCCGTTCCCCCCTGCCTGCCTCCCTCCCTCCTCTGTGTGTGTATGGCACAGGGCCGTTCCCGCCTGCCTGCCTCCCTCCTCTGTGTGTGTATGGCACAGGGCCGTTCCCCCCTGCCTCCCTCCCTCCTCTGTGTGTGTATGGCACAGGGCCGTTCCCCCCTGCCTCCCTCCTCTGTGTGTGTATGGCACAGGGCCGTTCCCCCCTGCCTCCCTCCCTCCTCTGTGTGTGTATGGCACAGGGCCGTTCCCCCCTGCCTGCCTCCCTCCTCTGTGTGTGTATGGCACAGGGCCGTTCCCCCTGCCTGCTTCCCTCCTCTGTGTGTGTATATTGCACAGGGCCGTTCCCCCCTGCCTGCCTCCCTCCTCTGTGTGTGTATGGCACAGGGCCGTTCCCCCCTGCCTGCCTCCCTCCTCTGTGTGTGTATGGCACAGGGCCGTTCCCGCCTGCCTGCCTCCCTCCTCTGTGTGTGTATGGCACATGGCCGTTCCCCCCTGCCTGCCTCCCTCCTTTGTGTGTGTATGGCACAGGGCCGTTCCCCCCTGCCTGCCTCCCTCCTCTGTGTGTGTATGGCACAGGGCCGTTCCCCCCTGCCTGCCTCCCTCCTCTGTGTGTGTATGGCACAGGGCCGTTCCCCCCTGCCTGCCTCCCTCCTCTGTGTGTCTATGGCACAGGGCCGTTCCCCCCTGCCTGCCTCCCTCCTCTGTGTGTGTATGGCACAGGGCCGTTCCCCCCTGCCTGCCTCCCTCCTCTGTGTGTGTATGGCACAGGGCCGTTCCCCCCTGCCTGCCTCCCTCCTCTGCGTGTGTATGGCACAGGGCCGTTCCCCCCTGCCTGCCTCCCTCCTCTGTGTGTGTATGGCACAGGGCCGTTCCCCCCTGCCTGCCTCCCTCCTCTGTGTGTGTATGGCACAGGGCCGTTCCCGCCTGCCTGCCTCCTCTGTGTGTGTATGGCACAGGGCCGTTCCCCCCTGCCTGCCTCCTCTGTGTGTGTATGGCACAGGGCCGATCCCCCCTGCCTGCCTCCCTCCTCTGCGTGTGTATGGCACAGGGCCGTTCCCCCCTGCCTCCCTCCCTCCTCTGTGTGTGTATGGCACAGGGCCGTTCCCCCCTGCCTGCCTCCCTTCTCTGTGTGTGTATGGCACAGGGCCGTTCCCCCCTGCCTGCCTCCCTCCTCTGTGTGTGTATGGCACAGGGCCGTTCCCCCCTGCCTGCCTCCCTCCTCTGTGTGTGTATGGCACAGGGCCGTTCCCCCCTGCCTGCCTCCCTCCTTTGTGTGTGTATGGCACAGGGCTGTTCCCCCCTGCCTGCCTCCCTCCTCTGTGTGTGTATGGCACAGGGCCGTTCCCCCCTGCCTGCCTCCCTCCTCTGTGTGTGTATGGCACAGGGCCGTTCCCGCCTGCCTGCCTCCCTCCTCTGCGTGTGTATGGCACAGGGCCGTTCCCCCCTGCCTGCCTCCCTCCTCTGTGTGTGTATGGCACAGGGCCGTTCCCCCCTGCCTGCCTCCCTCCTCTGTGTGTGTATGGCACAGGGCCGTTCCCCCCTGCCTGCCTCCCTCCTCTGTGTGTGTATGGCACAGGGCCGTTCCCCCCTGCCTGCCTCCCTCCTCTGTGTGTGTATGGCACAGGGCCGTTCCCCCCTGCCTGCCTCCCTCCTCTGTGTGTGTATGGCACAGGGCCGTTCCCGCCTGCCTGCCTCCCTCCTCTGTGTGTGTATGGCACAGGGCCGTTCCCCCCTGCCTGCCTCCCTCCTCTGTGTGTGTATATTGCACAGGGCCGTTCCCCCTGCCTGCCTCCCTCCTCTGTGTGTGTATATTGCACAGGGCCGTTCCCCCCTGCCTGCCTCCCTCCTCTGTGTGTGTATATTGCACAGGGCCGTTCCCCCCTGCCTGCCTCCCTCCTCTGTGTGTGTATATTGCACAGGGCCGTTCCCCCCTGCCTGCCTCCCTTCTTCCTCTGTGTGTGTATGGCACAGGGCCGTTCCCCCTGCCTGCCTCCCTCCTCTGTGTGTGTATGGCACAGGGCCGTTCCCCCCTGCCTGTCTCCCTCCTCTGTGTGTGTATGGCACAGGGCCGTACCCCCCTGCCTGCCTCCCTCCTCTGTGTGTGTATGGCACAGGGCCGTTCCCCCCTGCCTGCCTCCCTCCTCTGTGTGTGTATGGCACAGGGCCGTACCCCCCTGCCTGCCTCCCTCCTCTGTGTGTGTATGGCACAGGGCCGTTCCCCCCTGCCTGCCTCCCTCCTCTGTGTGTGTATATTGCACAGGGCCGTTCCCCCCTGCCTGCCTCCTTCCTCTGTGTGTGTATGGCACAGGGCCGTTCCCGCCTGCCTGCCTCCCTCCTCTGTGTGTGTATGGCACAGGGCCGTTCCCCCCTGCCTCCCTCCCACCTCTGTGTGTGTATGGCACAGGGCCGTTCCCCCCTGCCTGCCTCCCTCCTCTGTGTGTGTATATTGCACAGGGCCGTTCCCCCCTGCCTGCCTCCTGTGTGTGTATGGCACAGGGCCGTTCCCCCCTGCCTGCCTCCCTCCTCTGTGTGTGTATGGCACAGGGCCGTTCCCCCCTGCCTGCCTCCCTCCTCTGTGTGTGTATGGCACAGGGCCGTCCCGCCTGCCTGCCTCCCTCCTCTGTGTGTGTATGGCACAGGGCTGTTCCCCCCTGCCTGCCTCCCTCCTCTGTGTGTGTATGGCACAGAGCCGTTCCCCCCTGCCTGCCTCCCACCTCTGTGTGTGTATGGCACAGGGCTGTTCCCCCCTGCCTGCCTCCCTCCTCTGTGTGTGTATATTGCACAGGGCCGTTCCCCCTGCCTGCCTCCCTTCTCTGTGTGTGTATGGCACAGGGCCGTTCCCGCCTGCCTGCCTCCCTCCTCTGTGTGTGTATGGCACAGGGCCGTTCCCCCCTGCCTCCCTCCCTCCTCTGTGTGTGTATATTGCACAGGGCCGTTCCCCCCTGCCTGCCTGCCTCCTCTGTGTGTGTATGGCACAGGGCCGTTCCCGCCTGCCTGCCTCCCTCCTCTGTGTGTGTATGGCACAGGGCCGTTCCCCCCTGCCTGCCTGCCTCCTCTGTGTGTGTATATTGCACAGGGCCGTTCCCCCCTGCCTGCCTGCCTCCTCTGTGTGTGTATGGCACAGGGCCGTTCCCGCCTGCCTGCCTCCCTCCTCTGTGTGTGTATGGCACAGGGCCGTTCCCCCCTGCCTGCCTCCCTCCTCTGTGTGTGTATATTGCACAGAGCCGTTCCCCCCTGCCTGCCTCCCTCCTCTATGTGTGTATATTGCACAGGGCAGTTCCCCCCTGCCTCCCTCCCTCCCTCCCATGTGTGTGTATATTGCACAGGGCCGTTCCCCCTGTTGTATCCCTCGGTGTATCCTGCTTCCCGCGGATCATGTTAGAACTCACATTGTTTGAAACTCACATTCCTTCCAATTACGACTTGAAAATACCAACAGTCAGTTCTCATAACATCTGTTTGGCCGTCCTATTTAATGGCTAAAATCCCTCGTTTCTGGCTCTATACAATCCCCCCAATAATACTCTGGGCGGGCCCCAGTGTGTACCAGCTGGAGATGCTGGCATTGTATGGAAAGCCATGGGATATACAGTATTACTTTCATCAATCTGTTGGCGTTTTCATGCTCTGGGGTTGCTGGCGGGAGAGTTTGGTAAAGAGACCCCATAACTCAATCACTGTGAGGGTCTCCGGGCATAAATCAGCAAAGATTAGAAGGGTTTATGATAAATACCGGATGAAATTGATGAATATAATTATGAATGAAGCAGAAATAGCCGTGTTAGTCCAGTTGCGATAGTGCCGGGTACATAAGTACTTCAGTGTTAGGGGATAGTGCAGAGTAACTGAGTACTTCAGTGTCAGGGGATAGTGCAGAGTAACTGAGTACTTCAGTGTCAGGGGATAGTGCAGAGTAAAGGAATCCTTCAGTATTAGGGGATAGTGCAGAGTAACGGAGTACTTCAGTATTAGGGGATAGTGCAGAGTAACGGAGTACTTCAGTGTTAAGGGATAGTGCAGAGTAAATAAGTACTTCAGTGTTAGAGGATAGTGCAGAGTAAATGAATCCTTCAGTATTAGGGGATAGTGCAGAGTAACTGAGTACTTCAGTGTTAGGGGATAGTGCAGAGTAACTGAGTACTTCAGTGTTAGGGGATAGTGCAGAGTAAATAAGTACTTCAGTGTTTGGGATAGTGCAGAGTAAAGGAGTACTTCAGTGTTAGGGGATAGTGCAGAGTAAAGGAATCCTTCAGTATTAGGGGATAGTGCAGAGTAACTGAGTACTTCAGTGTTAGGAGATAGTTCAGAGTAAAGGAGTACCTTGGAGACTTCAGCCGTGCGGAGGCTGAGGGAGTAAATGAATACTTCAGTATTAGGGCATGCCGGGCTGAGCTGGGCCGCTTTCCTCTACTGCTCACGGTACAGAAGAGAGCACTGACATTCTGGGCTCACCTAAACACCAGCCAACCACAGTCTTACTGCCACAGAGCAATGCGAAGCCAGGACCTCCTCACTAAACCCTGTGCCATCAAACAACTTGTCCTCTCACTCCAAGGACAAAACCCCACACAGATTAACAACCTGCCGAAAAAGAAATCAACTCAATCGCCAACGAAATGAAGAAGCAGTATGTGACAAGATGGGAAAATGATATCCAACGCTCAAAGAAGCTGGAGACCTACCACAGCCTACAGAGAGAATACATTCTGGCACCCTACCTACTGAAGGTAAAAGACCCAAAACAGAGACAGACCCTGGGCCAGTACAGAATAAGTGCCCACAGCCTAGAAATAGAAACAGGCAGGCACAGACAGAACTGGAAGCCCCGGGAGATGAGACTGTGCCAAAGATGTGAGCTAGGTGAGGTAGAAGATGAAACTCACTTCCTGTTGCGTTGCACACAATACTCTGAAGTGAGGAGTGCCCACCTAGAGAAACTCACTGCTGTTATGCAGAAGTTTAATAATACAGAAGAGAACCAAAAAATAGCGATCCTCCTGGGAGAAGATGAAACCACAGCAGAACTGGCTGCACACTATATCAGCACCTGCCACAAGCTGAGAGACGTACATTAACCCCCACACCCCTGTGCGAAACTGTTACCCATATACCGTGCAATCATTATACCCTACCCCTAGTATTCGTGTAATTATTGTCCCCCACCCCCTATTATCCACGCTTTGGCAATACTGAAATGTTCTTTCGTCATGCCAATAAAGCTGATTTGATTTGATTTGGATAGTGCAGAGTAAATAAGTACTTCAGTGTTAGGGGATAGTGCAGAGTAAAGGAGTACTTCAGTATTAGGTGATAGTGCAGAGTAACTGAGTACTTCAGTGTCAGGGGATAGTTCAGAGTAAAGGAGTACTTCAGTATTAGGTGATAGTGCAGAGTAACTGAGTACTTCAGTGTCAGGGGATAGTTCAGAGTAAAGGAGTACTTCAGTATTAGGTGATAGTGCAGAGTAACTGAGTACTTCAGTATTAGGTGATAGTGCAGAGTAACTGAGTACTTCAGTATTAGGCGATACCTTTTTTATTTGGAGTAACAATAGATATGAATAGAATTAGGACATTGACTCCCTGCGTCTGGTACAGAATAAGTCATCGCTTTGTTATACTCTGGCGCCCCCTATAGAGTAATCTGCTTTCCTGCGTCTGGTACAGAATAAATCATCGCTTTGTTAAACTCTGGCGCCCCCTATAGAGTAATCTGCTTTCCTGCGTCTGGTACAGAATAAATCATCGCTTTGTTAAACTCTGGCGCCCCCTATAGAGTAATCTGCTTTCCTGCGTCTGGTACAGAATAAATCATCGCTTTGTTATACTCTGGCGCCCCCTATAGAGTAATCTGCTTTCCTGCGTCTGGTACAGAATAAATCATCGCTTTGTTATACTCTGGCGCCCCCTATAGA
The DNA here is from genome assembly GCF_040206685.1 of Ascaphus truei. Lineage (NCBI taxonomy): Eukaryota > Metazoa > Chordata > Amphibia > Anura > Ascaphidae > Ascaphus > Ascaphus truei. Next base: position 430,845,972 of record NC_134485.1, on the reverse strand, counting down.
GTAATCTGCTTTCCTGCGTCTGGTACAGAATAAGTCATCGCTTTGTTATACTCTGGCGCCCCCTATAGAGTAATCTGCTTTCCTGCGTCTGGTACAGAATAAGTCATCGCTTTGTTATACTCTGGCGCCCCCTATAGAGTAATCTGCTTTCCTGCGTCTGGTACAGAATAAGTCATCGCTTTGTTATACTCTGGCGCCCCCTATAGAGTAATCTGCTTTCCTGCGTCTGGTACAGAATAAGTCATCGCTTTGTTATACTCTGGCGCCCCCTATAGAGTAATCTGCTTTCCTGCGTCTGGTACAGAATAAGTCATCGCTTTGTTATACTCTGGCGCCCCCTATAGAGTAATCTGCTTTCCTGCGTCTGGTACAGAATAAGTCATCGCTTTGTTATACTCTGGCGCCCCCTATAGAGTAATCTGCTTTCCTGCGTCTGGTACAGAATAAGTCATCGCTTTGTTATACTCTGGCGCCCCCTATAGAGTAATCTGCTTTCCTGCGTCTGGTACAGAATAAGTCATCGCTTTGTTATACTCTGGCGCCCCCTATAGAGTAATCTGCTTTCCTGCGTCTCTGTCCCAAACTGGATAGAAATATAAATGATAATATTTTCTCCGCACTGACCGTGTGCTGTAGGGCAGGGGGGCGCAAACTGGGACTTTTCCTGGGGGGCGCGGGCGGTTGCAGAGGCCCCCGCGCTCTTCCCCAAGGCATTTCAATTAAATCCGGGGGATCGTGTGAGGCCTCCGCATCTCTCAACTTACCGTGATTCAGACGGCTGTGTGACGCGTCGCCAAGGCAAATTTGACGCTGCGAGGTCATGTGACGTCACATGACCCCGTAACATCTTTTGGTTTGGCTCTAAGGTTGGGGGGGGGGGGGGGGGGAGGGGTGAGCACCGGAGCAGGCAAGGCAGGGAGGCGCCGCAGCAAAAGTTTGCGCTCCCCTGCTCTAGGGCACAAGGAGATTAATGACCTGCCCAATGCCACATGGAGAGCGCTGGGGTATAAACCACGTCCACCCCCATAAAAGCAGTGACACCATCACAATGATCCTCACCAACTATACTTGTGTGTAGATACTGCACTAACGTTCAGTGTCTTGCACCTAGTGCCACGTTCAGTGTCCTGCACCTAGTGCCACGTTCAGTGTCCTGCACCTAGTGCCACGTTCAGTGTCCTGCACCTAGTGCCACGTTCAGTGTCCTGCACCTAGTGCCACGTTCAGTGTCCTGCACCAAGTGCCACGTTCAGTGTCCTGCACCTACTGCCACGTTCAGTGTCCTGCACCTAGTGCCACGTTCAGTGTCCTGCACCTACTGCCACGTTCAGTGTCCTGCACCTAGTGCCACGTTCAGTGTCCTGCACCTACTGCCACGTTCAGTGTTCTGCACCTAGTGCCACGTTCAGTGTCCTGCACCTAGTGCCACGTTCAGTGTCCTGCACCTACTGCCACGTTCAGTGTTCTGCACCTAGTGCCACGTTCAGTGTCCTGCACCTAGTGCCACGTTCAGTGTCCTGCACCTAGTGCCACGTTCAGTGTCCTGCACTTAGTGCAGTGTTCAGTTTCCTGAACGTATCCGGCCCATAGAGTTTCACTGGTTGGACAGAGTAAGGCCTCGATTATACCAAGTGCTGCAGGGCGGCAGCGCTATTCTGTGACCTCACCCTGCGCTGCCGCCGAGCGGCATCTTGGTTATACCGGGGAGACAGGACAGAAAGTAGCAGAGGAGGCTTGGAGGCGTGGCGCAGGCGTGGCGGAGGCGTGGACATGAGCGGTTCGCCCTCATTGGCTGAACCGCTCACGTGACGCGGTTGTCGTCTGGCTAATAACAAATCCCTCTCCTCACCAGGCGTCCGCCCTGCAGCTCCAGGCGGCGCGCACGCCGCTACAGGTATGTACGTTCAGTGTGCAGCACAGTTTCCCCCCTCTCTGGAAGATGTACTGCTGCTACAGGTGTTTGTGGTGCGTGCATACCTGCGAGGGTCCCGGTGAGCTGAGTGGTGCGCGATGCTGTGGTGAACAGGACAGGCTTTCGGTGATCTTCATGTTCAACTCTGGGTGTCAGCGCCTCCAGCTTCAGTGGGCTCCAGTGTAGCACACTTTCCCCCACGACCTGGGAGATGTGTGGCTACGGTGTGTGTGGTGCAAAACCTGTGGCTCACAGGAGGCCTGAGCCTCCGCTGCTGGGAGTCTGGGGTGTACCTGGATCGATGCTCGATAGCGCTCGATAGCGCCTCCACCTGCACGGGGTTCTCTATGTAGAATAAAACTGTTACAGGACTGTAGCAGGACGGCCTCGCGGCAGGGTCAGTAAGACGCTAGACACTGTATGAAACTTTAACTGTAGTGGTTTATTAGCCACAAAACAAATAAACACCGGGTGCACTGTCCCTTTAAGAAAACCAAATAATAAAAATAAACACCTATTCCTGTTAAGGAAACTAACTAGACTTCACTCCAGCCCTTTCTAGCGGCAGCTGCCCAACTATACTGGTTCCCAGCTTAAAACATACCCCGGCATATGCACCCCCCATGAACAGTCTTAAGCCCATCAATATAAAGTCTTACTTATCTGTTAGTCCATTGGAGCAGACGTCCCCGCTTCAGCACAGCCTCATGTCCTTCCTTTCTAGGGGAACCCGGCCCCACGTTAGCTCAGAGAAAATCTCCTCTGTTCCCTTCCCTGAGGGAAAACAGCCAAACTCTTTTTGTATCACTCCCAGCATGGCAGCTTGCAGTGTCTGTTTTAAAAGACTTCCTTGTTCATTCAGACCAGGCTGATTAGGCCTTGCCCCCGCTGCCTACTACAGCGTCCTCTGTGGCGGATGCTGCACGGACGAGAGCCCTCCCCTCAATGGCGCCTGGGCCCGCTGCGAGGGGGGGCCACAGCACTCGGGCGAGAGTTGCTCTTGCTCTCAATAGAATTGAGAGCAGGACTCGCGTCGAGCGATTAGGCAGGCCCCCGGTGGTTCAGCCAATGAGGGCGAACCTGCCGGGTGACGTCATGGCCGCGCCCCCGTCACTCCCCCGCCACGCCCCCCCCGGTCTCTCTGCCTGCAGTGAGCTGCAGACCGGGGAATCGGCTGTACGCGCCGCCAATCTCGCGGGCGCGCGTTACAGCGGCATTACCGGGGCCTTAGCCTGCAGACTGGTACTTCGCTACATCATTGTCTCTGTGTCTTTGACGTCCTTTAGTGTCCCGTTGGCATAGCAACGGGCATCACATGACACGGTTTCGTCACGTGGCATTCTCGTTGGCATGGCAACGCGGCGCCTTGTGATGCAGTGCGGCCACATTGAGAAGATATGCAGGGGAAAGATCCCGGGAGATGCTGGTAGACCTGCTCGCACAGGTGAGTGAATTATGCACCGGTTCGGTGAAATTGTGAAATTTTAGGAAAAGGTTCGCACGAACCGGTTGAATCCCACCACTGTGTATACCGGTATTACCTCTCTGGGCGTGTATGTGTATACTGGTATTAACTCTCTGGGTGTGTATGTGTATACCGGTATTAACTCTCTGGGCCGTGTATGTGTATACCGGTATTAACTCTCTGGGTGTGTATGTGTATACCGGTATTACCTCTCTGGACATGTATGTGTATACCGGTATTATCTCTCTGGGTGTGTATGTGTATACCGGTATTACCTCTCTGGGCGTGTATGTGTATACTGGTATTAACTCTCTGGGTGTGTATGTGTATACCGGTATTAACTCTCTGGGCCGTGTATGTGTATACCGGTATTAACTCTCTGGGTGTGTATGTGTATACCGATATTACCTCTCTGGACGTGTATGTGTATACCGGTATTAACTCTCTGGGTGTGTATGTGTATACCGGTATTACCTCTCTGGGTGTGTATGTGTATACCGGTATTACTTCTCTGGACATGTATGTGTATACTGGTATTACCTTTCTGGGCGTGTATGTGTATACTGGTATTACCTCTCTGGGCGTGTATGTGTATACTGGTATTACCTCTCTGGGCAGGCATTTGTATACCGGTATTACCTCTTTGGGCAGTATGTGTATCCCGGTATTACCTCTCTGGGTATGTATGTGTATACCGGTATTACCTCTCTGGGTGTGTATGTGTATACCAATATTACCCCTCTAGGCGTGTACTGTATGTGCATACCGTTATTACCTCTCTGAGCGTGTATGTGTATATGGGTATTACCTTTCTGGGCGTGTATGTGTATACCGGTGTAGCCGTGATCCCCGATTCACCCCATTGAGCGGGAGGTTGCGCTTGCAAGAGTAGTTGCAAAAGCCCGCGAAGGAGGAGAGTGCATTTGGCGGGAGGGAGCAGTCCGTTGACCCAGCAGCCCTGCGGGGAGGGTCAGGTGAGAGAGTCGAGCCAATGAGCTGAGGATGTGTCGGAGATATAGGCAAGTGGTTGTGCGCACGTGGAGCTAGAGCTGATTGGAGAGGAGAGGAGATGGAGAGTCTGTGAGGGGAGGTTGAACCGCCCCAGCGCAGGCCAGGTGCCCCAGGCCCAGTTAGCCCTGAGTCACCGTAGAGACAAGCTGAGCTAGGGATCGCCTTAGCGAGGTTCCTGTTCCCCTAGTATCGTTAAGCCTTGACCGGGACTATACTGTCGAGAGGGAGGTCTGGGCTCAGACCCCCACTGGTGTTGCCGGAGTCTGGGTGTGAGCGTCCTGGACCATAGAGAGAGAGATAGAGACAGATCGTTGTCGACGTACCGAGACCCTTTGTGAAGATCGTGGCAGTCCCGAGCACCGGAGTGCTCGGCAGGTATTTCACCAAGTGCACCAACGGTACCATTCATTCACCCGAGACACAGTGGCTGCGCAGTCACCCATACACACACATAGGGCCTGCTGTGAGCGGGAGGACTAATCCGTAAGGATCGGACACGGGGTGGGATCACCCGGTGGCGGGTGTGGGAAGTATTGTTGGCGTCCGCCGTGGTGCATGTTGTGGGTCGTCCGCCGTGGCGAGAGGTAGTATTGGCGTCCGCCGTGGCGCAAGATATATATATCTTATACATATATACATAGGAATGTTATGGCATGTAATGTACTGTGAGTTTGGTTTGCAAGTATAAGAGATTGGTTTTAGAACTTGCCAAAAAATAGTGTAATGAGGCGGTCACTGCTGCCGCAAGGGTATAGAAGTTCCACACGCAATAAAAATAAAGTTTGGTTTATTAGTGCATACATATATGTATGTTATTAGTAGGTTTTAAGATGTACTAATATATGATACAATGTGTTGCTTGTTCTGCTACTGATTAACTGGAACTTTGTAAGGAATCCGCTCCGTGGTTTACTGGTTGCCTTATCTTGCAGACCTGTGCAGTCCTGGAGCACCTCTCCTGATGTTTGCTGCAGCCTGGATTCACTCACCAAAGCAATACACACTCCCTCTGGTATCTATTGCAGCTGTGCAGCCTATCACTGCAACATAGACTTGCATTCACTCATTTGGAGCAGTACCTTCACACCCCCACCGGGGATTGGCCCGCTGGCCTTTAAGTATTGCTTTCCCATAATGCTCCTTGCCGAGCATAGTCCTAACTGGATGTCAACTGTTTTGCCACAAGCTCTCGCTTGTTCTCCTTTGCTGATACCAGGTTCCGCCCTGCGTCCTTCAGCTTCCTTCAAGCCGCTTGTTCTCCAATGCTGATTCCAGGTTACGTCCTGCATCCTTCAGCTCCCTTCAAGCCGCTTGTTCCCTTATGCTGATACGGAGGTATTCCCTGCGTCCTTCAGCTTCTGTTCCCCTGTGCTGAAGCAGAGGTTTCGTCCCTGCGTCCTTCAGCCTCCTGGATTCCTGCACTAAAGTAGAGGTTTCGTCCCTGCGTCCTTCAGCCTCCTGGATTCCTGCACTAAAGTAGAGGTTTCGTCCCTGCGTTCTGCAGTCTCCTGGATTCCTGCACTGAAGCGGAGGTTTCCCTGTATCTACAGCTTCCTGGTTCCTGGGGCCTACTCTTTCCCTAATATAGAGAGGCCGTGTCCTGGTTCCTGCGCTGAAACAGTGGATTCCCTTGCCCGCTCAGGACTTTTGCGTTGTAGCACTGGTGCACCCGTGCAGCAAGACGGTGTGCTATTCTGGTCTGCCTACCATCTCCTGTGACCAGCACCATGGGCCATGGTCGTCGCTTGCGCAAAGGCCAACCCCGCGCTCCTAAGCTGAAGCGGGTCTCTCCTATCTCCTTATTGCCGAACTCCTGCATGGACAATGTTTATCCTGACGTCTCCTGTTCTGACCCTGGCTTGTACAACGACGACGCTGTCTTCTCTAATCCTGATCCTGCGACATATGACTACGAACTGCGCAATCCGGATCAGCCTGCGCGGTCTCAGGTCGGTGCTTTTACAACCCCACCTCAGCCTCGCGGTCCGACCCTGGTTTGTGGCGAGCAGAACCCTGACAGTATGCTCGGCCCTACAAACTCGGACCCCGCTGAGGTGTGGGTTGGTAAGTTTTTTCCTAAAAACCTGTCCCAGCCTGTAGACCAGTCCCAGTTTGAGAATAATTATTTGTGCGATATAATACCTCTGATGGAAGATCCGTTTATGTTGGAGGGCTTGACTCCCTTGCAAAAGAAATGCCGTAATAATCTGGTTTATAAGGCTTACTGCCTCAGAGACTTAAAACAGTATCTGGCCAGTGTTTTGGTCATTGCTAACATTGCTTGCTCCCCTGATTCCCCTTTAACTGGGGAGGAGCTGAGTCCTGTGGAACTGGTCAACGCCTGTAGTACACTCAATGCCCTGGCTTTATCTTTGGACATTCCTGTAGTACTCCCGGAACCTTCCGTCATGGTGGCTCTCGCTCACGAGACGCTGCATTTACTTTCCCGTGCATTTGATGATTGCTTGTTAAAACAGGATCGTCTCTTAGCCGCTCACGCCGTCGTTTGGCGGTATCCCTCGGCTACCAGTCCTGTTGCTAAACCGGGGGACGTATCTCTCTCTCCGGGAGAGGACCAAACGGAACTATTACCAATATCTCCCAACGTAGTAACTGCCACAGTCCCAAGCTCTGATTGTATGCCCGGGTTCCCTGACACTAATGATATGTCTACATTAACCCCTGCCGATCAGTCTTGTGAGGTCCCCTTGGAGAACACATATGTGTCACTAACTAACACTAAGGTTCTTGTATCAGAGAATAAGTCCATTAGTTCTCCTATTTCTAGCTTTGAATCCCTCTCTCTAGGTCTTGAGGGTTTTCCAGCTTTAAACTCTGCTAGGCAGTCCTGTGCGCTTTCCCCGTCAGAGAAAGAATCCCTAAGTTCTGTTCCCAGGGTTATTTCTGTATTAACCTCTGTGGGGCAGCTCTCTGAGTTTCCTTTGGTAAATCCCTGTTCTCTGTCAGCCACGGTCACGCCCCTAGCTTCAGACGAGAGATTCCTGCGCTCTTCTAATACAGAGAAAAGGTTACCTATGTATTACTCTCAGGCATTGTCTGCATTAACCCCTGTAAATTCTTGCTGCCTCCAAGTTAATGTCTTCGTTGTAGCCTCAGAGAATGAGTCCACAAGTCAGACAGCAGAGGTTGCATTGAGGGATTCCCATAACCGTACGGAGTCTCTAGATATTCTTTGCTATAAATCCCCTGCTTCAGCTCAAGTTTCCGCAGTTTCGTCTCCGGAGACTTCGGCTAAAGTTCTGGTTCCTGTTAAATGTATTCAGGAGTCAGGTTTTTCCCTAAGCTTAGTCGCAGAGTTCCTTCTCCCGGGTATTTCACTGAACCAGCCTGTCGCCCACATAGCGGTGATCCCTGCTTCAGCGCATAGTTCCCACATTATGGAGTCTGCAGTAAGTTCTGGTTTCCCAGACATTCCTTACCAAATACCTACTTCAGAGACCAGTGCAGTTATGATTAACCCCCATGTACTGTCTGAGTTCTCCTCCTCTTTAAGCTTAGGGTTAAAGGCATACAGTAGTCTGTATGTCTCTCCTGGGGTTCATATTATGTTCCCAGGAATGTTTGCTGACGCACGGTTTTCTCCCAAAAGTGACGCTTTTCCATATAGATTAGTAAAAAGCTTGCACACTCTTTCCCTTTTCGCTGAATTGTGTCTTTCTAGTTTTGAGACTCTGAGAAGTAATGATTCTCCTTCTGATTCTGAAGCTCTTCCTACAAGGAGTATCCTGTCTGAGGGTCCCCCTGATTTCTCTCTCCAGGCTAATTCTCCAGGGATCAGCATATCTGTGGTCACTCCCTTAGTACTGTCTGAGGTCACCATGCATATATTACAAGTCCTGGGGTTTAACTCTGAGCTGTTTAGCTGTCCTGCCTTTGCTGAAACCCAGTCCCTCAGTACTGTGTCTAAATATGCCCCAGCAAACATGGGGTTACTCTGGGAAGAAATTAAAACTCCTGTCTTAAAGGGTGTTTTTTCTCACATGTCCAGCAAATCTAGAACCTCAGTAATTGTTTCTAAGTCACTTATCAATACATCTGATTTTTTCTCTAATCAAACCCAGACACCCTCACTATCGGTTAGGAGTCCTGTGATCAGAGATTTTGCACTAGAAAACACACCAATTCATGTTTTTGTCAGGTTAGGTACCCCTGTGGTTAGGGCCATTGCAGTTTCGGAAAAGACTCCTTGTACTCCTAAGGTGCCTGTCATTAAGAGTTTTCATAGTTCATACTTGCTGCTTGTTGATTCTCAGGGCCCGGTCACTGAGGTACAGACTTCAGCTTCTGATGTTAGCTTCCCTCCCACCTCTACCCTGGCTCTGCCTTTTTCTCAAGCTACTGATTTGAAGATCCCAAGGACTATTCCTGATTCACTGACAATATTATCTCCCAAGGAAGATTTCCCAGTATTGGAGAGCTCTACTGTTGTTTGCTTCTCTGCTCCTGCTAAACCATGGTTTTGTCCCTCGGAATTTTCGGTTGCCCCTGTTATTTCCTCTCAGTTGGAAATACTCTGTACGTATCCCAAGATTTCGGTCCCTGTGCCTGGTTTACTGCTTGCCTTGTCACCTTCCATACCAATACCGGGAGATGCTTTCAACCAGCCTATACCCTTACTAACCATTACCTGGGAGCCTTCTAGAGGAAAAATTCCTCGCAAATTCCACCATGCAGTGGTCAGCCAAGACTTTTTCTGTTACAAAGTTCCTCCTGGTGTATTCGATCAACTATCAGGGCCGCTGATCCTAGATTCAGGTTCCTTTATTAAAGACTGGGCTTTCAGTGGAGGTTCTTCTACCGTTTCTGCTCTGGAACTCTCTGGTTCTTCACAGCCCTGGATTTCCAAGACATTTTGCGAGGCGAGCCATGTACCAAGGATGTTTCTTCCATCAATCTCATATCCTAGAACTGTACTCACCAAGGAACTGCTCGTTTACGGATCCCCTTTCCACCTAAAGAACTTTAGGAACAACTCGATGTCTCCGAGACCCATGGATGGTCCTGTCTGGCCGCAGTTTTCACCGTGGGGTGGGGGTACACTAAGGAGTAACCACGAGTCTCTGGACCACGACTCTACCCCCAATCCTAGACGGTTCAGCAACAATTCCCGGTTCCCCAACTCTATGTGTGCTCATGTTCGCCCGGAGGTCTCGCGTGAAGGGGGGGGTACTGTAAGGAATCCGCTCCGTGGTTTACTGGTTGCCTTATCTTGCAGACCTGTGCAGTCCTGGAGCACCTCTCCTGATGTTTGCTGCAGCCTGGATTCACTCACCAAAGCAATACACACTCCCTCTGGTATCTATTGCAGCTGTGCAGCCTATCACTGCAACATAGACTTGCATTCACTCATTTGGAGCAGTACCTTCACACCCCCACCGGGGATTGGCCCGCTGGCCTTTAAGTATTGCTTTCCCATAATGCTCCTTGCCGAGCAAAGAGCAAAGTCCTAACTGGATGTCAACTGTTTTGCCACAAGCTCTCGCTTGTTCTCCTTTGCTGATACCAGGTTCCGCCCTGCGTCCTTCAGCTTCCTTCAAGCCGCTTGTTCTCCAATGCTGATTCCAGGTTACGTCCTGCATCCTTCAGCTCCCTTCAAGCCGCTTGTTCCCTTATGCTGATACGGAGGTATTCCCTGCGTCCTTCAGCTTCTGTTCCCCTGTGCTGAAGCAGAGGTTTCGTCCCTGCGTCCTTCAGCCTCCTGGATTCCTGCACTAAAGTAGAGGTTTCGTCCCTGCGTTCTGCAGTCTCCTGGATTCCTGCACTGAAGCGGAGGTTTCCCTGTATCTACAGCTTCCTGGTTCCTGGGGCCTACTCTTTCCCTAATATAGAGAGGCCGTGTCCTGGTTCCTGCGCTGAAACAGTGGATTCCCTTGCCCGCTCAGGACTTTTGCGTTGTAGCACTGGTGCACCCGTGCAGCAAGACGGTGTGCTATTCTGGTCTGCCTACCATCTCCTGTGACCAGCACCATGGGCCATGGTCGTCGCTCGCGCAAAGGCCAACCCCGCGCTCCTAAGCTGAAGCGGGTCTCTCCTATCTCCTTATTGCCGAACTCCTGCATGGACAATGTTTATCCTGACGTCTCCTGTTCTGACCCTGGCTTGTACAACGACGACGCTGTCTTCTCTAATCCTGATCCTGCGACATATGACTACGAACTGCGCAATCCGGATCAGCCTGCGCGGTCTCAGGTCGGTGCTTTTACAACCCCACCTCAGCCTCGCGGTCCGACCCTGGTTTGTGGCGAGCAGAACCCTGACACACTTGTTGTCTATTTTTTGTATATGTATAGATTGGACATGAGTAGCTAGCTTTGTTTTTAATTATACTTTGTGTCATTTTAGTGTCTTGTATTAACAACTGTGTGTCAATGGTGATGTTTAGATAGTGGGCACTGATTGGCGTTTTTATGGCGCCAGGATTTCTAGGGTTAAGTATTGGTTTATTAGCCTTGGGTGTGTTATTATCTACCTGTTTCTAGTTTATCTGTTAACCAATCATATATCAGTAGCGCACTATATATACATCATCAGACATAGGGCCTCATGCAGAGAGCAGCGCTATTAACAATCTCGCCATTTTCCGGAGAAAATCGCGCTAAAAACAGCTGAAAATGGCGAGGTAGGAAAAAAGCACCATTTTTTTTTTATTTGCAAATCTCGCCGCGCGGCTGGCGAGAACCTACATCTCTCCAGTTTTGAAAACGGCCGTATTCAGAGAGGCGCGAACGCCATCTAGTGGCTGTTCGCGCCAAAAAAATGGTGCGATTTTCTACATTTTGCTTCGCCAATAAAAGTTGGCAAGAAGCTCGAGCTCGGCGGCCGGTGGGGGAGAAAAAAAAAAAACGCGATTTTTTTACAACAAGTTTCAACAGCGCTCATATCGCCGGTTGAAACTCTCCATATGCAGACAGGATTTTAAATGCAGTTTTATGACCTTTCTGCATATGGAGATTAAATCACGCCAAAAAAGGTACTATTTTTTTCTTTCTCCAATTAATTCCACCGCTGCTCTCTGCATGAGGCCCTTAGTGCCAGATACTCTTTGACAAAGTCACTGGTGTGATGAAACGCGTCAGCGTTCGCTCTGTGGCAGATTTTCTCCGTGTATATATGCACTAATAAACCAAACTTTATTTTTATTGCGTGTGGAACTTCTATACCCTTGCGGCAGCAGTGACCGCCTCATTACACTATTTTTTGGCAAGATTTACTTCGGCTGGAGCACGCTGACTTCCTCTTCCTGTTCAGTGATCCCTGACGTCATCGTTGACCGGAGACCCGGCGCGTCAAGATTGTGAGTGCTTGCTTCTCTTGTTCTCCCTTCCCCTACCTCCGCAGTGAGGATTGCTTGTTCGTGGGTGACACCGGGTGTAGGAGGGTCGTGGCGGAGGGTAGCGGTTGCTTAGCGGTTGTTCCTGGTTAGGGAACACTGCGGTACTACTGCTTTTTTTCCTCCACACCACTTTATACCCCTACCCGTTGTTTGTCACGTGGCACGATCCAAGTGGGGAGTCTCAATTTAGGCTTATTTATTATTGGGATACTGGACAGAAGAGTGTTCTATTTTTATGCAATTATTGCAATTATTGTTCTGGACTATACATAGTACATATCTGTGGACAATTTGTAGCACCAGTTTTCTCCTGGGAGAGATTCCAGGATACTTGGTTTTAGAACTTGGCTGTGTAAGTGTAATTCTTGCATATACGTCCTGCGAAGACCCACTCCCCCTTTGGCGGGAGCTGTCGCAAGTGGAGGCGCTGCACCCGTTATAAATATTGCGCGCACCCCAGGCTCTCCGTGGCAGAGACTTAGGCCCTGTGAGCCGGCAGGTAATACAGCACATAGTACCGGCTTGCTAGTGATAGGAAACAGGGCTACATTTGGAGGCGCTGCTGAGAGTTCAGACCTGGGGTGCCCCTCGAACCTAAATTGTTATCACCATGGCTTTGCCCACCTGTCACGAGATACGAGACTGGGCCCGTCAAGTACGCACGCCTACCCGTTGCGCCGTAGCGCTGGCCCGAGTGCCCATGGCCTTACCCTTAGAGACTTTACAGACGGCCTTGCGACAACTCCCGGGTTTTGCCAAAGCTCGCCTGGTAGATGTAATGGTAGATCACGACTCCAAGTGGAATACCTTGTTGGTGGACTGTCGGCGTAATCTGTTAGTGCTCGAACCTGCCGTTCCTCAAGCGCTGGCCTTACCTTATGCACCGCCCGGCGGTAGTCCTTTTGTCTACCCCCTCCGAGATCCCCTCGTACGTCCGTTGGATGAGGACGACCCCACCCTCCCTTTGATTCACTATGCCGCGAGTGACGGCGGTAGCTTCCGGTCTGTGTCCAGTGATCCAGGCTCCAGCGCCTCTGTGAAGGCTGGAATGAGTAGTAATATGCTGCAGAAACTGAATGACAAGATAGACCAGTTATCTAGTCCTCCCAGTTTGCCGCCGCTAGTCGAAGCGCTTACCTTAGCCACCCACGCCCAGAACTACCGGAAGCTAAAAGCCTTCTCGGGGACCCTCCCTGTGCCTACCGGGGAAGATGGGGTAGAAACGTGGAAAGAGCACACGCGGGGGGTAATGGAAGAGTGGTCATGCACCAATGTAGTAAAAAGACAGACTCATGGAGTGCCTGCGGCCCCCAGCGGCCACGCTGATCGGTATACACCGCGAACAGTACCCCGAGCTAACCTCTCGCTTGATGATAGAGTTCCTGGCCGAAGCCTATAGCGCGAAAGAGGATGACGGGGCCTTGTGGGCCAAGTACTATGCCGTAAACCAGAAGGAGGGGGAAGAGCTGTCCGCCTATATACACCGTGTGCAAATATCCCTCGGACCGCTGCTGCATTATAAATACGTGCTACCCTCCCAGATGAATGAGTATCTCCGTAAGCAGTACCTCCGCGGATCCAGTCCTTCTCACCCAATAGCCAGCATGATTCGTGATCACCTCACCCGGGCCCCCCCCCCGTCGTTCATCCAACTACTGCAACAGGTGAAGGAACACGAGACGCATCTCATGCTACACTCCCCTCAGAGGCCGAAAGCTAGCAGCAGCACAAAACCCAAAGGAAGTACGGAAAAGAAGGAGGAACCCCCGGACCAGCCTGGCTCCGAGAAACCGCCTTTCGCGGGACGGTCGTCCCCTCCGCCTTTATAGCAGGGCTACCCCCAGAGATATGTCATGCTACAAGTGCGGGAAGCGGGGGCATCTATCCTACGATTGCCGCCTGGGCGCTTCTCGACACCGCAGCCCCTCACCCCAGAAGTTCCCGTCCCAGGCTATGATCTGCGGGATGTATGCGACGGATGCTGACCAAGACGGGTCCCCTTCCGGAGGGGCCGAGCCGGTAGAAGATGGTAATCGGGTGGGACCGGTAGCGTTGATCCGGGTTTTAGTGGATGGAATCTACTCTTCTGCACTACTAGACACCGGATCCCAGGTCACCATCATATACCGAGGGTTCTATGATCGTCATCTTCAAAAGCGTCTGCTGCGACCGGCTGACCACATCAAGGTACGCGGGCTAAGCAATGACGACTACCCCATCGATGGGTTAGTGACCGTGGATCTGGAAATACAACAGCTCAACACGGGAAAATCTCACCCCATGAAGGTGGACGCCTTGGTGTGTCCAGAACCCTGAGATCCCCCCAAATACCCTATTACACTCAGCACCAATGCTGATATTGTACAAGCGGTCATCCGGGCCTATCTAGACGAGACTAAAGAGTTCCCCATGTCCAGCCTACAGCTGCAATTGGTTCAAGCCGACGCAGCCCAGCCTTCCTCTCTTCCAGATGACTACGGGCTGTTGTTCTGTGGACAAAAGGGCTGGACGAAGCTTTTCCCCGGAGAAACGCGAAGAATTCCCGCTTGGTGTGCTTATGCGGAGCGCCTAGCCAAAGACCAGCAATTCTCACTAGAAAGTACCCCCGGGGAGGATGTACGGCGAGGGTATCGGCTCAGACCCGAATTCCGCCATTGGCGGGGCGCCATTCCTAGACGCATTGATGTGATGGTGCAGAATCTATCGCCCTTCCCCCTGGCCATCGATGTGGGACAGCGGATAGGAAGAATCTATCCTGTTAGTTCAGTGGAAGAAGCCGTGCAAGTAAACATGACCCGAGTGGAAGAAACAGGGACGGCCCTGGACTTCGATTTTGGCTTGTCCGAGTTGCCTGGAGCCTGGAAGGACCGGTTACGGGTGCAACTGGAACAGAGACGATCCGTATTCTCTACCGGGGAGATGGATGTGGGGTGTAGTCGCAACGCCCAGCACACCATTCGCATGATGGATGCGAAGCCCTTCAGAGAGCGTTCTCGCCGACTCGCTCCAAGGGATGTGGAGGATGTGAGGGCAGCTATCAATGACATGGAAGCCGCCGGGATTGTCACAGAATCCCGAAGTCCCTACGCCTCTCCTATAGTGGTGGTGAGAAAGAAAAATGGAACCGTGAGACTATGTGTAGATTATTGGACGCTGAACAATCGGACGGTACCGGATCAGTATAACCTCCATCGCATAGAAGAGATCCTCGATACCTTACACGGGAGCCAGTGGTTCAACGTACTGGATCTACGGTCTGGGTACTATCAAGTCCCTATGAGCCCAGAGGATCAAGAAAAGACAGCCTTCATCTGCCCCTTGGGGTTTTATCAGTTCACCCGCATGCCCCAAGGTATATGCGGGGCACCAGCCACCTTCCAGCGATTAATGGAGAAGACGTTGGGTGACCTCAACCCCCGAGAATGCCTGGTGTACCTAGATGACATCATAGTCTTCGGGAAAACCCTGGAAGAACACGAGGCTCGTGTCTTAAAGGTACTGGATAGATTGTCCCAAGAAGGCCTCAAACTCTCTCTGGACAAATGTCGGTTCTGCCGGACCTCAGTAACATACGTAGGGCACATAGTGTCCGGCGCCAGAATCGCCACTGATCCCGCCAAAATAGAAGCTGTCGTTAACTGGCCTCACCCAGAGAATGTGGGGGAGCTGCGCTCGTTCCAGGGATTTTGCGGCTACTATCGATGATTTGTGGAAGGGTACTCATGCAGGGCCAAAGCCCTCAACAGCCTGCTCCGCATATACCTGTCTGAAACGGGCCAGAAGACCCACTCTGCCAAACAGCCCTTTGGGGATAAATGGACCCCCGAGTGCGACCAAGCCTTCCATGACTTGAAGCAGAGCCTGATGGCTGCTCCGGTCTTGGCCTACGCCAATCCCGACAAACCCTACATCCTGCACATGGATGCCAGCCTGAGCGGCCTAGGAGCCGTGTTGCATCAACAATATCCTGAGGGGTTACGACCCGTAGCATATATCAGCCGAAGTCTCACGGTCAGTGAACAGAACTATCTGTACGGGGTGTCATTCGAAGTACGCACCGACAATAATCCTCTCACCTACATCATGACCTCTGCCAAACTTGATGCGACCGGACATCGCTGGTTGGCCGCGCTCTTCAATTACAACTTCACCTTGAAATACAAACCTGGGCCTTTGAACATTGGAGCTGACGCCCTGTCGAGGCGACCGGGGTTGATCCCTACCACCGATGAAGATCAGTGGGAGGAGATCCCTGGACCCGGGATAAGAGCACTCTGTGGCACGGCAGCCATCATAGATGAGCAAGTAGCCTTTTCGGAATTGCGGGTGGCTGACTCCCTAGGGTGCACCCTTACCGCTATACCTGAAGCCTATCGTGACCCGAGTGGGATGCATGTTACCCCCGATCAGATCATTGCATGGGAGGACATGGTACGTTACCAAGAACAAGATCCGGTCGCAGGGACTATCCGGGATGCCATTCGACAAAAGCGGCAGGGCCAGCTTCGCCAGACTCCGGGGGATGTCGGAGGTATACTGATCCGGATCGCCGACAACTAGTGTTACCAAAACGACTCCAATACTTAGTGTTGAAGGCTCTCCATGATGAACACGGACATCTAGGGGTAGACAAGACTTTTGGACTAGTGAGAGATAGATTTATTTGGCCAAAAATGAGAGAATCCGTGGAGCATCACTGTCGTAGGTGTGTGCGGTGTATCCAATGCAAGACTCTATCAACTAGAGCTGCCCACATGAGCCATCTAAAAAGCACGGGACGTATGGATTTAGTCTGCATGGACTTCTTGTGCATCGAACCCGACACCCATGGTATAGGGAACGTGCTGGTCATCACTGATCATTTCACCCGCTACGCCCAGGCCTTTCCGACCAAAGATCAAAAAGCCCTTACGGTGGCTAAGGTGCTTTGGGAGAAATATTTCATGCATTATGGGCTTCCTCAACGTCTGCACTCCGACCAGGGACGGGACTTTGAAAGTAAGCTAATAAAAGAATTGCTGAAGCTCCTGCACATTAAAAAGTCCCGTACTACCCCTTACCACCCAGAAGGGGACGCTTTGCCCGAACGTTTCAATCGCACTCTGCTGGACATGCTGGGCACACTAACGGGTGTAGAGAAGACTAAGTGGAGTCGCCATGTGGAAACTCTAGTCCATGCTTATAATTGCACCCGACACGAATCTACCGGGTTCTCGTCCTACTTTCTTATGTTCGGCCGTGAAGCTCGTCTGCCAGTGGATATCCAGTTGAAAGTCTCCACCGATGGGGTGCACTATACCACCCATTTTCGCTACGTACAAAGATTGCAAGAGAATTTGCAGAAGGTCTATGGGCAAGCCGAGAGATCCACCGAAAAACTGAATGCCGGGAACAAAAGGCGCTATGATCACAAAGTGAAAAATAGAGACATTAAACCTGGTGATGCCGTACTGCTCCGCAACCGGGAGTACCAGGAAAACATAAGTTGGCTGACCGTTGGCAGGAAGGGGTGTACGAAGTAGTTACTCAAAAGTCTACCGTATCAAAGACTCGGAGGGTCGGGTAAAGACGTGGCATCGCAATCATCTGCTCCCTATTCCCCAAATAAAAGAAGGAGACTTGGAGTGGCCTACATCTCCCCTGAGTGAGGAACTGTCATCAGGACAGGAAAGTCGGGAAGATCCAAAGGAAGGAACCTCTCAAAGGGGCCTTCCGGCCGCGGGGGCGTCTCCCGGAGGAGCTACGGGCAAAGAGCCCCTTGGCCCAACGACAGAGACACTGACTCCAGTGAGTCCGCCACTAGATCCCCAGAGCCCGTGCTTTGTGCCACAAAGAGACTTTATAGATATGCCCAGCCCCTCAAGGGTCGAGTTGGCAATACCCGCTGAGAATTGCTACTCTCCCAAAGAGGTAGCAGAAGAGCCAATTCGCAGAAGCCAAAGAGCTGGCCAACCTCCCACGAGGTTGGCTTATGATCAGTTCGGGGCACCCCATTATGAGGCTCAGCAGTGGGCTCGCAGCCGGGTCCAATCCGTGATTATCATGTTCAGTGAAATGTACAAGTTGATATAGAGACCAATGTATTAGTATTTTTCATTATATAACTGGTTGTGCTGTTATCATTGTCCAAGCGGGTCGTTGGAATCCACAGGGGGGAGGATGTAGCCGTGACCCCTGATTCACCCCATTGAGCGGGAGGTTGCACTTGCAAGAGTAGTTGCAAAAGCCCGCGAAGGAGGAGAGTGCATTTGGCGGGAGGGAGCAGTCCGTTGACCCAGCAGCCCTGCGGGGAGGGTCAGGTGAGAGAGTCGAGCCAATGACCTGAGGAGGTGCCGGAGATATAGGCAGTGGTTGTGCGCACGTGGAGCTAGAGCTGATTGGAGAGGAGACGGAGAGTCTGTGAGGGGAGGTTGAACCGCCCCAGCGCAGGCCAGGTGCCCCAGGCCCAGTTAGCCCTGAGTCACCGTAGAGACAAGCTGAGCTAGGGATCGCCTTAGCGAGGTTCCTGTTCCCCTAGTATCGTTAAGCCTTGACCGGGACTATACTGTCGAGAGGGAGGTCTGGGCTCAGACACCCACTGGTGTTGCCGGAGTCTGGGTGTGAGCGTCCCGGACCATAGAGAGAGAGATATAGACAGATCGGTGTCGACGTACCGAGACCATTTGTGAAGATCGTGGCAGTCCCGAGCACCGGAGTGCTCGGCAGGTATTTCACCAAGTGCACCAACGGTACCATTAATTCACCCGAGACACAGTGGCTGCGCAGTCACCCATACACACACATAGGGCCTGCTGTGAGCAGGAGGACTAATCCGTAAGGATCAGACACGGGGTGGGATCACCCGGTGGTGGGTGTGGGAACTATTGTTGGCGTCCGCCGTGGTGCATGTTGTGGGGCGTCCGCAGTGGCGCGAGGTAGTATTGGTGTCTGCCGTGGCGCGAGATATATATATCGTATACATATATACATAGGAATGTTATGGCATGTAATGTACTGTGAGTTTGGTTTGCAAGTAAAAGAGATTGGTTTTAGAACTTGGCTGTGTAAGTGTAATTCTTGCATATATGTCCTGCGAAGACCCACTACCCCTCTGGCGGGAGCTGTCGCAAGTGGAGGCGCTGCACCCGTTATAAATATTGCGCGCACCCCAGGCTCTCCGTGGCAGAGACTTAGGCCCTGTGAGCCGGCAGGTAATACAGCACATAGTACCGGCTTGCTAGTGATAGGAAACAGGGCTACATTTGGAGGCGCTGCTGAGAGTTCAGACCTGGGGTGCCCCTCGAACCTAAATTGTTATCACCATGGCTTTGCCCACCTGTCACGAGATACGAGACTGGGCCCGTCAAGTACGCACGCCTACCCGTTGCGCCGTAGCGCTGGCCCGAGTGCCCATGGCCTTACCCTTAGAGACAGAAAGCCCAATGCTCGTAACACCATATTACATGCCAAAAGCTCTCATGATAAGAATCTTCGCAGGAACTGTTCGATCATTGAGGACTTTGAAATCAGATCACTTGAGATGATTGAGAGATTCGAGGCGAGGGGTTATGATCCTTTTATGTGGGTTGCAATAAACGGTATGTGGGATTAACCACGCGACCGTTAAAGCAACGCATACTTGAGCATATGAGATTAATTCTCAGGAGAGACAAACTGCACCCGGTCTCTAATCATTTTGACATATGTCAAAAGGGAAGTCTGTTGAACTTCAGATGTGTTGCACTGGAGTCTGTCAAAATGCACTACAGAGGTGGTGATAGAGCCAATTTGCTTCACAGACGTGAGGCATTTTGGATATTTACACTCAACACCTTAGTACCCAATGGGTTAAATATCGACTGGGACTTGAAGAGTTTCCTCTAAGGATATACTATAGTACTATACTTAATTGGTACATACAATGTGCTCCAATAGATATTACTGTATCAATGTATCTTCTTATATCCCATCTTTTCTATATCCCCCCTCTGGTCGTGCATGAGAACAGACTCCAGTATCATTTTGTAATCTTTATCGGTTGCCAGGGTGATTTATCATTTGAAATTCCTTTATAAGGTTTAAACATATTAGAGACTCAGATGGTTTAATATTAGTATGCGTCCACTTACCTATTTATTGCAATATTATCTCTATTGCAATTCCATGTGAAGCTTTGTATGCCAAAATTTATTCCTATACCAGTGAGTTAATTATTTACCTACCTATTTGGAGAGGCTATAATCATTGGTTAGTTAATCATTACATTTGAGGCATGACATGATGTGGTAATATTTAATTGGGCCATAACATCAGGAATCATCTTTGTCCAATATGTATCTCATTCATTCATTTTTTTTATTATTATTTTTTTATCTGTTTATTTTCATTTTTGATCACTATTATCTTTCTTTTTTCATTTGTATATAGTATATATATTCATTCTGTTTTTTCTTATTCTGCTTCTCTTCTGTTCTGTCTTGTTTCTTTACTATCTGCAAAACAAAATCAAGTGGTTATTTACATCAGCTGTTTTGTATGACGGGGAGTATGTTAAATACCCAGGACCTCCCCTTACCCAGTACTCCTTGAGAAAGCGCCATAGTGGGCGTGAAACGCGTGGGAGAGTTTGTTACTGTCTATTTTTTGTTTTTATGTAGCCTAATAAATTAGTTTTTAACTTCTTTTGCTGGTGAGTTCTTACCTTTTTTCTCCTGGAGCGGATGGACCACGGATCCTTTACCTTCTTACTCTCCGTGGCAGAGACTTAGGCCCTGTGAGCCGGCAGGTAATACAGCACATAGTACCGGCTTGCTAGTGATAGGAAACAGGGCTACACCGGTATTACCTCTGCAGGTGTGTATGTGTATACTGGTATTACCTCTCTGGGCGTGTATGTGTATACCGGTATTACCTCTCTGGGTGTGTATGTATATACCGGTATTACCTCTCTGGGCGTGTATGTGTATACCGGTATTACCTCTCTGGGCGTGTATGTGTATACCGGTATTACCTCTCTGGGTGTGTGTGTGTATACCGGTATTACCTCTCTGGGAGTGTATGTGTATACCGGTATTACCTCTCTGGGCGTGTATGTATATACTGGTATTACCTCTCTGGGCGTGTATGTGTATACCGGTATTACCTCTCTGGGCGTGTATGTGTATACCGGTATTACCTCTCTGGGTGTGCATGTGTATACCGGTATTACCTTTCTGGGCGTGCATGTGTATACCGATATTACCTCTCTGGGTGTGCATGTGTATACCGGTATTACCTCTCTGTGTGTGTATGTGTATACCGGTATTACCTCTCTGGGCGTGTATGTGTATACCGGTATTACCTCTCTGGGGGCGTGTATGTGTATACCGGTATTACCTCTCTGGAAATGTATGTGTATACCGGTATTACCTCTCTGGAAATGTATGTGTATACCGGTATTACCTCTCTGGACATGTATGTGTATACCGGTATTACCTCTCTGGAAATGTATGTGTATACCGGTATTACCTCTCTGGAAATGTATGTGTATACCAATATTACCCCTCTAGGCGTGTACTGTATGTAAAAACAGAAAAAACACAGCGCACAACGCTCATAGTGCATTAAAAATTATATTGACACAAACAATGAATAAGGTGAGTATCGTGCGTACATCAAGATGATGTTAAACAAGTAATTTTGGGATATTGTTACCCAAACACCACGTGGAAGCCGGATCAGATGTCCTCACATGGGTATGGACGCTGGTGCCACGGACACAGGTCCCTGCTTGGGTAGGTAGGGAGTCTTTGAAAGTTCTTTCTCCCACAGACGAATCAAACGTGTACAGCTCTCACATGCAATGCTGCTTCAGAGCAGAGCTCCACGCCGGCTGAAACCCTCTCTCTCCCCTCCGTTCAGACCCTTCCGGGTTGGTGACGTCACCGCGGGGTTCTCGCCGATATTGGCGCCGATTTCACTGGGTCAGCTCGCCGTGATAGGATAGTACAGTTGAAGGCAATATAGTTATTAGCTTTTCCAACGCGTTTCGAAACCCGTAGGTTTCTTCATCAGGGAATAAACATAAGTGGCATATGGACGGTTTTAAATACCCCACGCCAGTACCTCATTGGCTCAGCTGACTACATTCTCCACCAATAAGAAAGTGGCGGGGAGGAGTCAAAAGGCCCGGTTTGCACGCATCACTGGTTGTCAGTGGCAACATAACGTAAACAAAATAAACTTTATTAACAAACGAAAATAACATGGTGCAAACGCGATCGATGATTCTAAAACAAGAAGAGGGATATTAGTACATGGAAAGGAGAACAACATATTCAGAAATGTATCCAATATTAACACATTTAAAAGACTTTCCTCAAGTCCATCATATCACATGATACTAGAAAAGAAGCACGAAAAATAGAGCATAATTAATCATATAAGACACTTGAATGAAAGCACAAAAAACAAGGGACACTTTAGAAACCCCAATTATAAAGGGAAAAACTACATTCCAAATTTTAAATATGGACAAAGAGAATATGAAAAATATGATCCAAATTTTAATCAAAATGTTTATAAACCGAGTCCAAGGTATAGATCACCAGCCCAACCCTCTCCATCGGGTTTTTTAGACTCAGTGAAAAACAGGCATATAGATCCCCTAAGGAAGGAAGAGGGTCAGGGTTCAGTCCAAAAACCGGAAATAAAAGAAAGAAGGAAAAGGGTTCTATCAGGAGAGGAACAAGAGGGGGGGGCCAGATCTAAAGAAAAGAGACTGCGAGATGATTTAAAAGCACCATCTCCCAGAGGGATCTTTAATCTGTCTACGGTCATCTTGACAGATGAACAAAAAAAGGTTTTAGACAGAGGCCTTACTTTCTCTCGTTCATGTGGCCCGAGTGCATTTCAATTGTACACAGATCTCCAGAAGTTTGTTCGCAACCTCACTCTGAAGAGACACTTTATAAAATCCGATTTGGAAAGTATTCTACCAAATGTAGCAACTGAAATCAGTTTTGATCCTTCTACATCTCTTCAGACAGAGAGTGTGAACAATGAACCCACCTGCACACATACCCACTTTAGAGGGAAATCAAAATTTTACCCTGCACACTCTAAAGGCCACCACATAGAGACATTTTTTAATATGGTCAACAAAGATTTTAATTTTTTTTTTTTCCCCCCCAATGTTTTTATTAGGCATTTTTAGAGAATACAACATTTCTGACAAATTGTGTAGCCTAACATTTTCCAAAACATATATATTTTTTTTTTAAAAGGGGGGGAAAGAAGGGCAACCTAAGTTGTCCATGAAAAAAGGGGAGGGAGCCTTCATAGAGAGAAGGTAAGGAGGGAGGGTGGTGGGGTGGTTGAGGGGGTGGGGGGAAGAGGGGGGGGAGGGTATTGTCGTCCTACAGGGCTGATGGGGTGTGGCTGGTGAGGTTCGTACTGATTTTTTCTTATGGGGGGGAGTTAGTCTCCCACCTCCCTGGGTTGGTCGGGGCGCGCTGGTATAGTGGAACCAGGGTTCCCAGATATCCTCAAAGGCAGGGGTTTTTTGTCTGATGTTGGCTGTGAGCTTTTCCATAGTCATTACTTCCCCAATCCTTTTCTTTATTGTATTGAGCGCTGGCGTAGCTGTTTTCCTCCAGGAGGCCGCAATACAGCATCTCGCCGCAGTGAGAATGAAGGATATTAATTTCCTGGTGGGCCGAACTATATTCGGCATGGGTGCTGCCAACAGGAAGGTCAGTGGTTCAATAGGAATTTCTAGGCCTGTGACCTCTTTTATAAGAATTTGGACCTTGGCCCAGTATTTCACAATTTCTGGACAGGTCCACCAGATGTGGGCCATGTCCCCTCTATTACCACAGCCTCTCCAACATTGGTCTGATGCCAGAGGGTAGATCTGGTTTAATCGTGCTGGGGTAAGATACCAGCCAAACATGATCTTATAGATGTTTTCCTTAATTGTGGTGCAAAGGGAAGTTTCTGAGGCTGCCTGCCAGATTTCCTCCCAAGTCTCTCTTTTTATATCGACGTTAAGGTCAGCTGACCATCGCAGCATGTAGTCGTGCTGTGTAGGGGACGTTGAGCGCATTAGGATATTGTAAATATCTGAGATGAGTCCCTTCTGGTAGGACTTGTCCTCACACAAGAGTTCAAACGTCGTGAGAGTGGGGTATTCTGGATGAGGGCACGTAGTTCTGACAAAGTTTCTAATTTGTAGATATTTAAAGGTGTCCAATTTTGTAATTTTAAATTTGTTCCTCAGTTCTTGGTGGCTCAGGAGCTTCCCTAGGCTCAGTACGTCGGCAATCGCCTCTATACCCCGTGTGTGAAAGTGGGCGAACAGCTTAGATCCGCATCCTGGAGGGAATTTAGGGTTATTAACAAAGGGGGTGAGTTGTGAGTTTGTGGATGTGAGGTTAAATTTAAGTTTGCAACTGGACCAGGTATCCCACGTGAATCGTGAGGCCTGTAGCTTAAGATTGTGTAAGTGGCCATCTCCTCTGTTCAGGCTCCAGAGGCTTGCTTGCAGATAAGGCAGTTTGGCACACCGAGTTTCCATTCCCACCCAGCAACATCGGGTCGGGTCTGAGTTCCACATTACTTCCTGCCTGAGCTGAGCGGCTAGGTAATATTTATATAGGTCAGGCACCCCCATCCCTCCTCTGGATCTTGTGGTCATCAGGACTGATCTGGCTACCCTGGGTCTCTTACCCTGCCAAATGAAGTGGAGTAGTCTATTCTGTATATATTTTAGATCGGCGGCCGGGACCTGGATTGGGAGCGTCTGGAATAGGTACAACATTCTTGGGAGTATATTCATTTTGGTAGAGATCATCCTCCCAATCCATGAGATCTGATAACCTTCCCACCGATCTAGATCCCTTTTGATCTGATCCCATAGTTTCGGGTAGTTATCCCTATATAGGTCCCGATAGTGCCTAGATACATTAATTCCCAGATACTTAATGCATGAGGGGCACCATCGGTAGCTGAAATTTAGCTTGAGGAGTTTGATTATGGGGTCGGGAAGACTAATATTTAGGGCCTCAGATTTGTCGCTATTTATTTTATATCCTGATACCTTTCCAAACTCCGTCAGTTCCATCTGAAGGTTGGGGAGGGAAGTTAGGGGTCTGGTCAAGGTCAGGATAATATCGTCAGCGAATAGGGAAATTTTGTATTGTTCAGTGGCCATAGGTATACCCTGGATGTTTGGGTTTTGTCTTATTTTGGCCGCCAGTGGTTCAATCGTGAGAGCGAAGAGGAGAGGGGAGAGGGGGCAACCCTGTCGGGTACCATTTCGAATGTGGATTTGTTCCGCTCCTCCACCCGATAGTCTAACTGAGGCGGATGGCGTTTGGTAGAGCGCCTGGACACCCGTAAGAAAGGAGTCCCTGAATCCGAATTTTTTTAATGTTTGGTCTAGGAACAGCCAGTCAATTCTGTCAAATGCCTTCTCTGCGTCTAAGCTTAGTAACATAGCTTGTGAGTCTGTAAGGTGGGCCTGGTCAACAAGGTTAATGATTTTACGGGTATTGTCTGAGGCCTGACGGCCCAAGACAAACCCGACCTGGTCCATGTGTACTAGTCTCGGGAGAATTGGATTAAGTCTGTTCGCCAATATTTTACTGTATAGTTTTAGATCATTGTTCAACAGTGAGATTGGTCTATAGCTACCGCATTGTGTGGGGTCCTTCCCTTCTTTGAGGATTATGGCCAAATTTGCGGACGACATTGAAGATGGGATAGGACATCCTTCTAAAAATGAGTTGAACAATTGTAAAAGGTGGGTGGACAGAATGGGGAGAAACTTCTTATAGTAGGCATTCGTGAAACCATCAGGGCCCGGTGCTTTAGAAATTTTGGAGGCCTTAACGGCCCATTCTAGTTCTTCCGCCGTTATTTTGGCGTTCAGGAGAAGGAGTTCCTCCTCTGTTAATGAGGGGAGGTCGCAGTCAGCTAGATAATCAATGGTAGCCGATAGCGCCTTCGGGTCTGGGCTAGCAGAGTGAGCCCTTAGGTTATATAATTTAGAGTAAAATTTAGTGAATTCCTCTGCAATTTTTTTTTCATTGTATTGGAGTTCACCAGCACTATTCCGGATCGCCATTATTTGCGATCTTTTGTGTATGCCTCGTAACTTGCTAGCAAGAAGTCTGTCGGCCTTGTTCCCTTTATCGTAATACCTCTGACCCGTCCATTTAAGAGCTTTTTCGACACTGTCCATTTGAATTATTCTTAAGTTGCTTCTGGTAGAAGTCAACTGTTTATAGATTTTCCGGGAAGGGTTATTTTTATGCTGTTGTTCTAAACTTATTATTTTGTCTGTTAGCTCTTTGGTTTGTTTAAGTTTATTTTTTTTCCTATGGGAGGCAATCGAGATGAAATGTCCTCTGATTGTCGCCTTATGGGCTTCCCACAGGCTCGCTGGAGAGGCAACAGTGCCTATATTTATCCGGAAATATTCCTTAAGGGATTTTTTGATCTCCCGTACTGTCTCCGAGTGATTCAGTAGGGAGTCGTTCAGTCTCCAGGAATACGAGGTTGTTTTCACGAATGGAATGGATAGGGTCAGGGTGATGGGAGCATGATCTGACCACGTGATTGGGCCGATGTCAGTATCTAGGGCGGCTTCTAGGATGTTCTTGGTCGCAAGAAAGTAGTCTATACGGGAATATGTCTGGTGAGGGGCCGAGTAAAAGGTATAATCCCTTTGCCCCTGGTGTTGTGTTCTCCAAATGTCTAAGAGTGAGAAGTCCCCCATTATGTCCTTGAATTTTTTCCCCAGTCTTTGTGTCTGGGTGGAGTGTTGTCGCCCTGGGAGGCTCGATTTATCTTCTTTAGGGTTGAGAGCCATATTTAGATCGCCTGCAATAAGTAGCGATGATAGGTATTGGGGGTCAATTTCTGCCAGAACTGTTTTTAAGAAATCTGTCTGGTTCTCGTTTGGGGCATATAGGTTAATAAGGGCGATTGCCGAGCCTGAGAGCGAACCGTAGACCACAATAAATCTTCCCTCTGGATCTGCCTGGATTTTAGCAAGATTAAATGGGGTGCCCTGACGAATCAGAATGGCGACCCCTCTGCGTTTACTACTATATGAGGCAAAGTAGCTCATCGGATACACATGCTGGAATGTTTTAGGCGGCTCCCGAGATGTGAAGTGTGTCTCCTGGAGGAAAACAACATCGCCTCCCAACCTCTTAAGTTCCTGTAGGGCCAGGCATCTTTTTCTGGTGTTGTGGAGGCCCTTGACATTTAGGGAAGTAAACTTTAGAGCTTGTTGGCGTGACATTCTGCTTGGGATGGACGCAGACTAATTGTAAACTTTAAGTTAAGATGGTAGCTGGACAGCCAAGTGGGACGGGGGGTAGGGTGGGAGGGGAACCGCTGGGATAGGATCAGCGGATGTAGAAAAGAGAGAAGGTAGACCCTATTGGGGTCTGTAAAGTTTGAAACCGATCTGGTTTAAAGACCGGTTGGGGTGGTTTAAGACCCTAGGGGGGCGGGTCCGACGACTGTCTCCAGTAAGGGTGGGCCGAGTAGAGACCCTTAGCTATTTGGAGTTACAGCCAAAACATGCAGACCGTGGGAGTCCTAGAAGATTGGATTTCTCTCCTGTATGGGCAATGTGGGGAGTGGACAGGCGCTGGGCTGCTCAGTTCTAGGGGTGGGCGGTGGGGGGGAGGTGAGTGGGTGGGGGGTTCAGGGTTAGGCTGGGTAGGGGACCGCTTCTGGGAGGAGTCCGATTAATGTGTTCCTGGCTTCTGTACTGTGTGTACAGGCGCTCATATAGTGTACCTTGACCTCTCGGGTGGGTGTCTATAAGTGTTGAATGAGCCTGAGGTCTCTTGGGCCCTCCCGGGGCGGTGAGGTTCGGGTGCATCCCCTCCATGGAGTGGTCCTTGGTGTGAGAAGAGGGGGAAGAGAGGAGGGTGGGGGGGTGGAGGGGAGGGTGTGGGAGGAAAAAAGGGGGGTGATACGGGAGGGGGGAGGGGGTTGGGGGGGAAGATAAGGGGCAGAAGGGGGGGAGAGCAGTTCTGACATATCCTAAGCATAGCATTCAATACCAACATTGTACCTCGTATTAGATAGGCTGTGTGTATACAATGCTTGACAGAGTGGTTACATACACTACTGAGCTGAAGCGGTCCACTCCTAGGCTTCCTTGGAACGGCGGTGGTCACCTGTGATTTTACAGGAGGACGAACCGTGGGTGGGGGAGGACGGGGTGGGGGGGAGATTGATCATAGGGGAAGGGAAGCGGACTGGGGGGCGGTGGGGGAGGGGGGGTCTGGGGGGAGGGGGGGTGGGGGGGGAAGGGGGGTTGAGAGAGAAAGGGGAGGGGGGGGGTGCAGGCTTAAACATTGATCCTTGCGCAGTGTACACAGTTTACATTTAACAATATAGACATCAAACATTTGCCATAGTACAGGTGTTGTGTGACCTTTTGTGGTAAACCTGGGCAAAGCGTCGGACAGATGGGGGGATAATTAGGGGGGGAGGAAGGGATAGGGGGTAGGGGGGGGGGGGTACAGGCTTATACATTTAAACATTGAATATTGTACGTAATTTACATTTAGCAGTTGAGGCAACCGACATTTGCCATAGCACAGACGCTGTGCGACCTCGTGTGGTAAACCTGGGTACCGCGTCTGTCAGGCCAATCCGCGTGAGCGTGTCCGGCCGAACAGACCCGGGGGTGAGTGGTTCAGTCCGAAGGGGTCGGGGGAGGGTAGGGGGGGGGGGCAGGGGCAGGGAGGGGGGGGCAGGGGCAGGGAGGGGGGGGCAGGGGCAGGGAGGGGTGGGGCAGGGGTAGGGGGGGTGGTGTGGGGGGAAGGGGAGGGGGGGGCGGGGGGAGAGTGTGACCCTGGGCAATGAGTCATAAGTAGTGAGAACATTTTGCATTACAGTTAGATGAATGACGAATAGGCAGAGGCATATGGATCAGCTGGAGGGGAAAGAAAAAAGGGGGGGGGCGGGAGGGCCGGGGGGGCAGTGGGACAAATGAGGGTGAGGAGAGGATGTTAGGGGGAGGGGGTGGGAAAGGGGGAGGGGGTGGGAAAGGGGGGGGAGGGGGACTTTAGAATGAGGGGGGGGGGGTGCTGTTCCCGGATCGGGGAGCAGGGGGGGAGGGTGGTTGGGGGACCAGGGGGGTTGGGGGTGGAAGGGAGGGGGAGGGAGGGGTTGGGAGTAGGTGGGGAGAGGGGGGGGTCCGGAGGTGGGGGTTGAGAGAGGGGGTGTGGGGGGGGTGGAGGGGGGGTGAGGGGAACCAGCTTGATCGTGGAACCCAAAGCGTTGTGCAGATGGAACATTCAAGTATGCAGGCACCAGATACTATGGTAATACTAAGTTAGTGCAGACTTTTGTGTCCTGTCAGTAGAATGTTGTATACGTGACTTTATTCTCCAGTAGATGTAGCTGGGTTGTGGCTGGAATACGTGGCCCCTCTCTTGGAGTGGATGGGGTGGGGGGGGGGTTGAAGGGGCAGCTGGGAGGGTTTGTCCTCAGGGGTTCGGGTGGGGGGGAGCAGGGGTTTGGGGGGACCTCTTGCTGGGCATGCTATTGTGGGGAGGCGGGACATTGCTGACAGAGACATATGGGGGGAGGTGGACGGGGCATGTGCGGGGCACTAGTACAAACTGGTACAAACCCTGGCTGTCGGCGCATGTCCGTTGTGTTTCTGGATCGCGTTTCCTGGGTTCTCGCGGTGGGGGGGGGGGGGAAGGGGAATCGGGTGTCCTGAATAGGGCTATACACCTTGGCCCAGCCCCCCCGGTCGAGGGGGGGGGAGCGTTGAGGAAACCCCGTCCGGGAGAGAGAAGGGGGTGATAAGGGGATCCTCCGGAGGATGCCACCGGGGAGGTCCAGCGGTCTGCGCCGGGTGGCGTCATCACGCCCCGACGGCACAGCCACCGCTATGCTCAGGCATCGCAGCCGTCGCCGGCGGGAACCCATCGCGCAGCGCGATGACGTCAGTCGGCGCCCCTCCGACCTCGGCGGGGCTCGACTCGCTGGTGTGAGGCCTCCTCGGGCGCCATTTTGGTGAGCGACCAACAGAGCGACCGCGGATCGGAGAAGGACCACGAGGAGGGGTATGGACGCTCCGGCCGCCATCTTGGGAGACTGCGCAGTTGATGTCGGTGTGCAGGCAGGCGGGGATCATGCTCCTCAGCGGGGCTCCGGATTCAGCTCCTCGTCGTCCTGTAGCTGGATTGTCCTCATTGAGGTCTCAGGGGCTGGCTGCAAGATCTCCGGTGAGCCCTGGGTCGAAGGGAAGGCCACGAGGGAAGGTAAGGATATACCCAGCGCCATTTTGGGGGTTGTTTCTTTTTTTATTTGTTGTGGGATGAACGGTGGTATTCTGCCGGCTGGAATTTGTGGGTAGTTCTGTGCGGTCCCTCATTTTTCCCGGATTTGCCTCTGTCCCGCAATTCTCTCAGAGGTCCTCACAGGCATGTCGTCCCTCTCTCGGGGCCGGTCACCGGCTGAGTGGGCAGGTTGGAAGGGGTCATCTGGGAGGCCCAGGGCTTTAGCGAAAGGTGCCATGTCCTCGGGGTGCCTAATTGTTAGGTATTTGCCCTTGTGGGGGACCACCAATTTGAAGGGGAATCCCCATTTGTATGTTATCCCTTTTTCTCTCAGGAGCAATGTGAGGGGGCGAAGAGCCTTGCGTCGATCTATGGTTAGTTTAGAAAGGTCGTTGTAGACCTGTAGCTGTTCGCCTCGGAACGCGATCGTGTTTCTCCCCCTGCTAGCGCCGATCAGCTTGTCTTTGGTTGAGTAGCTGTGCAGTCGCACGATCGCGTCCCGCCGGCGATTAGGGTCCTCGGAGCGTGGCCCCAGAGCTCTATGCGCTCTGTCAATCTCCAGGTCTCTTGGCTCAAGGTCCGGGCAAAGGAGAAGGAAAAAATCCACCAGGTAGGCCCTCAGGTGCGCAGGCAGGATTGCCTCAGGGATGCCGCGGACGCGCAGGTTCTGGCGGCGATCCCTGTTTTCCTGGTCTTCCAGGCCATCCTGTAGGGTGTTGATTTCGTGGCCCAAGCGGATGATTTCATCGTCAGCCTCTGACTGATGATGTAGGGCCTCGTCGAGTCTGGCTTCTAGCGTGGTGGTACGCTCCTGGAGGCCATTGATATCCTGCCGGATTTCGGCCACCGCCTCCTTGATGTTGGTTTGGAGTGAGCGCTGTAGTTTGGCATGTAGTTCCTCCAAGTATGCCTTCGTGATTCCCCCCTCAGCGGGTGGGGGGGACTCGGCGGGGTGTGCTGATTCCGTGGGGCCTTGTGTGCCTCGTGGGCCTGGAGTCTGGGGGCCATCTTGCCTCTTTCCACTCACTTCTGCAGGCCGCTTTGCAGGGGTGAAGAAGTTGGCTCCTCCGTGAGTCGGGGGATTTTTCCCTTTATTAGCCATCCTGCCGTGTTTAGGAACCTTTTAGGGGCTTTTTATAGGTTTTTGGACGGGTTGAAACTCCTTAAAAAGTAGGTTTATTCAGGAGGGTCTCAGGAGCTCTTCCTCTACCCGACTGTCCTGGATGACGTCATAGACACGCCAAAGATTTTAATTTTTTAACCAGTAATGTTAAGAATGGTGACATTAGACACAATTTAAATAAAAATGAAACATTGGCTTTAAAACTCCTACAACAAAATAAAGATCTGATTATCAGACAAGCCGATAAGGGGGGAGGTGTTGTGTTACAGAACAGGAAGGATTATGAGGGGGAAGCCCTCAGACTCCTAAACGACACCTCCTCCTATAAAAGATTGAAAAAAGATCCTACAGGGGAATTTTAAATTTTATTGAAAGAACTTCTAGATAAAGCTCTCACTACCAATGTCACAGTAAAAAGTGAATATGACTTTTTGTATTCTAGCTGTCCAAGAATTGCTATTTTTTTACCACCTCCCAAAAACGCATAAAAGTTTCACGAACCCGCCAGGTAGACCGATCATATCGGGAATCCAGAGTTTAACAGCAAACTTGTCCCAATATGTGGACTATTTCCTCCAACCCTATGTGGCAAAACTTCCTTCATATTTGAGAGACTCAACATCAGTGTTGAATTTGTTGGAAGGTCTTGAATGGAAGGACTCATATAGGTGGCTCACATGTGATGTGCAGGCCCTATACACAAACATCCCACATGTGGAAGGCCTTAATGCCGTTTGCTCTTTTCTAGTGGATAATGTAAACTTACATCCCCTTAATAGAAAATTCGTTTTGGACTCAATTAATTACATCTTAAAACATAATTATTTCATGTTCCTGGATGAATTCTTTCTACAGGTTTGCGGAGCTGCGATGGGCACTAGATTTGCCCCCAGTTTCGCAAACCTGTACATGGGAGGATGGGAAAATGATTACATTTACAACAATAACCCTTTTAAAACAAACATTATTGTATGGCGTCGTTTCATAGACGATAT
Source organism: Ascaphus truei (assembly GCF_040206685.1). Lineage (NCBI taxonomy): Eukaryota > Metazoa > Chordata > Amphibia > Anura > Ascaphidae > Ascaphus > Ascaphus truei. Next base: position 430,813,825 of record NC_134485.1, on the reverse strand, counting down.
TTTATGCGTATGGGACGGCGACCAGTGCTCAATTGGCCACTTCATACAATATATAAACAACAATGACAGGAATTTAACCTTCACACATGCAGATCATGAGAAAGAAATTCACTTCTTGGATCTCAGCCTTGTGGTGTCAGATGAGGGGAAGTTGGTGACAAAAACACACTTCAAAGAGGTTGATTCAAATAATCTCCTCTTAGCCACAAGTAACCACAAAAAAACGTGGATAACAAATATTCCCAGTGGCCAATATTATAGACTGAGAAAAAATTGTAGCACAGAAATAGATTTTGAAGAACAGGCCAAAAAATTAACTTCAAGATTTTTAGAGAGAGGTTATCGTCTAGAAAAACTGAATAATGACTTGGAAAAAGTTAGAAAAATAGAAAGAAAAACAATGTTAGTGCCAAAGAGTAAAAAAAGAAAGAGCCTTCAGCAGAATGAGGGAAAATGTAATGTGTCTTTTATCACTAATTTCAATTCAATGACGGGGCAAATTGAGAAAATAATAAAAAAACACTGGTCAATTCTCTCAAATGACTCGCTGCTGGGTGCTCACCTTTCGAAATTCCCAAAATTTATATACAGAAAAGCAAAAAATTAAAAAAAATACGCTATCCCCAAGTGATATAAAACTAAAAGAACATCACAGTGGGGATAAAAAATGGTTAAACAACAAACCAATTGGGAATTTCAACTGTGGTAAGTGCTCAGTATGCAAGCATTTGCACCCTGATAAGAAAACATTTAGGTGTATAAAAACTGGAGAAATCCATGACATAAAAGATTTTATTTATTGTAATACAGACCATGTAGTTTATTTATTAGAGTGTCCGTGTGGCCTATTATATGTGGGACGCACCAAACGTCCACTAAAAGTGCGCATTCAGGAACACCTGCGCAACATTAGAATAGGGTTTATGAAACATAGCCTGTCAAAACACTATGTACAATGTCACAATAGTGACCCCTCTTCTTTATTTTTCAAAGGTATTCAACATATACCAAAAAATAGAAGAGGGGGTGACAGAGTAAAAGAACTTTCAAGGCAGGAAACCTTCTGGATACACAAATTAAACACCTTGTATCCAGGGGGCTTAAATGAGGATATAGATATTTGGTCTCTCTATTAATTTATCCTCATGATTTTTTGATACCTGTTTTATTAATATATCCATCCATTTTAGATATTTATAATTTTATCTTTTGTCTCGATGTCCTTTTATATTGTATTATATATTGCCTAATGCATTTGCCTGCTATATAATATTTTTTGTGCTTTCATTCAAGTGTCTTATATGATTAATTATGCTCTATTTTTCATGCTTCTTTTCTAGTATCATGTGATATGATGGACTTGAGGAAAGTCTTTTAAATGTGTTAATATTGGATACATTTCTGAATATGTTGTTCTCCTTTCCATGTACTAATATCCCTCTTCTTGTTTTAGAATCATCGATCGCGTTTGCACCATGTTATTTTCGTTTGTTAATAAAGTTTATTTTGTTTACGTTATGTTGCCACTGACAACCAGTGATGCGTGCAAACTGGGCCTTTTGACTCCTCCCCGACACTTTCTTATTGGTGGAGAATGTAGTCAGCTGAGCCAATGAGGTACTGGCGTGGGGTATTTAAAACCGTCCATATGCCACTTATGTTTATTCCCTGATGAAGAAACCTACGGATTTCGAAACGCGTTGGAAAAGCTAATAACTATATTGCCTTCAACTGTACTATCCTATCACGGCGAGCTGACCCAGTGAAATCGGCGCCAATATCGGCGAGAACCCCGCGGTGACGTCACCAACCCGGAAGGGTCTGAACGGAGAGGAGAGAGAGGGTTTCAGCCGGCGTGGAGCTCTGCTCTGAAGCAGCATTGCATGTGAGAGCTGTACACGTTTGATTCGTCTGTGGGAGAAAGAACTTTCAAAGACTCCCTACTTACCTAAGCAGGGACCTGTGTCCGTGGCACCAGCGTCCATACCCATGTGAGGACATCTGATCCGGCTTCCACGTGGTGTTTGGGTAACAATATCCCAAAATTGCTTGTTTAACATCATCTTGATGTACGCACGATACTCACCTTATTCATTGTTTGTGTCAATATAATTTTTAATGCACTATGAGCGTTGTGCGCTGTGTTTTTTCTGTTTTTATTTGTTAGCTCTAGGGGGTTCCTGAGCCTCCCTCCACCACAGCTGCAGACACTCTGATTTGTTCAATTAAGGTCACGTATTATACCTTATTATTCATCACTTCACATACATCATTAGTTGCGCACTTTTTTCTTTTCAGTGTACTGTATGTGTATATCGTTATTACCTCTCTGAGCGTGTATGTGTATATGGGTATTAACTCTCTGGGCGTGTATGTGTATATCGGTATTAACTCTCTGGACCGTGTATGTGTATACCGGTATTACCTCTCTGGGCGTGTATGTGTATACCGGTATTACCTCTGTGGGTGTGTATGTGTATACCGGTATTAACTCTCTGGGTGTGTATGTGTATACCGGTATTACCTCTCTGGGCGTGTATGTGTATAGCGGTATTACCTCTGTGGGTGTGTATGTGTATACTGGTATTACCTCTCTGGGCGTGTATGTGTATACCGGTATTACCTCTCTGGGCGTGTATGTGTATACCGTTGTTACCTCTCTGGGCATGTATGTGTATACCGGTATTACCTCTCTGGGCGTGTATGTGTATACCGGTATTACCTCTCTGGGCGTGTACATGTATACCGGTATTACCTCTCTGGGCGTGTACATGTATGCTGGTATAACCTCTCTGGGCGTATATGTGTATACCGGTATTACCTCTCTGGGCGTGTATGTGTATAGCGATATTACCTCTCTGGGCGTGTATGTGTATACCGGTATTACCTCTCTGGGCGTGTATGTGTATACCGGTATTACCTCTCTGGGTGTGTATGTGTATCCCGGTATTATCGCTCTGGGCGTGTATGTTTATACCGGTATTATCTCTCTGGGCGTGTATGTGTATATCGGTATTATCTCTCTGGGCGTGTATGTGTATACCGGTATTACCTCTCTGGGCGTGTATGTGTATACCGGTATTACCTCTCTGGGCGTGTATGTGTATACCGGTATTACCTCAGGACAAAGTGACCTGACCGGCTTGGGAGGCCAAGGGATTTCCCTGAGCAGGCAGAGAACAGGGCTGTTGCTAGGGATCTGGGTAGCTTTCTCCATCCTGATTGGCTGCATTACCCTGCTGTTATGGATTACAGGTAGCTTACGACATATATAGCATAATTATTACAGGTTACAGGTACATATATAGTATCATTATATGGCTTAGTACAGCTTAGAGCATATTGTCAGAATGTTAGCTTTTTTTCTTGTCTTAGAAATAAGGGTTGTTTTGCTAAGAAGTGGACAGGATATTGGTACACAGTTACATACGCATAAAAGCTTAAGTAGATCACGTAAACACGCTGTGGTCACGCTGTGGTCAAACTGTAAATGCTGGTAAACACACGTCAGTAGCCACAGAGTATGGTCACATATCACACGTCAGGCACGTACACAGTAAACAATAAGACACCATATAAGTCAGCGTGCCAGGATATTAAATCAGAACCGAAGTGGGAAACCACACTGAGACGAGACCTAGATGAGACTGGCGTGCCCTATCATAATATCTTTGTGTTCGTGAGTATGACAGGCATACTAACTAAATAATCTCTGCATAGTGTGGATTGTTAGCTCACTGTTAGCGATTAGCTTACAAAGTTAGCTTGTTATCTTTGCAATTTTTGCTTGTGATATTTCTGGTTATTTTTGTTGTAATACAATAAACAACAAACCTTATCTTATACAAACTCTGAGTGACCTTTCTTTATAATAATCTCACAATACCCCTCTTAGGGTGTGAATCCGAGAGTCTACAAGTGAAACATCGTGATTTGTGTTTCTGCTTAGTGCAGAATATAACTTATTACGAGGCATTACTTGGGAGAAGAAAGTTTGGCATCGAGCCCAGATTACTGCAGCAATCAGGAAGAGGTGTCAGGAGCCTAGGGGTGGGGCCAAGGAGAGGAGGAAACAGCATGGAGCAGAGTGTGAGTGTGTTGTTGGAGTGTCCACGGACAGAGCTAGGTTTGTCATGTGTCCGGTTTTGAACAAGACAGGCCAGTAATTGTGCAGTGTGTCCGGTATTACCACTCTGTAGACCGCACCGCGAGGGGGGTGGTGGGAAGCATGGCGGAGGTGGGAAGTGCGAGTGTGGCACGTATTGTTGGAGTGTCCACAGACAGAGCTGTCAATAAAGCTGTGCTTGTTGTTGCCGTGTCCGCGGACAGAGTTGTGAATAAGGGGGCGGCCCCAGTCACTTCTACAGCGCACGGCTCGGCGTGCGCTGTGCTATCAAGCCCCGCCCCCCCCAGTCCGGCCGGTCCCAGTCCTTACCTTGTCGCGCACCTTTCCCCAGCGGTGCGCGACAGGTTTTCATGGAGGCAGGGGAATTTGAAATTAGAATCCATGACGGAGGCGTGGCCACGCCCCCGCAAACCCACAGCCACGCCCCCTCCTGTCGTAAACCTTCCCTCTCCCCTCAGACCGCCTAGCGCGGTGCAGCGCTGTGCACACGCCGCCCCCCCGCCGGGCGCGCGTGTCACAGTGAAGACTGGGGACTCAGCCTAAAGCTGCGCATATTGTTGGAGTGTCCGCGGACAGAGCTGCGAATAAAGCTGCGCTTGTTGTTGTGTCTGCGGACAGAGCTGTGAATAAAGTTGCGCGTCTTGAAGTGTCCGCAGAGCTGTGAATAATGCTTGTTGATGGAGTGTCTGCGGACAGAGCTGTGAATAAAGCTGCGTGTGTTGTTGGAGTGTCCGCGGACAGAGCTGCGAATAAAGCTGCGTGTGTTGAAGTGTCCGCAGACAGAGCTGTGAATAAAGCTGCGCTTGTTGTTGCCGTGTCCGCGGGCAGAGCTGTGAATAAAGCTGCGCTTGTTGTTAGTGTCCACGGACAGAGCTGCGAATAAAGCTGCGCTTGTTGTTGGAGTGTCCGCAGACAGAGCTGCGAATAAAGTTGCGCGTCTTGAAGTGTCCGCAGAGCTGTGAATAATGCTTGTTGATGGAGTGTCTGCGGACAGAGCTGTGAATAAAGCTGCGTGTGTTGTTGGAGTGTCCGCAGACAGAGCTGCGAATAAAACTGCGTGTGTTGTTAGTGTCTGCAGACAGAGCTGCGAATAAAGCTGTGCTTGTTGTTAGTGTCTGTGGACAGAGCTGTGAATAAAGCTGTGCTTGTTAGTGTCTGCGGGCAGAGCTGTGAATAAAGCTGTGCTTGTTAGTGTCTGCGGACAGAGCTGCGAATAAAGCTGCGCTTGTTGTTAGTGTCTGCGGACAGAGCTGTGAATAAAGCTGTGCTTGTTAGTGTCTGCGGACAGAGCTGCGAATAAAGCTGTGCTTGTTGTTAGTGTCTGCGGACAGAGCTGTGAATAAAGCTGTGCTTGTTAGTGTCTGCGGACAGAGCTGCGAATAAAGCTGCGCTTGTTGTTAGTGTCTGCGGACAGAGCTGTGAATAAAGCTGTGCTTGTTGTTAGTGTCCGTGGACAGAGCTGCGAATAAAGCTGCGTGTGTTGAAGTGTCCGCAGACAGAGCTGTGAATAAAGCTGTGCTTGTTGTTGCCGTGTCCGCGGGCAGAGCTGTGAATAAAGCTGCTTGTATAGTTGGAGTGTCCGTGGACAGAGCTGCGAATAGTTAACCCACAGTGGTCAATTAACCATCCACTCCCTCACCTTTCTGTTCGTGTTGTTAGTGTCCGCGGACAGAGCTGCGAATAAAGCTGCGCTTGTTGTTGTTAGTGTCCGCGGACAGAGCTGGGAATAAAGCTGCGCTTGTTGTTAGTGTCCGAGGACAGAGCTGTGAATAAAGCTGCGCTTGTTGTTAGTGTCCGAGGACAGAGCTGCGAATAAAGCTGTGCTTGTTGTTAGTGTCCGAGGACAGAGCTGCGAATAAAGCTGCGCTTGTTGTTAGTGTCCGAGGACAGAGCTGCGAATAAAGCTGCGCTTGTTGTTAGTGTCTGAGGACAGAGCTGTGAATAAAGCTGCGCTTGTTGTTAGTGTCCGAGGACAGAGCTGCGAATAAAGCTGCGCTTGTTGTTAGTGTCCGAGGACAGAGCTGCGAATAAAGCTGCGCTTGTTGTTGTTAGTGTCCGCGGACAGAGCTGGGAATAAAGCTGCGCTTGTTGTTAGTGTCCGAGGACAGAGCTGTGAATAAAGCTGCGCTTGTTGTTAGTGTCCGAGGACAGAGCTGCGAATAAAGCTGTGCTTGTTGTTGTTGCCGTGTCCGCAGACAGCTGTGAATAAAGCTGCCCTTGTTGTTGGAGTAGAGGGTGAAAGATATGACTATTTGGCGCTCCCCAGTCACAAAACACAATAATAATATTACACCACTAATTGGTGTTAAAGATAGTAGTGAAAAATGGTATATAGACATACCCCGCTTTAAGGACACTCACTTTAAGTACACTCGCGAGTAAGGACATATCGCCCAATAGGCAAACAGCAGCTCGCGCATGCGCCTGTCAGCACGTCCTGAACAGCAATACCGGCTCCCTACCTTTACCGAAGCTGTGCGCAAGCGGGGAGACTATAGAGCCTGTTACACATGCGTTATTTACATCAGTTATGCACATATATGATGATTGCAGTACAGTACATGCATCGATACGTGGAAAAAAGGTAGTGCTTCACTTTAAGTACATTTTCGCTTTACATACATGCTCTGGTCCCATTGCGTACGTTAATGCGAGGTATGCAGGTATTGTATTGTATGTATTGTATGTCTTTATTTATATAGCGCCATTAATGTACATAGCGATTCACAGTAGTAATACATGTGGTAATCAAATAAATAACAGAGCATGGGAATACGTGCTTTAGACATAAAAGTAACATTAAGGAAGAGGAGTCCCTGCCCCGAGGAGCTTACAGTCTAATTGGTAGGTAGGGAGAACGTACAGAGACAGTAGGAGGGAGTTCTGGTAAGTGCGTCTGCAGGGGGCCAAGCTTTATGTATCATGTGTTCAGAATGTTCACAGTGCTATTCATATGCTTCTTTAAGAAAGTGTGTCTAAGGTGGGTCTTAAAGGTGGATAGAGAGGGTGCTAGTCGGGTACTGAGGGGAAGGGCATTCCAGAGGTGTGGGGTAGTCAGTGAAAAGGGTTTAAGGCGGGAGAGGGATTTAGCTACAGAGGGGGTAGAAAGAAGACATCCTTGAGAAGAACGCAAGAGTCTGGATGGTGCATAACGAGAAATTAGGGCTGAGATGTAAGGAGGGGCAGAAGAGTGTAAAGCTTTAAAAGTGAGGAGAAGAATGGAATGTGAGATGCGGGATTTGATCGGAAGCCAGGAGAGGGATTTCATGAGGGAGATGCTGAGACAGATCTAGGAAAGAGTAGAGTGATTCTGGCAGCAGCGTTTAGGATAGATTGTAGGGGAGACAGGTGAGAGGCAGGAAGGCCGGACAGCAGGTTACAGTAATCAAGACGGGAGAGAATGAGGGCCTGAGTCAGAGTTTTAGCAGTCGAGCAACAGAGTAAAGGGCGTATCTTTGTTATACACAGACAAATAAAACAACTGTTGCGATCACTCAACCTCCAACAAGGAACAACCAAATTCCTTCAAGGAAACACGAACAGAAAGGTGAGGGAGTGGATGGTTAACAGGTGATCACTGTGGGTTAATAGGCTTCTTGTATATACTCAATGAGTAGGTAGGTAAAGTAGAGCAGGAGAAGAAAGCAGGGGATTGGTTGTGCACTAAATGATTTTTAATACAGGATGCACACAACAACAATAAAAAATCCCCTTACAGGGCACTTACATTTGTTAGTGCCCTATGGGCATAAAATGGTATCTTTTAGATCAGGGGTAGGCAAACTTTTGATGCAGAGCCCCCCTTTTCATCCATGAAATTTCTCGGGTCCCCCCTGCCTGATGTAAACGTTATACAATGTAAATACAAATATGTCAAAATACTTATTTCAACAGCTCGCGCTTGCAAAATTGGGCTGCGTCCACGCTGCCTCTGAGAGCGGTGACATCAACTCTCCAAGCATGAGCACAGGGTGTCCTGCATAATTTTTCAAGCACGAGCGGGGGGGCATGGATTGGGGCTATTTTTGTGTCTGTGTGGTGTGTGGCTGTGTGTGTGCATTGACTGCTGCTGAGCGCGCTTCAAAGTAAATTTTGTGTGTCTCCCCAAGCGCTAAGCTTGGGAGAGCGTACGCCCCCCAGTTTGTGCACCGCATGCATTCAATCACAATACCCATACACACACAGCACACACACTCAATCAGAAAACACACACACACAATACACCCACACACAACACACAACACACACACCCTCAATCACAACATCTAAGCATGTTTAAGTATTTTGTATTATTTCAATATTATCCGTTCGTATAAGAGCCCTTAATGCTGTGTTTTAGAGCTCGAGTTTGGCGAATCAGCCGTGTATAACATTAAGCTAAGTTTCAGTTCGGACCAATAGGAGATGGACTGAGGATATTTTAACAGTAGGTAGAGTAGTGGTTATTACACCCCTGATGAAGCTAGCAGCTGTCTAGCGAAACGCGTTGAGTGAGGAGGAGGAACACCGACATGACCGGAAAACAAGTGACGTCTGAGTGCAGTGCTGAGCAGAGCGTTACTCCCAGCGGCCGCTATCGGGGGGACGCAAAGCAGAGCCAAGCAGCCAAGACGCAGACCGGGACCTAAGATCGGAGAGACTATCATCTAAAAGATACCATTTTATGCCCATAGGGCACTAACAAATGTAAGTGCCCTGTAAGGGGATTTTTTTATTGTTGTTGTGTGCATCCTGTATTAAAATTCATTTAGTGCACAACCAATCCCCTGCTTTCTTCTCCTGCTCTACTTTACCTACCTACTCATTGAGTATATATAAGAAGCCTATTAACCCACAGTGATCACCTGTTAACCATCCACTCCCTCACCTTTCTGTTTGTGATGTTGTTAGTGTCCGCGGGCAGAGCTGTGAATAAAGCTGCGCTTGTTGTTAGTGTCCGCGGGCAGAGCTGTGAATAAAGCTGCGCTTGTTAGTGTCCGCGGGCAGAGCTGTGAATAAAGCTGCGCTTGTTGTTGTTAGTGTTCGCGGGCAGAGCTGTGAATAAAGCTGCGCTTGTTGTTGTTAGTGTCCGCGGACAGCGCTGTGAATAAAGCTGCGCTTGTTGTTGTTAGTGTCCGCGGACAGCGCTGTGAATAAAGCTGCGCTTGTTGCGGACGCGCTGTGTCCTTGTGATGGCGGATTACCGGGAGGCGCCGCTGTGCAGCCGGCCCGCGGCGCTGAAGCACGAGGAGTATTATGATCTGAGCCCCGGGCACCGGAGGGTGGAGGAGGAGAGGCTGGCGATACGGTCCCAGCTCAAGAGACAGTACCAGCTGCAGCTTAATAACCCAAACAGAACCGAGCTGGTGGTGAGGAGACCGGGGGAGAGGGGCACGGGGGTGACCCGGGGGAGAGGGGCACGGGGGTGACCCGGGGGAGAGGTGCATCTCCCATGATCTGCTTTATTGTGACATATACGTAGATATCCGTGCTTATCCCTGAAAGGGACCCTGGTTACTGTAAGCGAGTCACCTCTTTGCTTTCTCCTCATTTAGAATGACCCTGCTTTATCCCGTTGGTTGCACGCTCGTAACAGCAACATCTACCCCAACTTCAGACCCACCCCCAAGACGTCTCTCCTCGGCCTAGTCTGTGGGATTGGACCCCTCTTCTTCTGGTACTACGTATTCAAAACTGACCGGGTGAGAGTGTGTGTGTGTGTATATATACATTTGTGCACTGCACAATCCTCGGGGTTACCAGATGTGCAATATCTGAAGATGGGAACTGGGTAGACTTCCATCTCGGAGTTTAACACCTTGTCTTCCAGAGCCCTCCAGTTTTTAACTGTGTGTGCGCTGTTCAGATTTACACTTTCAGGTTAAAATTTTGAAAGGTAATTCTTGAATAATCCCTGAAGTGATTGATCCCATCGTGTTCTGATTAAACTCCCGTTCAGTGGGAGTCGGGCGATCGGACACTACGGGGGTTATTGACTCGGTCTTTAAGTCTCCAAATGAAGCAACCCTCAAGCATTCTAACAATGTGACTGCAACGTCACTAAATGTTGGTAAGGGGATCAGCACATTTTGCCCCTGAGGATTCAGCAAAGTATAGCTAATGTGATGAAGGTTGAACATCCCTGGTCCCTTGAACATTGTATATAGCTTGGTTACAGCAGTGGAACAGCGATGCAGTGTATGACCCCTACACAGGATAACATTCTCTCTCTAACTATGTACAGGATCGCAAGGAAAAACTCATTCAGGAAGGCAAGCTGGAGCGGCCGTTTAGTCTGTCGTACTGAGGTGCTGGGACACGGGTCACAGGACTATCTCCTGATAAATCAGGATTGTATAAAGTGTGTGAGGGATTCCCCCTCCCCCAAATAAAATATAATGTGAATCACTTGAACCTGTTTGGTGTGTGGCTTCCCGTTTGACTTGGATTCTGTATTTTGTCATTTTATTTATGTTTTTTTTTTTTTCTTTATATACTCTGATTGTCCTCGCCATGCAGTGATTACAGCTGCGGCCCGAGCACAGATAATGCAAGTAACGGAGCCCCAGACTGTTTTCAGATATGCTGTGAAGTTGCCAGTTGATCCTGATGTGACATAACCCTTGTCCCATTCTCCCTTTTCTTATAGATATGTCCATGAAACATTCTGATGTTGGATATAAATGTGGGACCCTGTTGGGTTTCTGCGCACATTCATTCTTTTTTTTAATTTATTTTATGTGAAACTTCTTTGCACCTACATAGTTTTGATAGGAAAAATCCCTTGTATTGTAACAAAAAAGCATGATAGAAGTGATGTCACGCTACAGATGGGCTCGTGCCCGCGCGTGAACATACCTCCAAGTTCCAGGCCGCACAGAGATTGTAGGCAGTGCATGCTCAGAAGAGGAGGTTGCAAGCCACAGCACGCATGCGCAATACCACCCTTCACCTCCAAATGTGCCGAACAGCCGCCGTCCTCTGCGCATACGCCGAAGATGCCACGCATGCGGAGAAGATAGTCCTCCACACTGTGCATACTGAAGAGGAGGCACACACACTCTCTGAAGAGGAGACACACACACACACACACTCTCTGAAGAGGAGACACACACACACACTCTCTGAAGAGGAGAGACACACACACACTCTGAAGAGGAGACACACACACACTCTGAAGAGGAGACACACACACACTCTGAAGAGGAGACACACACACACTCTGAAGAGGAGACACACACACACTGAAGAGGAGACACACACACTGAAGAGGAGACACACACACACACTCTGAAGAGGAGACACACACACACTCTGAAGGGGAGACACACTGAAGAGGAGACACACACACTCTCTGAAGAGGAGACACACACACTCTGGAGAGGAGACACACTCTGAAGGGGAGACACACACACACTCTGAAGAGGAGACACACACTCTGAAGAGGAGACACACACACACTCTGAAGAGGAGACACACACTTTGAAGAGGAGACACACACTCTGAAGAGGAGACACACAATCTCTGAAGAGGAGACACACACACACACTCTGAAGAGGAGACACACACACACTGAAGGGGAGACACACACTCTGAAGAGGAGACACACACACTGAAGAGGAGAAACACACTCTGAAGAGGAGACACACAATCTGAAGAGGAGACACACTCTGAAAAGGAGACACACTCTGAAGAGGACACGCACACACACTGAAGAGAACACACACACTGAAGAGGACACACACTGAAGAGAGAACACACTGAAGAGGAGGCACACACACTGAAGAGGAGACACACTGAAGAGGACACACACACTGAAGAGGAGACACACACTGAAGAGGACACGGACACACACACACTGAAGAGGACACACACACTGAAGAGGAGACACACATACACTGAAGAGGACACGGACAAACACACACTGAAGAGGACACGGACACACACACACTGAAGAGGACACACACTGAAGAGGAGACACACACTGAAGAGGAGACACACTGAAGAGGACACACACTGCAGAGGAGACACACTGAAGAGGACACACACACACACTGAAGAGGACACACACACAGCAAAGAAGTTTCACTTCAAAAAGGGTTTGCCGAGCACGCACGTTCTCATTGAAACTGCTTTGCGCGTTGTCACTGAACTTGTATTTTGATTTGTATGATTTTCATTGGATGACACACTTTTGACAGTGACAAAACGCAAAGACGTTTCACTTTGAATGCGCGTGCTCGGCACACACACTTTTTTTTTTTTTAATTATTCTCCCCCACCTCCTGAAAATTAGCAGTTTTGCGAAATTCTGTGGCCTTTTTATGATGTGTGCGCACACACAGAACATCTTCAGATCTGATTACGAGCCTTTGCATAACAATGAAATTAAAATATCTCCTAAATGTCAGCGTTCTGCAATGTATAAGGCTGACGAGTATCTATATAACTGCAACTTCCCTCTTCACTTTCTTAGTGAAGAAGTGACATTGTTAATGATCCCCGCATCACCCCGCCTTAGTAATGAGCTTGCTTTATCTGCTAAACAGTAGGGTGTCAGTGGGTGTGCAGGGCAGTCTGGGGGAGCGATGACCAGGCAGAAGTGAGGTGTTGGGCGGGTTGTCCATCCGGTGGAGAGGGGTACCAGTGTCATGCTTGGTCGGTAGTGCAGGGGCACGCGCGCCTGAGCAATCTGTGGACTCAGACCGCTCGCGATGGAGAGGCGTGGCTGTGACGTCACAAGGCTGGTTCGCCCTCATTGGCTGAACCGCTCGCGTGACGCGTCCGTCGCGGCAAAAGACAAAATAATTTTGTATTTTCCAAAAAATCTGTCACGCTTCCTTCCATGTGCGGTCGCGTGCGCTAGGGTCCGCTCCACAGATCTGCATTTTCACGTCGCTCGTACCATGGCCGCAGATTTAGGGTAGGGAGCTGGGGCGTGCCAGTGCCAGATGGGGGGAGGGCAGGCTGTTTTGGTAAATTGTTTTTGATTATAATAAAAAATAGCTTATAATAGTAGTAATCCCCTCGGGACAGGGCATGCCCAGGTGGGTTAGAAGCCTTTGACTCCAACACCCTGTGCATTAATGCCCAGATAATGCCCTGTCCTGAGGGGTCTATTACTATACTTCTAACCTCCAGGAGAGATCTTGCTCAGGACAGGTGTTTGAGAAGGGGTTAAAGTGCTTAGTACAGGGGTTTGAGAAGGGGTTACAGTGATCAGGGGGAGCTGGATGTTTATTTTATTTTGTTAGACTTCCCCATTGTTCTTTGTCATCTGGCTAAAGTGTTTTGACATAACGTGATGTGAAGCAATACTGGGTAAGGGCTGTTATACACAGCGCGCGGCCCTATGCGAATGCGCGTGCACGTGCCGCATGCTTTTCGGAAGTGTAACGGGTATTCCCTGTGAATACAGACGCTACTACTGCTGTGTATACCTGTGTGGCTCTCAGGAGCCTAAGCCTCCGCTCGGGGAGCCTGGGGTACATACATATGACAATCTCGTGGTGCGACGCCTCCACCTGGGAGGGATCCCAACGGAGTGGGAGGAGGCCCTCACAGGAAACAATCACGGTAACCACACAGTTTTAAACAGGACAGGCTTTACTGCATAACTTATACTCTACGGTACATATCATTCCACGTCACATTTGGGTAAGGCATAATACACCCCGCTCCCACCACCGTGTATCCCCACACTGTGTCCAATCGCATTATACAAGGCCCTTGGCCACTCTCCACGTAAGTGTCCCCAAGGGATACCCCCACCCTTTAGGCGTGCTTCTTGCGTTGCTGTACAGTGTTTGTGCACTTAAGATATGATACCTGCCCGGGGCTCCCACCCCGGGTTCCACAGACTACGACAGGGATTCCGCCCGATCCGACTTCGTCCTCCGCACCGCGTGGGGTGAATTCCAGCGTGGATAATATCGCCTTAGTCTCAGTGTCTTTGGTGGCGTTCCGAGCCCAGAACCCACCTCGCAGGGCTGCATGGATTCAGCGCTGTGTCCCTGACTATCCAAATAGCTAATGGGGCAGAGTCCCTATCTAGGGCCTGTCCCTATAGCACCACAAGCTACACAGTGGCTCAGGACCTAACTGGGACCTAGGGGGCTGCTGACCTAATGCAGTGGGTCACTGACCCCTGCACTCACCTCCTTCCCCTAGCTTGTCCTGGTCCTGACTGACTGCGTAGCTCCAAGCCCGCAAAATGTATCTTTTCTTGCCTGCAGGGCAATACTTCAGCCCTATTGTTGTGTTTTACCGTTTCCAGAGGTGCTGGGATGCCCTAAATGAGGCTAGTTTATGACCCAGGGGGCAAGTAAGCATAACCGAAGGCCTGGCTTTTAAGGGACTCTGGGGAGAGGCCCTCCAGGATGTATACAAAAAGTTAGAGCTTCAAAGGGGTTAAGCAACTGGGGGGATTCTTGACCAGAAGCAGATATGCTGTCACTGAGCAAAGGGGGTTTGGCCAGGTGGTATTATAAGCTGGTGCAGGCCATGGGGCAGTTGTTCTCTGCTGTAACATCAAGAAGGAGGGGGAGGAGGCGAAGAGGAGTTTTATCACAATCACAGATTTGAAACCCGCTCAAGATTCAACAGTTCTAAGAGATCCATCTAAGAGTTTCATCAGTTCCACCTTGTGTGATTCACCTGGGATTCAGTCCCTTTTGAGAAGTTCCAGCTCTGAGTAAATCGCCTACATTTCTCAGAGGATAAGTGACCCTAATTCCACAGCAAGAGGCCACAGGAATGAAAAGTGGCCTGGAATATTTTGCCGTGTGTTTGCAATTAGGAAAGATTAGTTTTGTTATCCCAGTTTTCCAAAGTAAGTGTCTTTTTACTGTATTTTTGTGTAACATAGTTGTGTGCGTTCATTAGGTGAATAAACACAATTCATTTTTATCTCTCTGCTTGCTCAATCAATGATCCCGGTAATTAAAAGTGTTAATAAGCTGGGTCCATCGTGACAGGCGTCTAGATGTAAGGGATTTCCCTCCCAGCCCTGATCCATATCTGCACCCTCCACCCCGTTCCCAAGTGACTTACATTGACACCTATGGGTGCTGGGACTATAACCGGAGCGCAGGACAGTTCCTTTGTTTTCTTACTGTAAAGAACCCTTTCCTTTGTTGCTGGTGAAATCTCCTTTCCTCCAACCTTAAGGGATGGGCCCGAGTCCTTTGTACTGCCCGTGGGATGAATAGTTCTTCTGAAAGCTCCTTGTATTGTCCCTGAATATATTTGTATATAGTTATCATATCCCCTCTTAGACGCCTCTTTTCTAATGTAAATAAATCTAATTTAGCTGGCCTATCCTCATAAATCAGATTGTCCATTCCCTTTATTAATTTGGTGGCTCTTCTCTGCACTCTCTCTAGTTCCATAATGTTTTTTCTAAGGAGTGGTGCCAAAAATTGTACTCCATATTCAAGGTGTGGTCTTACTAATGCTTTGTAAAGGGACATAATTATGTTTACTTCCCTTCCATCCATTGCCTGTTTAATGCAAGATAAAATTTTGTTTGCCTTTGCAGCTACTGCATGACATTGGGCACTATTGCTAAGCCTGCTGTCTACAAGCACTCCTAAATCCTTCTCCATCAAGGATTCCCCCAATTTATCCCTATTTAATTTGTAAGTCGTCTGTTTATTCTTGTTTCCCAAATGTATAACCTTACATTTATCTGTATTAAACCTCATCTGCCAGTTACCTGCCAAGCTTCCAGTCTCTCCAAGTCCTTCTGAAGAGAAATTACATCCTGCTCTAATTTTTCTACCTTACACAATTTTGTGTCATCAACAAAGATGGAGACTTTGCTCTCTATACCAACCTCAAGGTCATTAATATACATGTTAAAAAGCAGGGGTCCCAGTACCGATCCCTGAGGTACTCCACTCACGACTTTAGCCCAACCTGAATTTATGACAACTCTCTGTTTATCCTTCAACCAGTTTTCAATCCAGATGCAAATATTTTTACTGAGTCCAGTTTGCTTTATTTTGTACTAGCTGAGAGCCCCGGCGTTGCCCGGGATGTTTGTTGTGTGGGGGTGGCATTTGGGTGGGGAGTGGTCCACGCGGCCCATGGCGGTGTGCGGTGGTACTGCTGCTGTGGCTGTACTGATGGTGATTGTATCGGTGTGCTGATTTGGGAGGGTTTGTTGCGGATGTGGGGGTGCGGATGTGGGTGTGCCGATGGGGGAGGTGCGAAGGTGCCAATGTGTGGGTGCTGATGGTGTTGATGGGGGCTGGGAATGGTGGGGAGCCGAAAATGCCAGTGTGCTGGGGGGGGGCATGGGATACCGGTGTGCTGATGTGGTGGTGCTGGGGATAGTGTGTATACGTGTGTGTGTGTGTATACATGTGTGTATACATGTTTGTGTGTATACATTGTGTGTGTGTGTGTGTGTATGTGTACGTGTGTGTGTGTATGTGTACGTGTGTGTGTGTATGTGTACGTGTGTGTGTATACATGTGTGTGTGTACATGTTTGTGTGTGTGTATACACGTGTGTGTGCATACATGTGTGTGTGTGTGTGTGTGTGTAAATGTGTGTGTGTGTGTGTATACATGTGTGTGTGTGTGTGTGTATACATGTATACACACACACACACACACACACACACACACGTGTAGGGCAGGGCCGGGGGGGGGGGGTGAAGGGCAGGGCCAGGGGGGGGGTGAAGGGCAGGGCTGGGGGGGTGAAGGGCAGGGCCGGGGTGGGGGGTGAAGGGCAGGGCCGGGGGGGGGGGGTGAAGGGCAGGGTCAGTGGGGGGTGAAGGGCAGGGTCGGGGGGGGGGTGAAGGGCAGGGTCGGGGGGGGGTGAAGGGCAGGGTCGGGGGGGGGGGGGGTGAAGGGCAGGGTCGGGGGGGGGGGGTGAAGGGCAGGGCCGGGTGAAGGGCCAGGGCGGGGGGGGGGAGGGTGAAGGGCCAGGGCGGGGTGAAGCGCCAGGCCGGGTGAAGGGCCAGGCCGGGTGGGGTGAAGCGCCGGGCCGGGGGGGTGAAAGATCCCTTCCCGTGCGGTTACTTACCTCGCACCGGGCCGCGCTCCTCCTCCTCGGGTTCCTCGGCAGTCTCCGTTGCCCCCGGCGATGCGGAGCTGAGACGCTCAGGTGAGGAGGTGGTGTGGGCCGCGGCCCGTACAGCTCCCGACTGAGAGAGCGGGAGCAGCGCGCGCGGGGATGGTGAGCTGGGGGCGCGGCCTCTAGGCCTGAAGGTGAGAGCGGCGACAGCGTGCTTGGGGGTGGGGGGGGTAGGGAGCACCGGGGGAGAGGGAGCACCGGGAGAGCGGGTGAGCACCGGGAGAGAGGGTGCTCTGGGGGGGGGGGGGAGGAAGCACCGGGGGAGAGGGAGCACCGGGGGAGAGGGTGATGTTGAGGTCCCGCGGAGTGGTGATAGGGGGGGTTCCGTTGTTGCGGGCAAGCGGCCGAGACGGGCGGGGGGGGGGGGGGCAAGGCCGGGCAGCCGTTAAGGAGGGTGGAGAGAGAGAGAGAGAGAGAGAGAGTGTGAGTGTGTGTGTGTGTGTGTGTGTGTGTGTGTGTATGTGTGTGTGTGTGTGTGTGTGTGTGTCAGCCGTTAAGGAGGGTGGAGGGAGAGAGAGTGTGTGTGTGTGTGTGTGTGTGTGTGTCAGCCGTTAAGGAGGGTAGAGAGAGAGAGTGTGTGAGTGTGGGTGTGTGTGTTTGGCCCGCCCGTCACTCCGCCTCAGGCCTATGAGAGGTGTGCCTCCACCTCAGGCCAATGAGAGGTGTGCGGGGGCGGCCCAAGGGACCAATGAGATTTCCCCTAGGGACACCGGACATCCAGGCAGGCAGGCATACAGTGCTTTCACTAATATAGTATAAGATTTGGCATGTGATGTTGCGGTGTGGTGTCACGTTGTGGTTAGCAGATATCACGGTATGGCCAGCAGGTGTGTCGTGGTGTGGTCAGGAGGTGTGTGATATCACAGTGTGGTTAGGAGAGGTGTGTGGTGTCACGTGATTAGCAGGTATCACGTTGTGGCCAGCAGGTGTGTCGTGTCGCGGTGTGGTCAGAAGGTGTATGATGTCAGGGTGTGGTTAGCAGGTGTGGTGTTGTGGTCAGGTGTGTGTGATATCACCGTGTGGTCAGCAGGTGTGTTGTGTCATGGTGTAGTCATTAGCTGTGTGATGTCAGGTTGTGGCCAGCGGGTGTGTCATTTCACAGTGTGGTCAGGTGTGTGATGTCAGGGTGTGACCAGCGGGTGTGTCGTGGTGTGGTCAGGAGGTGTGTGATGTCAGGATGTGGCCAGCGGGTGTGTTATGGTCAGGATGTGTGTGATGTCAGGGTGTGGCCAGCGGGTGTGTCGTGTCGTGGTGTGGTCAGCAGGTGTGTCGTGTTGCGGTCTGGTCAGGTGTGAGATGTCAGGGTGTGGCCAGCGGGTGTGTCATGTTGCAGTGTGGTCAGGTGTGTGATGTCAGGGTGTGGCCAGCGGGTGTGTGATGTCAGGGTGTGGCCAGCGGTTGTGTCATGGTGTGGTCAGGAGGTGTGTGATATCACTGTGTGGTCAGGAGGTGTGTAATGTCAGGGTGTGGTCAGGAGGTGTGTGATATCACAGTGTGGTCAGGAGGTGTGTGATATCACGGTGTGGTCAGGAGGTGTGTGATATCACGGTGTGGTCAGGAGGTGTGTGATATCACGGTGTGATCAGGAGGTGTATGATATCACGGTGTGGTCAGGAGGTGTGTGATATCACGGTGTGGTCAGGAGGTGTGTGATATCATGGTGTGGTCAGAAGGTGTGTGATATTACGGTGTGGTCAGGAGGTGTGTGGTGTCAGGGTGTGGCCAGGAGGTGTGTGATGTCATGGTGTGGTCAGGAGGTGTGTCATGTCACGCTGTGGTCAGGAGGTGTGTGATATTACGGTGTGGTCAGGAGGTGTGTGATATCACGGTGTGATCAGGAGGTGTATGATATCACGGTGTGGTCAGGAGGTGTGTGATATCACAGTGTGGTCAGGAGGTGTGTGATATCACGGTGTGGTCAGGAGGTGTGTGATATCACGGTGTGGTCAGGAGGTGTGTGATATCACGGTGTGGTCAGAAGGTGTGTGATATTACGGTGTGGTCAGGAGGTGTGTGGTGTCAGGGTGTGGCCAGGAGGTGTGTGATGTCATGGTGTGGTCAGGAGGTGTGTCATGTCACGCTGTGGTCAGGAGGTGTGTGATATTACGGTGTGGTCAGGTGGTGTGTGATGTCAGGGTGTGGTTAGTACAAAACAATTGAAAACAAATCCAGTAAATATCTAATACTGC
Organism: Ascaphus truei; assembly: GCF_040206685.1. Lineage (NCBI taxonomy): Eukaryota > Metazoa > Chordata > Amphibia > Anura > Ascaphidae > Ascaphus > Ascaphus truei. Next base: position 430,794,445 of record NC_134485.1, on the reverse strand, counting down.
ACCACTGATTTATTAAAAAAAAAAAAAAAACATTGGATTTTGAACGAAATTGTGCTTTGTGTGTTGTGCTTTGTGTGTTGAAGGACGGAGCGATTCATGTTGTGGGTATTTGCTCCGTGTCACATACCGATACGCCTGCTGTAGTGTTGCAATTGTGGGTAACCTGTGTTATCCTCCTGGCAGTAACATGACATATTATAGGCTAAAGTTGTATACTGTGCAGAAAAGCAGCTGTGCTTTGATGGCAAAGGAAAGAACAGTAACAGCAGCTAACATTTGCAGGAATAACCTGAAAATACGCATGTAGCGTATCCTGAGAATAATCCAGGGCCTTTAATGGCTATTCTTCAGGGTTAGTATTTAAATCGGAAGTCCCAGTTACTTGGTCCAAAATGTGTGTATATTATTTATAATAATATTATTATTGTCACAATACAGTAATAACACATTTATGTAGCATTCAGAGAGGGGAGTTACTGTATATGCTTTAATAAATCACTGACATTCAGTCCTTTTAAATTGGGACTCTAATTTATACTCGGGCTTCGGGTGTCACTGGGGGTGCCCTGTTCATACTATGTGATCAGTCTCACCCCGGATTGCTTTGCCCCCCTCTCTGCTTGGAACCCTGCGAGAGATGCTCACTCTCAGCACATCAAATGGTGACATTAAAGGACACGGATCAAAGCAAACGTGGTGTCCTTTGGGGACACGATAAAAATCACATTAATTTTAATAGGATTCATTTTCTCTGACACATATGGGGGGCAGTTTTCCCCCCTGAATTTCACCACTTTGTTCTTAACACATAAGGCCACCTGTTGTCCCTATTCCGTAATGGGTTAAACAGGGTAACACACAGTTACCAATGCACCGATTTGTATATTTAACTAATCATTTTTCCTAATCTCGCCGTTTTGAATTAGGGCCACCGGAGATTATTGTGACATGGGAAGGAAGGGGTTAAACTGACTTGCTATGCATTACTCCTGTGTTTGCCCTGTCCCAGCCATTTTTATCCCTCATTTGCAGGCCATTCCCTGCCTGAGAGGTTAAAAGACAAGATGCATTGCTTGCCATACCCTCTAACAGACACATGATGGCGGTATAGAAGCCGGCATTTCAATGAGAAATACTCATTCTAGAACGAAACCACTCAGAAACCTGATTTTTGAGGTGCAAATATAGTGAACCACTTCATGCACATACATATCATTTTTACAGTTATAACACAAACGTAACATGTTGTTTTAATAAAGTATGTAAAAACTGCAGATTTTAAATGTAAGGCAGGAGGTATTTTTTGTAAGTCCAAGCAGGAATTCCGTGGACATACAGCTCTGAGATGGGTGAATGAGCTGGGGTATTTTTATGACGGAGCCTCAAAGGGATCTAGCTGATTAGCATCTCCCTGTCTAAAAGAGTGTCCGTTATGAAAAGACCCAGAAGACCCATAATGTATACAAAACTGGCATACTGATGCTCAACAGATGTCAGGCTAGTGACACCTCTGGGTCAGAAATCAGACTCAGTGGCACCAAGTTACGGGTGTAGCCCAGGTATGCTAAGTGGCATGGGCATCAACCTGACCCATGCGCCCTACCCACCGGACAGCCCTTTTGACCGGTCTTATGAACTGTGGGTAAACTGGCTATTGGTGGGTTAATGGTTCCCACGAGGGGGATTGGATCCACATGTTAAAGATAGCTTTGGGCAGTCTATAACTGTGGCTCCCCAGGTATCCCCAGTGTGATTCCTGAATTTTGATCCATGATGTAAAGATGCAAGGCTTTGTTTCAGCACAGCGGCAACTGATCCAGGAGTGAAGGGGTTAATAACAATGTAACCAAGGATTTGCCCCAAATTTTGGAATTCGTTAGCCCTGGTGACTCTGGAACGAATTCTAACGAAGTTCCACGAAATACTTTGAGGTGGCTAAGATATCAGATCAGCAACTTGTGATCTGGCCACAGATCCTTTAAACCAAGGCTTCATTTCTTGCACTTGCAAGCAAAGGACAATTTATTTCGTTCCAAGGACAATTTATTTCGTTCCCTTATCCCAGTAAGTGTTGTTTTAAGTGTATTCTGCAGATGTCGTGTGTTTGTCTATTAAGGAAAAAAAATCACAATTTATTTTTAAACTTGTTCTGTTCAATCAAGTACCCAGAAATATAAATGTGTTGATAAAGTTGGTGTCCATCGTGACAGGCTTTTAAATAACTGGTGGCAGCGTGGTGGGATACTGATTGAACCTATATTGCAGTTTCCTGCGGGGCTCTGTAATATAATAAGGACCTTGTAGCTTGCGAGATCCTCAGACAAGTAGCAACTGACACACACTTCTAAAGAGCACGAGAGACTTCACTGTTCCCTTCACCCATACCCCGAAGGCACCATGAGCGATCGCTCAGGAAGGTTCAGGTCGTGGACCAGAGAGAAAGTCATGGAGAGATGTGCGGGGTATGGCTTACCGACAGATGGGCGGTCGAAGGACAACTGGAGGAGGATTTGGAGCATTATGAGGACCGCAGGGTCCTACCAGAGGGGTAAGTCCCCGTAGCTGCGTGGTGGCGGATGCTATTCAGCCCGGAGTGCAGGAGGTCCCTCCAGCTCCGGGACTGATAGTGATACAGATGTGAGGGGATGGGTCTATGACCATAAACCTCAGACCTATGGTCTCCTCCCGATGTACATCACTTGCTACTGGTCTCCTCCCGATGTACATCACTTGCTGCTGGTCTCCTCCCGATGTACATCACTTGCTGCTGGTCTCCTCCCGATGTACATCACTTGCTGCTGGTCTCCTCCCGATGTACATCACTTGCTGCTGGTCTCCTCCCGATGGACCATCACTTGCTGCTTGTTTTCCGGGCGGGGTTGAAGTGGTTCTTCAGCTGCTCCCAGCACCGGTAGTAATTCTTGTCCAGGCGGTTACAGGTTATCATTCCCCACTTGGTCACCGCCATGCTAAAGGACGACTCAAACATGAAGGCCTGGACAAGAGACAAACCCAGCGTCATTAATAACCCCGCCAATGCGCCACACTCATTTAACAGCCCATCTATAAAACAAAGGGTTAGTCCCACATAGCACCCACATCACAGGGGGTTAATAAGATGACAGCGCTATGTTTAATAGGTTAAATCAGGTGATGCTCATATTGGTAAATCGGCACAAAACAGAGGAGAAGAGGAGCACACAGGAGACTTGTTTTGAGTTTGAAAAAACTTCAATAAAGTATTCACAGCATCAGAGCTAATAAAGGTAACGTTACAGGACTAATGTGTCCCTTCCTCAGAACCAGCACCTCAGACCCAGCACCCAGAGGAAGGGACGCATTAGTCCTGAGACGTTACCTTTATTAGCTCTGATGCTGGGAATACTTTAAGTTTTTACAAACTCAAAACTGGTCTCCTGTGTGCTCCTTCTCCTTCTCCTCTATTTTGTGCCGATTATCAGGTCCAGCTTCGAGACGCCGGGACCACTGGACGGTAAGCACCAGAAGCAGAATAATACTTGTGTGCTTTCTATAAGCAGCGCTGTGCCACTTATACTTACTATTGCTCCCATATTGGTAAATCAAAAATGATAAGTATTTCCATACTATTTTTAGGTAAATGCTCCTTATTTATACTGGGGGAGACCAAGAATGGGAATAGTTGTGTGTTGCACCCTAATTATAATGTGCTCGCCCCAGCTCATGGTCTGAGCACTAATTATATAAGGGCAGAACCCCCCCCCCCCCATTTATATTATAGTGTTTACCAAGAATCCGGCATACAACGGTTACAAGATACGGATACCGGTTTGTTTAAAAAACAGGGACAAATCCCCTTGTAACTTATTATTAAACTTATCACACTCATTATAAGCTCAATTTGTTCCCATGTAGCAGGTATGGCGAACTCCAATCCTCATCACCACCCAACAGGTCAGGTTTCCAGAATATCCCTGCTTCAGCACAGGTGGCCAAGTCAATGACTGCACCACCTGTGCTGAAGCAGGGATGTCTTGAACACCTGACCTGTTGGTGGCCCTTGAGGACGGGAGTTGCTATATACAGGACTGCATGTTAAAGCAGCCGTATGTGCGGCAGTGTCGCCCGTTGCTCCTTACCAGTGTCCCGTCTGCTACTCTCTCCGGCTGCAGCTCGGCCCCACTTGCTTTCTCGAAGCAGTCGGCGTCCGGCCCGTGGGGGGTCATCGCGCTGTGCAGGCTCCCCCCGCCGGGCTGGAACCCCTCCTCCTTAGCCTCGTACTGACCCTTAATCAGCCCCATGAATTCACTCATACAGTTCCCTGGGAGGGAAGAGGAGGGAGCTCAGTATCGGTAATGCATGTTATACACAGGTATGCAACAACACACGCCTATCACAGATACACACTCATATACTGTTATACACAGGTATGCAACAACACGCCTATCACAGATACACACTCATATACTGTTATACACAGGTATGCAACAACACACGCCTATCACAGATACACACTCATATACTGTTATACACAGGTATGCAACAACACGCCTATCACAGATACACACTCATATACTGTTATACACAGGTATGCAACAACACACGCCTATCACAGATACACACTCATATACTGTTATACACAGGTATGCAACAACACACGCCTATCACAGATACACACTCATATACTGTTATACACAGGTATGCAACAACACGCCTATCACAGATACACACTCATATACTGTTATACGCAGGTATGCAACAACACGCCTATCACAGATACACACTCATATACTGTTATACACAGGTATGCAACAACACACGCCTATCACAGATACACACTCATATACTGTTATACACAGGTATGCAACAACACGCCTATCACAGATACACACTCATATACTGTTATACACAGGTATGCAACAACACACGCCTATCACAGATACACACTCATATACTGTTATACACAGGTATGCAACAACACACGCCTATCACAGATACACACTCATATACTGTTATACACAGGTATGCAACAACACACGCCTATCACAGATACACACTCATATACTGTTATACACAGGTATGCAACAACACACGCCTATCACAGATACACACTCATATACTGTTATACACAGGTATGCAACAACACACGCCTATCACAGATACACACTCATATACTGTTATACACAGGTATGCAACAACACGCCTATCACAGATACACACTCATATACTGTTATACACAGGTATGCAACAACACACGCCTATCACAGATACACACTCATATACTGTTATACACAGGTATGCAACAACACGCCTATCACAGATACACACTCATATACTGTTATACACAGGTATGCAACAACACACGCCTATCACAGATACACACTCATATACTGTTATACACAGGTATGCAACAACACACGCCTATCACAGATACACACTCATATACTGTTATACACAGGTATGCAACAACACGCCTATCACAGATACACACTCATATACTGTTATACGCAGGTATGCAACAACACGCCTATCACAGATACACACTCATATACTGTTATACACAGGTATGCAACAACACACGCCTATCACAGATACACACTCATATACTGTTATACACAGGTATGCAACAACACGCCTATCACAGATACACACTCATATACTGTTATACACAGGTATGCAACAACACACGCCTATCACAGATACACACTCATATACTGTTATACACAGGTATGCAACAACACACGCCTATCACAGATACACACTCATATACTGTTATACACAGGTATGCAACAACACACGCCTATCACAGATACACACTCATATACTGTTATACACAGGTATGCAACAACACACGCCTATCACAGATACACACTCATATACTGTTATACACAGGTATGCAACAACACACGCCTATCACAGATACACACTCATATACTGTTATACACAGGTATGCAACAACACGCCTATCACAGATACACACTCATATACTGTTATACACAGGTATGCAACAACACACGCCTATCACAGATACACACTCATATACTGTTATACACAGGTATGCAACAACACGCCTATCACAGATACACACTCATATACTGTTATACACAGGTATGCAACAACACACGCCTATCACAGATACACACTCATATACTGTTATACACAGGTATGCAACAACACGCCTATCACAGATACACACTCATATACTGTTATACACAGGTATGCAACAACACACGCCTATCACAGATACACACTCATATACTGTTATACACAGGTATGCAACAACAACACACCTATCACAGATACACACTCATATACTGTTATACACAGGTATGCAACAACACACGCCTATCACAGATACACACTCATATACTGTTATACACAGGTATGCAACAACACGCCTATCACAGATACACACTCATATACTGTTATACACAGGTATGCAACAACACGCCTATCACAGATACACACTCATATACTGTTATACACAGGTATGCAACAACACATGCCTATCACAGATACACACTCATATACTGTTATACACAGGTATGCAACAACACACCTATCACAGATCCACACTCATATACTGTTATACACAGGTATGCAACAACACACGCCTATCACAGATACACACTCATATACTGTTATACACAGGTATGCAACAACACACCTATCACAGATACACACTCACATACTGTTATACACAGGTATGCAACAACAACACACGTATCACAGATACACACTCATATACTGTTATACACAGGTATGCAACAACAACACACGTATCACAGATACACACTCATATACTGTTATACACAGGTATGCAACAACACACCTATCACAGATACACACTCATATACTGTTATACACAGGTATGCAACAACACACCTATCACAGATACACACTCATATACTGTTATACACAGGTATGCAACAACACACCTATCACAGATACACACTCATATACTGTTATACACAGGTATGCAACGACACACACCTATCACAGATACACACTCATATACTGTTATACACAGGTATGCAACGACACACACCTATCACAGATACACTCATATACTGTTATACACAGGTATGCAACAACACACGCCTATCACAGATACACACTCATATACTGTTATACACAGGTATGCAACAACACACGCCTATCACAGATACACACTCATATACTGTTATACACAGGTATGCAACAACACACCCCTATCACAGATACACACTCATATACTGTTATACACAGGTATGCAACAACACACGCCTATCACAGATACACACTCATATACTGTTATACACAGGTATGCAACAACACGCCTATCACAGATACACACTCATATACTGTTATACACAGGTATGCAACAACACACGCCTATCACAGATACACACTCATATACTGTTATACACAGGTATGCAACAACACACGCCTATCACAGATACACACTCATATACTGTTATACACAGGTATGCAACAACACACGCCTATCACAGATACACACTCATATACTGTTATACACAGGTATGCAACAACACACGCCTATCACAGATACACACTCATATACTGTTATACACAGGTATGCAACAACACACGCCTATCACAGATACACACTCATATACTGTTATACACAGGTATGCAACAACACGCCTATCACAGATACACACTCATATACTGTTATACACAGGTATGCAACAACACACGCCTATCACAGATACACACTCATATACTGTTATACACAGGTATGCAACAACACGCCTATCACAGATACACACTCATATACTGTTATACACAGGTATGCAACAACACACGCCTATCACAGATACACACTCATATACTGTTATACACAGGTATGCAACAACACACGCCTATCACAGATACACACTCATATACTGTTATACACAGGTATGCAACAACACGCCTATCACAGATACACACTCATATACTGTTATACGCAGGTATGCAACAACACGCCTATCACAGATACACACTCATATACTGTTATACACAGGTATGCAACAACACACGCCTATCACAGATACACACTCATATACTGTTATACACAGGTATGCAACAACACGCCTATCACAGATACACACTCATATACTGTTATACACAGGTATGCAACAACACACGCCTATCACAGATACACACTCATATACTGTTATACACAGGTATGCAACAACACACGCCTATCACAGATACACACTCATATACTGTTATACACAGGTATGCAACAACACACGCCTATCACAGATACACACTCATATACTGTTATACACAGGTATGCAACAACACACGCCTATCACAGATACACACTCATATACTGTTATACACAGGTATGCAACAACACACGCCTATCACAGATACACACTCATATACTGTTATACACAGGTATGCAACAACACGCCTATCACAGATACACACTCATATACTGTTATACACAGGTATGCAACAACACACGCCTATCACAGATACACACTCATATACTGTTATACACAGGTATGCAACAACACGCCTATCACAGATACACACTCATATACTGTTATACACAGGTATGCAACAACACACGCCTATCACAGATACACACTCATATACTGTTATACACAGGTATGCAACAACACGCCTATCACAGATACACACTCATATACTGTTATACACAGGTATGCAACAACACACGCCTATCACAGATACACACTCATATACTGTTATACACAGGTATGCAACAACAACACACCTATCACAGATACACACTCATATACTGTTATACACAGGTATGCAACAACACACGCCTATCACAGATACACACTCATATACTGTTATACACAGGTATGCAACAACACGCCTATCACAGATACACACTCATATACTGTTATACACAGGTATGCAACAACACGCCTATCACAGATACACACTCATATACTGTTATACACAGGTATGCAACAACACATGCCTATCACAGATACACACTCATATACTGTTATACACAGGTATGCAACAACACACCTATCACAGATCCACACTCATATACTGTTATACACAGGTATGCAACAACACACGCCTATCACAGATACACACTCATATACTGTTATACACAGGTATGCAACAACACACCTATCACAGATACACACTCACATACTGTTATACACAGGTATGCAACAACAACACACGTATCACAGATACACACTCATATACTGTTATACACAGGTATGCAACAACAACACACGTATCACAGATACACACTCATATACTGTTATACACAGGTATGCAACAACACACCTATCACAGATACACACTCATATACTGTTATACACAGGTATGCAACAACACACCTATCACAGATACACACTCATATACTGTTATACACAGGTATGCAACAACACACCTATCACAGATACACACTCATATACTGTTATACACAGGTATGCAACGACACACACCTATCACAGATACACACTCATATACTGTTATACACAGGTATGCAACGACACACACCTATCACAGATACACTCATATACTGTTATACACAGGTATGCAACAACACACGCCTATCACAGATACACACTCATATACTGTTATACACAGGTATGCAACAACACACGCCTATCACAGATACACACTCATATACTGTTATACACAGGTATGCAACAACACACCCCTATCACAGATACACACTCATATACTGTTATACACAGGTATGCAACGACACACACATATCACAGAGACACACTCATATACTGTTATACACAGGTATGCAACGACACACATCTATCACAGATATACACTCATATACTGTTATACACAGGTATGCGACACACACCTATCACAGATACACACTCATATACTGTTATACACAGATATGCAACGACACACTCCTATCACAGATACACACTAATATACTGTTACACGTCCTGTTATACACAGGTATGCAACGACAGACACCTGTCATAGATACACACCCATGTACTGTTACATCCTAAAGTGTGTAATTTGCTGACACAATGTTATATATTCAGTCAGACACAGACACACAGTAACAGTTACACCTGTCTGACACACACTGACACAATGTTATATATTCAGTCAGACACAGACACACAGTAACAGTTACAGCTGTCTGACACACACTGACACAATGTTATATATTCAGTCAGACACAGACACACAGTAACAGTTACACCTGTCTGACACACACTGACACAATGTTATATATTCAGTCAGACACAGACACACAGTAACAGTTACACCTGTCTGACACACACTGACACAATGTTATATATTCAGTCAGACACAGACACACAGTAACAGTTACACCTGTCTGACACACAGTGACACAATGATATATATTCAGTCAGACATAGACACACAGTAACAGTTACACCTGTCTGACACACACTGACACAATGTTATATATCAGTCAGACACAGACACACAGTAACAGTTACACTTGTCTGACACACACTGACACAATGTTATATATTCAGTCAGACACAGACACACAGTAACAGTTACACCTGTCTGACACACACTGACACAATGTTATATATATCAGTCAGACACAGACACACAGTAACAGTTACACCTGTCTGACCTGTCTGACACACTGACACAATGTTATATATTCAGTCAGACACAGACACACAGTAACAGTTACAGCTGTCTGACACACACTGACACAATGTTATATATTCAGTCAGACACACAGTAACAGTTACACCTGTCTGACACACACTGACACAATGTTATATATATCAGTCAGACACAGACACACAGTAACAGTTACACTTGTCTGACACACACTGACACAATATTATATATTCAGCCAGACACAGACACACAGTAACAGTTACACCTGTCTGACACACACTGACACAATGTTATATATTCAGTCAGACACAGACACACAGTAACAGTTACACCTGTCTGACACACAGTGACACAATGATATATATTCAGTCAGACATAGACACACAGTAACAGTTACACCTGTCTGACACACACTGACACAATGTTATATGTATCAGTCAGACACAGACACACAGTAACAGTTACACCTGTCTGACCTGTCTGACACACTGACACAATGTTATATATTCAGTCAGACACAGACACACAGTAACAGTTACAGCTGTCTGACACACACTGACACAATGTTATATATTCAGTCAGACACACAGTAACAGTTACACCTGTCTGACACACACTGACACAATATTATATATTCAGTCAGACATAGACACACAGTAACAGTTACAGCTGTCTGACACACACTGACACAATGTTATATATTCAGTGAGACACAGACACACAGTAACAGTTACACCTGTCTGACACACACTGACACAATGTTATATATTCAGTCAGACACAGACACACAGTAACAGTTACAGCTGTCTGACACACACTGACACAATGTTATATATTCAGTCAGACACAGACACACAGTAACAGTTACACCTGTCTGACACACAGTGACACAATGTTATATATTCAGTCAGACACAGACACACAGTAACAGTTACAGCTGTCTGACACACACTGACACAATGTTATATATTCAGTCAGACACAGACACACAGTAACAGTTACACCTGTCTGACACACACTGACACAATGTTATATATTCAGTCAGACACAGACACACAGTAACAGTTACAGCTGTCTGACACACAGTGACACAATGTTATATATTCAGTCAGACACAGACACACAGTAACAGTTACACCTGTCTGACCTGTCTGACACACTGACACAATGTTATATATTCAGTCAGACACAGACACACAGTAACAGTTACACCTGTCTGACCTGTCTGACACACAGTGACACAATGTTATATATTCAGTCAGACACAGACACACAGTAACAGTTACAGCTGTCTGACACACACTGACACAATGTTATATATTCAGTCAGACACACAGTAACAGTTACACCTGTCTGACACACACTGACACAATATTATATATTCAGTCAGACACAGACACACAGTAACAGTTACAGCTGTCTGACACACACTGACACAATGTTATATATTCAGTGAGACACAGACACACAGTAACAGTTACACCTGTCTGACACACAGTGACACAATGTTATATATTCAGTCAGACACAGACACACCGTAACAGTTACAGCTGTCTGACACACTGACACAATGTTATATATTCAGTCAGACACAGACACACAGTAACAGTTACACCTGTCTGACACACACTGACACAATGTTATATATTCAGTCAGACACAGACACACAGTAACAGTTACACCTGTCTGACACACAATGTTATATATTCAGTCAGACACAGACACACAGTAACAGTTACAGCTGTCTGACACACAGTGACACAATGTTATATATTCAGTCAGACACAGACACACAGTAACAGTTACAGCTGTCTGACACACAGTGACACAATGTTATATATATTCAGTCAGACACAGACACACAGTAACAGTTACACCTGTCTGACACACACTGACACAATGTTATATATTCATGTATCTACCTCTGATTAGGGGAGTTGAAGGGCCACTTACTGTGATAATAGGGAGGTCGGAAAGTGTGATCCGTTACCCCCCAGCGTGGCGGGAAAATCACAAAATCAGCTATGGCGACCCCCGGCCGCAGAGACTTGGCTGTCAGCACGGTGAAGATAGAAGGGTCCTGAAGACAGGAAAACAGTATGGGTCCAATGGTTGAGGAGCGATATCAGCCTACAGCAATGAAGCACTCAGAAGTTGGGCTACCTTCAGTTAATGACATTTCTTAAAGCAGTGGTGCTCAACTCCAGTCCTCAAGACCCCCCAAGAGGTCAGGGTTTAAGGATATCCCTGCTTCAGCATAGATGGCTCAATCAGTCCCAGCTTCAGCACAGGTGGCTCAACCAGTCCCAGCTTCAGCACAGGTGGCTCAATCAGTGGCTCAGTCTTTGACTGAGCCACTGATTGAGCCACCTGTGCTGAAGCAGGGATATCTGTAAAACCTGACCTGTTGGTGGCCCCTCAGGACTGGCGTTGTGCAGCCCGGCCTTATAGTACTTACCGCATGATCGAACGCGACGCAGTTAATGACCACGAAGTGATCCAGGTTGTACTTGTACGGGGCGTAGTTTCCGTGCCAAGCGACCACGTTGAATGGGGAGAAATCCTTCAAAGAAAGGGGCATGAAAAACCAGATTTATATCCAGGGGGAGAAACAGGGGCGCACAAAGTCAAATAAACGGCCGCCACGTACTTCCACAGAACAACCTGCTTTTAATTTCAATGCTGGATATATTTTCGAAACTAAACAAAAGTTTCCCGGCTGCAAAACGGGGACAAAACCAGCGCAAAGAACAGCACCAGATTCCTTACAGGGAAAAAACTGAACACACACACACACACACACACACACACACACACACACACACACACACACACACACACACACACACACACACACACACACACACACACACACACACACACACACACACACACACACACACACACACACACTTCCATGGGTTGTCTGCATATAAACACTGGGACTCTGTATACAGCTTTGTTGCTTGCACACATGGCTGCAAGTTCCACATTGTCCAACCCTTTTAACTATGATTGCACTTCGTCAACGACCGGTACGGATACTCCTTCTTACGTCCTGTACTCAACCCAGAACAGATGGTGGGTCCTGTGGGCTACGTGCTGTGCTGTCCTGCCTCCTCACCGGCCCCCAGCCATCCTCATCTACCCGCGGTGTCGTCTTCCTCAATGTTTGCCTGTGCCCCTTGTCTCTCTGCACTAATCTGTTGACTTCCTCTATGGTTTGTTTTGTGTTTTCGGGTGTCCTGCCCATGTTCCCTTTGCCTTGCCTGTCTGTGTGCACCTGTGCTCTTGTCTCTGGGTTTAATTGGGGGAGGGAGGGGTTGGTTGTGCGGCTTCCATTGTTATCGGTGGATTCCTAGCGAGCGTTGTGTGTTGGAAGTTTTCTTGGGGCCTTATTTTCGTCTCCTGAGAATGTGTGCCAATGAAACTCTCCCAGATCTAGGACACAGAACCTACTTTCTCTTCCTCATCTGTTGCATCTACCCAGTCTGAAGTGAAGAGACTAAACGTTTTTCTTTCCATCGTTTTAATGAGGGGGTGGGGGTGTATCCATTGTCGCGGGATCATTTTCCTCACGGCCATTGCGATTATTTGAGTTCATTACTTCCATCTCGGTCTGCTCTTTCTCTGTCCTCTTCAATGTCATGGGCTATGAGGATAAGGATCACTTATTCTGGGCTTAGGGGTAAGTCTATGTATAGTGATTCTTTACTGTACTGTCCAATTTGTGACCAAAAGTGTTGGATTTCAGGGCAATTCCATAGGGCCGCGTAAGAGGTCTGCGAGGTCAGAGGTCGCACATTTTGGCATTTGCTGTCGGGGACAAGTTCGGGCTTGAATCTGAACTGTGGAGTGGTGTATGTTCTATGTAAGATGCTGTAGGGCATTTACCCGATAGATTGTATTTAAATTTGGCCGGTCTGTTAGCCAGGTTCCTACTGCCGGTGAGTTGTTGTCAAATGTCTGTGTTTCCCCCAGACGATGGTATATGATTGAGATTGATGCTTTCCCATATCTTGCTATATGGAAGAGAGCATCAAGCGAACGTTTCTCCGGTGGATAAGATTATTAGTTATCGCTAATGTGTAGTGTCTGGCTCGGAGGTATGCAGAGAAACGTACGTTTGGTATAATGTCTGGCCTGGAGGTATGCAGAGAAACGTGCGTTTGGTATAATGTCTGGCCTGGAGGTATGCAGAGAAACGTGCATTTGGTATAATGTCTGGCCTGGAAGTATGCAGAGAAACGTGCGTTTGGTATAATGTCTGGCCTGGAGGTATGCAGAGAAACGTGCGTTTGGTATAATGTCTGACCTGGAGGTATGCAGAGAAACGTGCGTTTGGTATAATGTCTGGCCTGGAGGTATGCAGAGAAATGTGCGTTTGGTATAATGTCCGGCCTGGAGGTATGCAGAGAAACGCGCGTTTGGTATAATGTCTGGCCTGGAGGTACGCAGAGAAATGTGCGTTTGGTATAATGTCCGGCCTGGAGGTATGCAGAGAAACGTGCGTTTGGTATAATGTCTGGCCTGGAGGTATGCAGAGAAACGCGCGTTTGGTATAATGTCTGGCCTGGAGGTATGCAGAGAAATGTGCGTTTGGTATAATGTCTGGCCTGGAGGTATGCAGAGAAATGTGCGTTTGGTATAATGTCTGGCCTGGAGGTATGCAGAGAAACGCGCGTTTGGTATAATGTCTGGCCTGGAGGTATGCAGAGGAACGTGCGTTTGGTATAATGTCTGGCCTGGAGGTATGCAGAGAAACGGGCGTTTGGTATAATGTCTGGCCTGGAGGTATGCAGAGAAACGTGTGTTTGGTATAATGTCTGGCCTGGAGGTATGCAGAGAAATGCGCGTTTGGTATAATGTCTGGCCTGGAGGTATGCAGAGAAACGTGCGTTTGGTATAGTGTCTGGCCTGGAGGTATGCAGAGAAACGCGCGTTTGGTATAATGTCCGGCCTGGAGGTATGCAGAGAAACGTGCGTTTGGTATAATGTCTGGCCTGGAGGTATGCAGGGAAACGTGCGTTTGGTATAATGTCGGCCTGGAGGTATGCAGAGAAATGTGCGTTTGGTATAATGTCTGTCCTGGAGGTATGCAGAGAAACGTGCATTTGGTATAATGTCTGGCCTGGAGGTATGCAGAGAAACGCGCGTTTGGTATAATGTCCGGCCTGGAGGTATGCAGAGAAACGTGCGTTTGGTATAATGTCTGGCCTGGAGGTATGCAGAGAAATGTGCGTTTGGTATAATGTCTGGCCTGGAGGTATGCAGAGAAACGCGCGTTTGGTATAATGTCCGGCCTGGAGGTATGCAGAGAAACGTGCGTTTGGTATAATGTCCGGCCTGGAGGTATGCAGAGAAACGCGCGTTTGGTATAATGTCTGGCCTGGAGGTATGCAGAGAAACGCGCGTTTGGTATAATGTCCGGCCTGGAGGTATGCAGAGAAACGTGCGTTTGGTATAATGTCTGGCCTGGAGGTATGCAGAGAAATGTGCGTTTGGTATAATGTCTGGCCTGGAGGTATGCAGAGAAACGCGCGTTTGGTATAATGTCCGGCCTGGAGGTATGCAGAGAAACGTGCGTTTGGTATAATGTCCGGCCTGGAGGTATGCAGAGAAACGCGAGTTTGGTATAATGTCTGGCCTGGAGGTATGCAGAGAAACGTGCGTTTGGTATAATGTCCGGCCTGGAGGTATGCAGAGAAACGTGCGTTTGGTATAATGTCCGGCCTGGAGGTATGCAGAGAAACGTGCGTTTGGTATAATGTCTGGCCTGGAGGTATGCAGAGAAACGTGCGTTTGGTATAATGTCTGGCCTGGAGGTATGCAGAGAAACGTGCGTTTGGTATAATGTCTGGCCTGGAGGTATGCAGAGAAACGTGCGTTTGGTATAATGTCTGGCCTGGAGGTATGCAGAGAAACGTGCGTTTGGTATAATGTCCGGCCTGGAGGTATGCAGAGAAACGCGCATTTGATATAATGTCTGGCCTGGAGGTATGCAGAGAAACGTGCGTTTGGTATAATGTCTGGCCTGGTGGTATGCAGAGAAACGTGCGTTTGATATAATGTCTGGCCTGGAGGTATGCAGAGAAACGTGCGTTTGGTATAATGTCTGGCCTGGAGGTATGCAGAGAAACGCGCGTTTGGTATAATGTCTGGCCTGGTGGTATGCAGAGAAACGTGCATTTGATATAATGTCTGGCCTGGAGGTATGCAGAGAAACGTGCGTTTGGTATAATGTCTTGCCTGGAGGTATGCAGAGAAACGTGCGTTTGGTATAATGTCTGGCCTGGAGGTATGCAGAGAAACGTGCGTTTGGTATAATGTCTGGCCTGGAGGAATGCAGAGAAACGTGCGTTTGGTATAATGTCTGGCCTGGAGGTATGCAGAGAAACGTGCGTTTGGTATAATGTCTGGCCTGGTGGTATGCAGAGAAACGTGCGTTTGGTATAATGTCCGGCCTGGAGGTATGCAGAGAAACGTGCGTTTGGTATAATGTCTGGCCTGGAGGTATGCAGAGGAACGCGCGTTTGGTATAATGTCCGGCCTGGAAGTATGCAGAGAAACGTGCATTTGGTATAATGTCTGGCCTGGAGGTATGCAGAGAAACGCGCGTTTGGTATAATGTCTGGCCTGGAGGTACGCAGAGAAATGTGCATTTGGTATAATGTCTGGCCTGGAGGTATGCAGAGAAACGCGCGTTTGGTATAATGTCTGGCCTGGAGGTATGCAGAGAAACTCGCGTTTGGTATAATGTCTGGCCTGGAGGTATGCAGAGAAACGCGCGTTTGGTATAATGTCCGGCCTGGAGGTATGCAGAGAAAAGTGCGTTTGGTATAATGTCTGGCCTGGAGGTATGCAGAGAAACGTGCGTTTGGTATAATGTCTGGCCTGGAGGTATGCAGAGAAACGTGCGTTTGGTATAATGTCCAGCCTGGAGGTACGCAGAGAAACGTGCGTTTGGTATAATGTCCGGCCTGGAGGTATGCAGAGGAACGTGCGTTTGGTATAATGTCTGGCCTGGAGGTATGCAGAGAAACGTGCGTTTGGTATAATGTCTGGCCTGGTGGTATGCAGAGAAACGTGCGTTTGGTATAATGTCCGGCCTGGAGGTATGCAGAGGAACGTGCGTTTGGTATAATGTCTGGCCTGGAGGTATGCAGAGAAACATGCGTTTGGTATAATGTCCGGCCTGGAGGTATGCAGAGAAACGTGCGTTTGGTATAATGTCCGGCCTGGAGGTATGCAGAGAAACGTGCGTTTGGTATAATGTCTGGCCTGGAGGTATGCAGAGAAACGTGCGTTTGGTATAATGTCTGGCCTGGAGGTATGCAGAGAAACGTGCGTTTGGTATAATGTCCGGCCTGGAGGTATGCAGAGAAACGTGCGTTTGGTATAATGTCCGGCCTGGAGGTATGCAGAGAAACGTGCGTTTGGTATAATGTCCGGCCTGGTGGTATGCAGGGAAACGTGCGTTTGGAATAATGTCTGGCCTGGAGGTATGCAGAGAAACTCGCGTTTGGTATAATGTCCGGCCTGGAGGTATGCAGAGAAACGTGCGTTTGGTATAATGTCCGGCCTGGAGGTACGCAGAGAAACGTGCGTTTGGTATAATGTCCGGCCTGGAGGTATGCAGAGAAACGCGCGTTTGGTATAATGTCTGGCCTGGAGGTATGCAGAGAAACGCGCGTTTGGTATAATGTCTGGCCTGGAGGTATGCAGAGAAACGTGCGTTTGGTATAATGTCTGGCCTGGAGGTATGCAGAGAAACGTGCGTTTGGTATAATGTCTGGCCTGGAGGTATGCAGAGGAACGCGTGTTTGGTATAATGTCTGGCCTGGAGGTATGCAGAGGAACGCGCGTTTGGTATAATGTCCGGTCTGAAGGTATGCAGAGAAATGTGCGTTTGGTATAATGTCTGGCCTGGAGGTATGCAGAGAAACGTGCGTTTGGTATAATGTCTGGCCTGGAGGTATGCAGAGAAACGTGCGTTTGGTATAATGTCTGGCCTGGAGGTATGCAGAGAAACGCGCGTTTGGTATAATGTCTGGCCTGGAGGTATGCAGAGAAACGCGCGTTTGGTATAATGTCTGGCCTGGAGGTATGCAGAGAAACGCGCGTTTGGTATAATGTCTGGCCTGGAGGTATGCAGAGAAACGTGCGTTTGGTATAATGTCCGGCCTGGAGGTATGCAGAGAAACGCGCGTTTGGTATAATGTCCGGCCTGGAGGTATGCAGAGAAACGCGCGTTTGATATAATGTCTGGCCTGGAGGTATGCAGAGAAACGTGCGTTTGGTATAATGTCTGGCCTGGAGGTATGCAGAGAAATGTGCGTTTGGTATAATGTCTGGCCTGGAGGTATGCAGAGAAACGCGCGTTTGGTATAATGTCCGGCCTGGAGGTATGCAGAGAAACGTGCGTTTGGTATAATGTCCGGCCTGGAGGTATGCAGAGAAACGCGCGTTTGGTATAATGTCTGGCCTGGAGGTATGCAGAGAAACGTGCGTTTGGTATAATGTCCGGCCTGGAGGTATGCAGAGAAACGTGCGTTTGGTATAATGTCCGGCCTGGAGGTATGCAGAGAAACGTGCGTTTGGTATAATGTCTGGCCTGGAGGTATGCAGAGAAACGTGCGTTTGGTATAATGTCTGGCCTGGAGGTACGCAGAGAAATGTGCGTTTGGTATAATGTCTGGCCTGGAGGTATGCAGAGAAACGTGCGTTTGGTATAATGTCCGGCCTGGAGGTATGCAGAGGAACGTGCGTTTGGTATAATGTCTGGCCTGGAGGTATGCAGAGAAACGTGCGTTTGGTATAATGTCTGGCCTGATGGTATGCAGAGAAACGTGCGTTTGGTATAATGTCCGGCCTGGAGGTATGCAGAGAAACGTGCGTTTGGTATAATGTCCGGCCTGGAGGTATGCAGAGAAACGTGCGTTTGGTATAATGTCTGGCCTGGAGGTATGCAGAGAAACGTGCGTTTGGTATAATGTCTGGCCTGGAGGTATGCAGAGAAACGTGCGTTTGGTATAATGTCCGGCCTGGAGGTATGCAGAGAAACGTGCGTTTGGTATAATGTCCGGCCTGGAGGTATGCAGAGAAACGTGCGTTTGGTATAATGTCCGGCCTGGTGGTATGCAGGGAAACGTGCGTTTGGTATAATGTCAGGCCTGGAGGTATGCAGAGAAACTCGCGTTTGGTATAATGTCCGGCCTGGAGGTATGCAGAGAAACGTGCGTTTGGTATAATGTCCGGCCTGGAGGTACGCAGAGAAACGTGCGTTTGGTATAATGTCCGGCCTGGAGGTATGCAGAGAAACGCGCGTTTGGTATAATGTCTGGCCTGGAGGTATGCAGAGAAACGCGCGTTTGGTATAATGTCTGGCCTGGAGGTATGCAGAGAAACGTGCGTTTGGTATAATGTCTGGCCTGGAGGTATGCAGAGGAACGCGCATTTGGTATAATGTCTGGCCTGGAGGTATGCAGAGGAACGCGCGTTTGGTATAATGTCCGGTCTGGAGGTATGCAGAGAAATGTGCGTTTGGTATAATGTGTGGCCTGGAGGTATGCAGAGAAACGTGCGCTTGGTATAATGTGTGGCCTGGAGGTATGCAGAGAAACGTGCGTTTGGTATAATGTCTGGCCTGGAGGTATGCAGAGAAACGCGCGTTTGGTATAATGTCTGGCCTGGAGGTATGCAGAGGAACGCGCGTTTGGTATAATGTCTGGCCTGGAGGTATGCAGAGGAACGCGCGTTTGGTATAATGTCCGGTCTGGAGGTATGCAGAGAAATGTGCGTTTGGTATAATGTCTGGCCTGGAGGTATGCAGAGAAACGTGCGTTTGGTATAATGTCCGGCCTGGAGGTATGCAGAGAAACGTGCGTTTGGTATAATGTCTGGCCTGGAGGTATGCAGAGAAACGCGCGTTTGGTATAATGTCTGGCCTGGAGGTATGCAGAGAAACGCGCGTTTGGTATAATGTCTGGCCTGGAGGTATGCAGAGAAACGCGCGTTTGGTATAATGTCTGGCCTGGAGGTATGCAGAGAAACGTGCGTTTGGTATAATGTCTGGCCTGGAGGTATGCAGAGAAACGTGCGTTTGGTATAATGTCTTGCCTGGAGGTACGCAGAGAAACGTGCGTTTGGTATAATGTCTGGCCTGGAGGTATGCAGAGAAACGCGCGTTTGGTATAATGTCTGGCCTGGAGGTATGCAGAGAAATGTGCGTTTGGTATAATGTCTGGCCTGGAGGTATGCAGAGAAACGCGCGTTTGGTATAATGTCTGGCCTGGAGGTATGCAGAGGAACGTGCGTTTGGTATAATGTGTGGCCTGGAGGTATGCAGAGAAACGTGCGCTTGGTATAATGTGTGGCCTGGAGATATGCAGAGAAACGTGCGTTTGGTATAATGTCTGGCCTGGAGGTATGCAGAGAAACGTGCGTTTGGTATAATGTCTGGCCTGGAGGTATGCAAAGGAACGCGCGTTTGGTATAATGTCTGGCCTGGAGGTATGTAGAGGAACGCGCGTTTGGTATAATGTCCGGTCTGGAGGTATGCAGAGAAACGTGCGTTTGGTATAATGTCCGGCCTGGAGGTATGCAGAGAAACGTGCGTTTGGTATAATGTCCGGCCTGCAGAGAAACGTGCGTTTGGTATAATGTCCGGCCTGCAGAGAAACGTGCGTTTGGTATAATGTCTGGCCTGGAGGTATGCAGAGAAATGCGCGTTTGGTATTATGTCCGGCCTGGAGGTATGCAGAGAAACGTGCGTTTGGTATAATGTCTGGCCTGGAGGTATGCAGAGAAACGCGCGTTTGGTATAATGTCGGCCTGGAGGTATGCAGAGAAACGCGCGTTTGGTATAATGTCTGGCCTGGAGGTATGCAGAGGAACGTGCGTTTGGTATAATGTCTGGCCTGGAGGTATGCAGAGGAACGCGCGTTTGGTATAATGTCCGGTCTGGAGGTATGCAGAGAAATGTGCGTTTGGTATAATGTCTGGCCTGGAGGTATGCAGAGAAACGTGCGTTTGGTATAATGTCCGGCCTGGAGGTATGCAGAGAAACGTGCGTTTGGTATAATGTCTGGCCTGGAGGTATGCAGAGAAACGCGCGTTTGGTATAATGTCTGGCCTGGAGGTATGCAGAGAAACGCGCGTTTGGTATAATGTCTGGCCTGGAGGTATGCAGAGAAACGCGCGTTTGGTATAATGTCTGGCCTGGAGGTATGCAGAGGAACGTGCGTTTGGTATAATGTCTGGCCTGGAGGTATGCAGAGAAACGTGCGTTTGGTATAATGTCTTGCCTGGAGGTACGCAGAGAAACGTGCGTTTGGTATAATGTCTGGCCTGGAGGTATGCAGAGAAACGCGCGTTTGGTATAATGTCTGGCCTGGAGGTATGCAGAGAAATGTGCGTTTGGTATAATGTCTGGCCTGGAGGTATGCAGAGAAACGCGCGTTTGGTATAATGTCTGGCCTGGAGGTATGCAGAGGAACGTGCGTTTGGTATAATGTGTGGCCTGGAGGTATGCAGAGAAACGTGCGCTTGGTATAATGTGTGGCCTGGAGGTATGCAGAGAAACGTGCGTTTGGTATAATGTCTGGCCTGGAGGTATGCAGAGAAACGTGCGTTTGGTATAATGTCTGGCCTGGAGGTATGCAAAGGAACGCGCGTTTGGTATAATGTCTGGCCTGGAGGTATGTAGAGGAACGCGCGTTTGGTATAATGTCCGGTCTGGAGGTATGCAGAGAAACGTGCGTTTGGTATAATGTCCGGCCTGGAGGTATGCAGAGAAACGTGCGTTTGGTATAATGTCCGGCCTGCAGAGAAACGTGCGTTTGGTATAATGTCCGGCCTGCAGAGAAACGTGCGTTTGGTATAATGTCTGGCCTGGAGGTATGCAGAGAAATGCGCGTTTGGTATTATGTCCGGCCTGGAGGTATGCAGAGAAACGTGCGTTTGGTATAATGTCTGGCCTGGAGGTATGCAGAGAAACGCGCGTTTGGTATAATGTCGGCCTGGAGGTATGCAGAGAAACGCGCGTTTGGTATAATGTCCGGCCTGGAGGTATGCAGAGAAACGTGCGTTTGGTATAATGTCTGGCCTGGAGGTATGCAGAGAAACGCGCGTTTGGTATAATGTCCGGCCTGGAGGTATGCAGAGAAACGTGCGTTTGGTATAATGTCTGGCCTGGAGCTATGCAGAGAAACGCGCGTTTGGTATAATGTCTGGCCTGGAGGTATGCAGAGAAACGCGCGTTTGGTATAATGTCCGGCCTGGAGGTATGCAGAGAAACGCGCGTTTGGTATAATGTCTGGCCTGGAGGTATGCAGAGAAACGGGCGTTTGGTATAATGTCTGGCCTGGAGGTATGCAGAGAAATGTGCGTTTGGTATAATGTCTTGCCTGGAGGTATGCAGAGAAACGCGCGTTTGGTATAATGTCTGGCCTGGAGGTATGCAGAGAAACGTGCGTTTGGTATAATGTCTGGCCTGGAGGTATGCAGAGAAACGTGCGTTTGGTATAATGTCTGGCCTGGAGGTATGCAGAGAAACGTGCGTTTGGTATAATGTGTGGCCTGGAGGTATGCAGAGAAACGTGCGTTTGGTATAATGTCCGGCCTGGAGGTATGCAGAGAAACGTGCGTTTGGTATAATGTCCGGCCAGGAGGTATGCAGAGAAACGTGCGTTTGGTATTATGTCCGGCCTGGGGGTATGCAGAGAAACGTGCGTTTGGTATAATGTCCGGCCTGGAGGTATGCAGAGAAACGTGCGTTTGGTATAATGTCTGGCCTGGAGGTATGCAGAGAAACGCGCGTTTGGTATAATGTCCGGCCTGGAGGTATGCAGAGAAACGTGCGTTTGGTATAATGTCTGGCCTGGTGGTATGCAGAGAAACGTGCGTTTGGTATAATGTCTGGCCTGGTGGTATGCAGACAAACGTGCGTTTGGTATAATGTCCGGCCTGGGGGTATGCAGAGAAACGTGCGTTTGTTATAATGTCTGGCCTGGAGGTATGCAGAGAAACGTGCGTTTGGTATAATGTCTGGCCTGGAGGTATGCAGAGAAACGTGCGTTTGGTATAATGTCCGGCCTGGAGGTATGCAGAGAAACGTGCGTTTGGTATAATGTCCGGCCTGGGGGTATGCAGAGAAACGTGCGTTTGGTATAATGTCCGGACTGGAGGTATGCAGAGAAACGTGCGTTTGGTATAATGTCTGGCCTGGAGGTATGCAGAGAAACGCGCGTTTGGTATAATGTCCGGCCTGCAGAGAAACGTGCGTTTGGTATAATGTGTGGCCTGGATGTATGCAGAGAAACGCGCGTTTGGTATAATGTCTGGCCTGGAGGTATGCAGAGAAACGCGCGTTTGGTATAATGTCCGGCCTGGAGGTATGCAGAGAAACGCGCGTTTGGTATAATGTCTGGCCTGGAGGTATGCAGAGGAACGCGCGTTTGGTATAATGTCTGGCCTGGAGGTATGCAGAGGAACGCGCGTTTGGTATAATGTCCGGTCTGGAGGTATGCAGAGAAATGTGCGTTTGGTATAATGTCTGGCCTGGAGGTATGCAGAGAAACGTGCGTTTGGTATAATGTCCGGCCTGGAGGTATGCAGAGAAACGTGCGTTTGGTATAATGTCTGGCCTGGAGGTATGCAGAGAAACGCGCGTTTGGTATAATGTCTGGCCTGGAGGTATGCAGAGAAACGCGCGTTTGGTATAATGTCTGGCCTGGAGGTATGCAGAGAAACGCGCGTTTGGTATAATGTCTGGCCTGGAGGTATGCAGTGGAACGTGCGTTTGGTATAATGTCTGGCCTGGAGGTATGCAGAGAAACGTGCGTTTGGTATAATGTCCGGCCTGGAGGTATGCAGAGAAACGTGCGTTTGGTATAATGTCTTGCCTGGAGGTACGCAGAGAAACGTGCGTTTGGTATAATGTCTGGCCTGGAGGTATGCAGAGAAACGCGCGTTTGGTATAATGTCTGGCCTGGAGGTATGCAGAGAAATGTGCGTTTGGTATAATGTCTGGCCTGGAGGTATGCAGAGAAACGCGCGTTTGGTATAATGTCTGGCCTGGAGGTATGCAGAGGAACGTGCGTTTGGTATAATGTGTGGCCTGGAGGTATGCAGAGAAACGTGCGCTTGGTATAATGTGTGGCCTGGAGGTATGCAGAGAAACGTGCGTTTGGTATAATGTCTGGCCTGGAGGTATGCAGAGAAACGTGCGTTTGGTATAATGTCTGGCCTGGAGGTATGCAAAGGAACGCGCGTTTGGTATAATGTCTGGCCTGGAGGTATGCAGAGGAACGCGCGTTTGGTATAATGTCCGGTCTGGAGGTATGCAGAGAAACGTGCGTTTGGTATAATGTCCGGCCTGGAGGTATGCAGAGAAACGTGCGTTTGGTATAATGTCCGGCCTGCAGAGAAACGTGCGTTTGGTATAATGTCCGGCCTGCAGAGAAACGTGCGTTTGGTATAATGTCTGGCCTGGAGGTATGCAGAGAAATGCGCGTTTGGTATTATGTCCGGCCTGGAGGTATGCAGAGAAACGTGCGTTTGGTATAATGTCTGGCCTGGAGGTATGCAGAGAAACGCGCGTTTGGTATAATGTCGGCCTGGGGGTATGCAGAGAAACGCGCGTTTGGTATAATGTCCGGCCTGGAGGTATGCAGAGAAACGTGCGTTTGGTATAATGTCTGGCCTGGAGGTATGCAGAGAAACGCGCGTTTGGTATAATGTCCGGCCTGGAGGTATGCAGAGAAACGTGCGTTTGGTATAATGTCTGGCCTGGAGCTATGCAGAGAAACGCGCGTTTGGTATAATGTCTGGCCTGGAGGTATGCAGAGAAACGCGCGTTTGGTATAATGTCCGGCCTGGAGGTATGCAGAGAAACGCGCGTTTGGTATAATGTCTGGCCTGGAGGTATGCAGAGAAACGGGCGTTTGGTATAATGTCTGGCCTGGAGGTATGCAGAGAAATGTGCGTTTGGTATAATGTCTTGCCTGGAGGTATGCAGAGAAACGCGCGTTTGGTATAATGTCTGGCCTGGAGGTATGCAGAGAAACGTGCGTTTGGTATAATGTCTGGCCTGGAGGTATGCAGAGAAACGTGCGTTTGGTATAATGTCTGGCCTGGAGGTATGCAGAGAAACGTGCGTTTGGTATAATGTGTGGCCTGGAGGTATGCAGAGAAACGTGCGTTTGGTATAATGTCCGGCCTGGAGGTATGCAGAGAAACGTGCGTTTGGTATAATGTCCGGCCAGGAGGTATGCAGAGAAACGTGCGTTTGGTATTATGTCCGGCCTGGGGGTATGCAGAGAAACGTGCGTTTGGTATAATGTCCGGCCTGGAGGTATGCAGAGAAACGTGCGTTTGGTATAATGTCTGGCCTGGAGGTATGCAGAGAAACGCGCGTTTGGTATAATGTCCGGCCTGGAGGTATGCAGAGAAACGTGCGTTTGGTATAATGTCTGGCCTGGTGGTATGCAGAGAAACGTGCGTTTGGTATAATGTCTGGCCTGGTGGTATGCAGACAAACGTGCGTTTGGTATAATGTCCGGCCTGGGGGTATGCAGAGAAACGTGCGTTTGTTATAATGTCTGGCCTGGAGGTATGCAGAGAAACGTGCGTTTGGTATAATGTCCGGCCTGGGGGTATGCAGAGAAACGTGCGTTTGGTATAATGTCCGGACTGGAGGTATGCAGAGAAACGTGCGTTTGGTATAATGTCTGGCCTGGAGGTATGCAGAGAAACGCGCGTTTGGTATAATGTCCGGCCTGCAGAGAAACGTGCGTTTGGTATAATGTGTGGCCTGGATGTATGCAGAGAAACGCGCGTTTGGTATAATGTCTGGCCTGGAGGTATGCAGAGAAACGCGCGTTTGGTATAATGTCCGGCCTGGAGGTATGCAGAGAAACGTGCGTTTGGTATAATGTCCGGCCTGGAGGTATGCAGAGAAACGCGCGTTTGGTATAATGTCCGGCCTGGAGGTATGCAGAGAAACGTGCGTTTGGTATAATGTCCGGCCTGGAGGTATGCAGAGAAACGCGCGTTTGGTATAATGTCCGGCCTGGAGGTATGCAGAGAAACGTGCGTTTGGTATAATGTCCGGCCTGGAGGTATGCAGAGAAACGTGCGTTTGGTATAATGTCCGGCCTGCAGAGAAACGTGCGTTTGGTATAATGTCCGGCCTGCAGAGAAACGTGCGTTTGGTATAATGTCTGGCCTGGAGGTATGCAGAGAAACGCACGTTTGGTATAATGTCCGGCCTGCAGAGAAACGTGCGTTTGGTATAATGTCTGGCCTGGATGTATGCAGAGAAACGCGCGTTTGGTATAATGTCTGGCCTGGAGGTATGCAGAGAAACGCGCGTTTGGTATAATGTCCGGCCTGGAGGTATGCAGAGAAACGTGCGTTTGGTATAATGTCCGGCCTGGAGGTATGCAGAGAAACGCGCGTTTGGTATAATGTCCGGCCTGGAGGTATGCAGAGAAACGTGCGTTTGGTATAATGTCCGGCCTGGAGGTATGCAGAGAAACGCGCGTTTGGTATAATGTCTGGCCTGGAGGTATGCAGAGAAACGCGCGTTTGGTATAATGTCCGGCCTGGAGGTATGCAGGGAAACGCGCGTTTGGTATAATGTCCGGCCTGGAGGTATGCAGAGAAACGCGCGTTTGGTATTCCCATATTTATCTTTCAGTTCTTGAAATGAGTAGCTTGAGTTGTCCTATATTGAGGATTCCCCTTTTCCTCCCGGGGTGCGAATGAGTTTTTCGCTTTTCCTTCGCGGTGAATGGTCGGCGCAGTGATTTGTCCCTTCGGAGCTGTATTGTTTTACATGCTCTATACCAGGGAAGCACAATCTCTCCCTGCTGCGCCCCCCTGCCTTCTTCTCTCCCTGCTGCGCCCCCCTGCCTGCTTCTCTCTCTGCTGCGCCCCCCTGCCTGCTTCTCTCCCTGCTGCGCCCCCCTGCCTGCTTCTCTCCCTGCTGCGCCCCCTTGCCTGCTTCTCTCCCTGCTGCGCCCCCCTGTCTGCTTCTCTCCCTGCTGCGCCCCCCTGTCTGCTTCTCTCCCTGCTGCGCCCCCCTGCCGGCTTCTCTCCCTGCTCGCGCCCCCCTGCCTGCTTCTCTCCCTGCTGCGCCCCCCTGCCTGCTTCTCTCCCTGCTCGCGCCCCCTGCCTGCTTCTCTCCCTGCTCGCGCCCCCCTGCCTGCTTCTCTCCCTGCTCGCGCCCCCCTGCCGGCTTCTCTCCCTGCTCGCGCCCCCCTGCCGGCTTCTCTCCCTGCTCGCGCCCCCCCTGTCTGCTTCTCTCCCTGCTGCTCCCCCTGCCTGCTTCTGTCCCTGCTCGCGCCCCCCTGCCGGCTTCTCTCCCTGCTGCGCCCCCCTGCCGGCTTCTCTCCCTGCTGCGCCCCCCTGCCTGCTTCTCTCCCTGCTGCGCCCCCCTGCCTGCTTCTCTCCCTGCTCGCGCCCCCCTGCCTGCTTCTCTCCCTGCTCGCGCCCCCCTGCCTGCTTCTCTCCCTGCTCGCGCCCCCCTGCCTGTTTCTCTCCCTGCTCGCGTCCCCCTGCCTGCTTCTCTCCCAGCTCGCGCCCCCCTGCCTGCTTCTCTCCCTACTCGCGCCCCCCCTGCCTGCTTCTCTCCCTGCTGTCCCCCCTGCCTGCTTCTCTCCCTGCTGCGCCCCCTGCCTGTTTCTCTCCCTGCTCGCGCCCCCCCTGCCTGCTTCTCTCCCTGCTGTCCCCCCTGCCTGCTTCTCTCCCTGCTGCGCCCCCTGCCTGCTTCTCTCCCTGCTCGCGCCCCCTGCCTGTTTCTCTCCCTGCTGCGCCCCCCTGCCTGCTTCTCTCCCTGCTCGCGCCCCCCTGCCTGCTTCTCTCCCTGCTCGCGCCACCCTGCCGGCTTCTCTCCCTGCTCGCGCCCCCTTGCCTGCTTCTCTCCCTGCTCGCGCCCCCCTGCCTGCTTCTCTCCCTGCTGCGCCCCCTGCCTGCTTCTCTCCCTGCTCGCGCCCCCTGCCTGCTTCTCTTCCTGCTGCGCCCCCTGCCTGCTTCTCTCCCTGCTGCGCCCCCCTGTCTGCTTCTCTTCCTGCTCGCATCCCCTGCCTGCTTCTCTCCCTGCTGTGCCCCCCTGCCTGCTTCTCTCCCTGCTGTGCCCCCCTGCCTGCTTCTCTCCCTGCTCTCGCCCCCCTGCCTGCTTCTCTCCCTGCTGCGCCCCCTGCCGGCTTCTCTCCCTGCTGCACCCCCCTGCCTGCTTCTCTCCCTGCTGGCGCCCCCCTGCCTGCTTCTCTCCCTGATCGCGCCCCCTGCCTGCTTCTCTCCCTGCTGCGCCCCCCTGCCTGCTTCTCTCCCTGTCTGCTTCTCTCCCTGCTGGCGCCCCCCTGCCTGCTTCTCTCCCTGCTGCGCCCCCCTGCCTGCTTCTCTCCCTGCTGCGCCCCCTGCCTGCTTCTCTCCCTGCTGCGCCCCCTGCCTGCTTCTCTCCCTGCTGCGCCCCCCTGTCTGCTTCTCTCCCTGCTCGCGCCCCCCTGCCTGCTTCTCTTCCTGCTGCGCCCCCCTGCCTGCTTCTCTCCCTTCTGCGCCCCCCTGCCTGCTTCTCTCCCTGCTCGCGCCCCCTGCCTGCTTCTCTCCCTGCTGTGCCCCCCTGCCTGCTTCTCTCCCTGCTCGAGCCCCCCTGCCGGATTCTCTCCCTGCTGGCGCCCCCCAGCCTGCTTCTCTCCCTGCTCGCGCCCCCCTGTCTGCTTCTCTCCCTGCTGCGCCCCCCTGTCTTCTTCTCTCCCTGCTGGCGCCCCCCTGCCTGCTTCTCTCCCTGCTGCGCCCCCTGCCTGCTTCTCTCCCTGCTGCGCCCCCCTGTCTGCTTCTCTCCCTGCTGCGCCCCCTGCCTGCTTCTCTCCCTGCTCGCGCCCCCCTGCCTGCTTCTCTCCCTGCTGCGCCCCCCTGCCTGCTTCTCTCCCTGCTGCGCCCCCCTGTCTGCTTCTCTTCCTGCTGCGCCCCCCTGCCTGCTTCTCTCCCTGCTGCGCCCCCCTGCCTGCTTCTCTCCCTGTCTGCTTCTCTCCCTGCTGGCGCCCCCCTGCCTGCTTCTCTCCCTGCTGCGCCCCCCTGCCTGCTTCTCTCCCTGCTGCGCCCCCTGCCTGCTTCTCTCCCTGCTGCGCCCCCCCTGTCTGCTTCTCTCCCTGCTGCGCCCCACTGTCTGCTTCTCTCCCTGCTCGCGCCCCCCTGCCTGCTTCTCTCCCTGCTGTGCCCCCCTGCCTGCTTCTCTCCCTGCTCGCGCCCCCTGCCTGCTTCTCTCCCTGCCTGCTTCTCTCCCTGCTGCGCCCCCTGCCTGCTTCTCTCCCTGCTCGCGCCCCTCCTGCCTGCTTCTCTCCCTGCTGCGCCCCCTGCCTGCTTCTCTCGCTGCTGGCGCCCACCTGTCGGCTTCTCTCCCTGCTGTGCCCCCCTGCCTGCTTCTCTCCCTGCTGGTGCCCCCCTGCCTGCTTCTCTCCCTGCTCGCGCCCCCCTGCCTGCTTCTCTCCCTGCTCGCGCCCCCCTGCCTGCTTCTCTCCCTGCTCGCGCCCCCCTGCCTGCTTCTCTCCCTGCTGCGCCCCCTGCCTGCTTCTCTCCCTGCTGTGCCCCCCTGCCTGCTTCTCTCCCTGCTGCGCCCAACTGCTGCGCCCCCCTGCCTGCTTCTCTCCCTGCTGCGCCCCCTGCCTGCTTCTCTCCCTGCTCGCGCCCCTCCTGCCTGCTTCTCTCCCTGCTGCGCCCCCCTGCCTGCTTCTCTCCCTGCTCGCGCCCCCTGCCTGCTTCTCTCCCTGCCTGCTTCTCTCCCTGCTCGCGCCCCTCCTGCCTGCTTCTCTCCCTGCCCGCGCCCCTCCTGCCTGCTTCTCTCCCTGCTCGCGCCCCTCCTGCCTGCTTCTCTCCCTGCTGCGCCCCCCTGCCTGCTTCTCTCCCTGCTCGCGCCCCTCCTGCCTGCTTCTCTCCCTGCTCGCGCCCCCTGCCTGCTTCTCTCCCTGCTCGCGCCCCCCTGCCTGCTTCTCTCCCTGCTCGCGCCCCCCTGCCTGCTTCTCTCCCTGCTCGCGCCCCCCTGTCTGCTTCTGTCCCTGCTCGCGCCCCCCTGCCTGCTTCTCTTCCTGCTGCGCCCCCTGCCTGCTTCTCTCCCTGCTCGCGCCCCCCTGCCTGCTTCTCTCCCTGCCTGCTTCTCTCCCTGCTCGCGCCCCCCTGCCGGCTTCTCTCCCTGCTCGCGCCCCCCTGCCGGCTTCTCTCCCTGCTCACGCCCCCCTGCCTGCTTCTCTCCCTGCTGCTCCCCCTGCCTGCTTCTCTCCCTGCTGCGCCCCCCTGTCTGCTTCTCTCCCTGCTGTGCCCCCCTGCCTGCTTCTCTCCCTGCTGCGCCCCCCTGCCTGCTTCTCTCCCTGCTCGCGCCCCCCTGCCTGCTTCTCTCCCTGCCTGCTTCTCTCCCTGCTCTCGCCCCCCTGCCTGCTTCTCTCCCTGCTGCGCCCCCTGCCTGCTTCTCTCCCTGCTGCGCCCCCCTGCCTGCTTCTCTCCCTGCTGCACCCCTCTGCCTGCTTCTCTCCCTGCTGCGCCCCCCTGTCTGCTTCTCTCCCTGCTGTGCCCCCCTGCCTGCTTCTCTCCCTGCTGTGCCCCCCTGCCTGCTTCTCTCCCTGCTGCGCCCCCTGCCTGCTTCTCTCCCTGCTGTGCCCCCCTGCCTGTTTCTCTCCCTGCTGCGCCCCCCTGCCTGCTTCTCTCCCTGCTGCACCCCTCTGCCTGCTTCTCTCCCTGCTGCGCACCCCTGTCTGCTTCTCTCCCTGCTGTGCCCCCCTGCCTGCTTCTCTCCCTGCTGTGCCCCCCTGCCTGCTTCTCTCCCTGCTGCGCCCCCTGCCTGCTTCTCTCCCTGCTGTGCCCCCCTGCCTGTTTCTCTCCCTGCTGCGCCCCCCTGCCTGCTTCTCTTCCTGCTGCGCCCCCCTGCCTGCTTCTCTCCCTGCTCGCGCCCCCCTGCCTGCTTCTCTCCCTGCTCGCGCCCCCCTGCCTGCTTCTCTCCCTGCTGCGCCCCTGCCTGCTTCTCTCCCTGCTGCGCCCCCCTGCTGTGCCCCCCTGCCTGCTTCTCTCCCTGCTCGCGCCCCCTGCCTGCTTCTCTCCCTGCTGCGCCCCCTGCCTGCTTCTCTCCCTGCTCGCGCCCCCTGCCTGCTTCTCTCCCTGCTGCGCCCCCCTGCCTGCTTCTCTTCCTGCTGCGCCCCCCTGCCTGCTTCTCTCCCTGCTGCGCCCCCCTGCTGTGCCCCCCTGCCTGCTTCTCTCCCTGCTGCGCCCCCCTGCCTGCTTCTCTCCCTGCTGCGCCCCCCTGCCTGCTTCTCTCCCTGCTGCGCCCCCCTGCCGGCTTCTCTCCCTGCTCGCGCCCCCCTGCCTGCTTCTCTCCCTGCTGCGCCCCCCTGTCTGCTTCTCTCCCTGCTGCGCCCCCTGCCTGCTTCTCTCCCTGCTGTGCCCCCCTGCCTGCTTCTCTCCCTGCTGCGCCCCCTGCCTGCTTCTCTCCCTGCTGTGCCCCCCTGCCTGTTTCTCTCCCTGCTGCGCCCCCCTGCCTGTTTCTCTCCCTGCTCGCGCCCCCCTGCCTGCTTCTCTTCCTGCTGCGCCCCCCTGCCTGCTTCTCTCCCTGCTCGCGCCCCCCTGCTGTGCCCCCCTGCCTGCTTCTCTCCCTGCTCGCGCCCCCTGCCTGCTTCTCTCCCTGCTCGCGCCCCCTGCCTGCTTCTCTCCCTGCTGCGCCCCCCTGCCTGCTTCTCTTCCTGCTGCGCCCCCCTGCCTGCTTCTCTCCCTGCTGCGCCCCCCTGCTGTGCCCCCCTGCCTGCTTCTCTCCCTGCTGCGCCCCCCTGCCTGCTTCTCTCCCTGCTGCGCCCCCCTGCCTGCTTCTCTCCCTGCTGCGCCCCCCTGCCTGCTTCTCTCCCTGCTCGCGCCCCCCTGCCTGCTTCTCTCCCTGCTCGCGCCCCCCTGCCTGCATCTCTCCCTGCTGCGCCCCCCTGCCTGCTTCTCTCCCTGCTGCGCCCCCTGCCTGCTTCTCTCCCTGCTCGTGCCCCCCTGCCTGCTTCTCTTCCTGCTGCGCCCCCCTGCCTGCTTCTCTCCCTGCTGCGCCCCCCTGCTGTGCCCCCCTGCCTGCTTCTCTCCCTGCTGCGCCCCCCTGCCTGCTTCTCTCCCTGCTGCGCCCCCCTGCCTGCTTCTCTCCCTGCTGCGCCCCCCTGCCGGCTTCTCTCCCTGCTCGCGCCCCCCTGCCTGCTTCTCTCCCTGCTGCGCCCCCGTCTGCTTTTCTCCCTGCTTCGCCCCCTGCCTGCTTCTCTCCCTGCTGGCGCCCCCCTGCTGTGCCCCCCTGCCTGCTTCTCTCCCTGCTCGCGCTCCTCCTGCCTGCTTCTCTCCCTGCTCGCGCCCCCCTGCCTGCTTCTCTCCCTGCTTGCGCCCCCTGCCTGCTTCTCTCCCTGCTGCGCCCCCCTGTCTTCTTCTCTCCCTGCTCGCGCCCCCCTACCGGCTTCTCTCCCTGCTCGCGCCCCCCTGCCTGCTTCTCTCCCTGCTGCGCCCCTTGCCTGCTTCTCTCCCTGCTGGCGCCCCCCTGCTATGCCCCCCTGCCTGCTTCTCTCCCTGCTCGTGCCCCTCCTGCCTGCTTCTCTCCCTGCTCGCGCCCCCCTGCCTGCTTCTCTCCCTGCTTGCGCCCCCTGCCTGCTTCTCTCCCTGCTGCGCCCCCCTGTCTTCTTCTCTCCCTGCTCGCGCCCCCTTGCCGGCTTCTCTCCCTGCTCGCGCCCCCCTGCCTGCTTCTCTCCCTGCTCGCGCCCCCCTGCCTGCTTCTCTCCCTGCTGCGCCCCCCTGCTGCGCCCCCCTGCCTGCTTCTCTCCCTGCTCGCGCCCCCCTGCCTGCTTCTCTCCCTGCTGGCGCCCCCCTGCCTGCTTCTCTCCCTGCTCGCGCCCCCTGCCTGCTTCTCTCCCTGCTCGCGCCCCCCTGCCTGCTTCTCTCCCTGCTCGCGCCCCCCTGCCGGCTTCTCTCCCTGCTCGCGCCCCCCTGCCGGCTTCTCTCCCTGCTCGCGCCCCCCCTGTCTGCTTCTCTCCCTGCTGCTCCCCCTGCCTGCTTCTGTCCCTGCTCGCGCCCCCCTGCCGGCTTCTCTCCCTGCTGCGCCCCCCTGCCGGCTTCTCTCCCTGCTGCGCCCCCCTGCCTGCTTCTCTCCCTGCTGCGCCCCCCTGCCTGCTTCTCTCCCTGCTCGCGCCCCCCTGCCTGCTTCTCTCCCTGCTCGCGCCCCCCTGCCTGCTTCTCTCCCTGCTCGCGCCCCCCTGCCTGTTTCTCTCCCTGCTCGCGTCCCCCTGCCTGCTTCTCTCCCAGCTCGCGCCCCCCTGCCTGCTTCTCTCCCTACTCGCGCCCCCCCTGCCTGCTTCTCTCCCTGCTGTCCCCCCTGCCTGCTTCTCTCCCTGCTGCGCCCCCTGCCTGTTTCTCTCCCTGCTCGCGCCCCCCCTGCCTGCTTCTCTCCCTGCTGTCCCCCCTGCCTGCTTCTCTCCCTGCTGCGCCCCCTGCCTGCTTCTCTCCCTGCTCGCGCCCCCTGCCTGTTTCTCTCCCTGCTGCGCCCCCCTGCCTGCTTCTCTCCCTGCTCGCGCCCCCCTGCCTGCTTCTCTCCCTGCTCGCGCCACCCTGCCGGCTTCTCTCCCTACTCGCGCCCCCTTGCCTGCTTCTCTCCCTGCTCGCGCCCCCCTGCCTGCTTCTTCCCCCTGCCTGCTTCTCTCCCTGCTCGCGCCCCCCTGCCTGCTTCTCTTCCTGCTGCGCCCCCTGCCTGCTTCTCTCCCCTGCTGCGCCCCCCTGTCTGCTTCTCTTCCTGCTCGCATCCCCTGCCTGCTTCTCTCCCTGCTGTGCCCCCCTGCCTGCTTCTCTCCCTGCTGTGCCCCCCTGCCTGCTTCTCTCCCTGCTCTCGCCCCCCCTGCCTGCTTCTCTCCCTGCTGCGCCCCCTGCCGGCTTCTCTCCCTGCTGCACCCCCCTGCCTGCTTCTCTCCCTGCTGGCGCCCCCCTGCCTGCTTCTCTCCCTGATCGCGCCCCCTGCCTGCTTCTCTCCCTGCTGCGCCCCCCTGCCTGCTTCTCTCCCTGTCTGCTTCTCTCCCTGCTGGCGCCCCCCCTGCCTGCTTCTCTCCCTGCTGCGCCCCCCCTGCCTGCTTCTCTCCCTGCTGCGCCCCCTGCCTGCTTCTCTCCCTGCTGCGCCCCCTGCCTGCTTCTCTCCCTGCTGCGCCCCCCTGTCTGCTTCTCTCCCTGCTCGCGCCCCCCCTGCCTGCTTCTCTTCCTGCTGCGCCCCCCTGCCTGCTTCTCTCCCTTCTGCGCCCCCCTGCCTGCTTCTCTCCCTGCTCGCGCCCCCTGCCTGCTTCTCTCCCTGCTGTGCCCCCCTGCCTGCTTCTCTCCCTGCTCGAGCCCCCCTGCCGGATTCTCTCCCTGCTGGCGCCCCCCAGCCTGCTTCTCTCCCTGCTCGCGCCCCCCTGTCTGCTTCTCTCCCTGCTGCGCCCCCCTGTCTTCTTCTCTCCCTGCTGGCGCCCCCCCTGCCTGCTTCTCTCGCTGCTGCGCCCCCTGCCTGCTTCTCTCCCTGCTGCGCCCCCCCTGCCTGCTTCTCTCCCTGCTGCGCCCCCCTGCCTGCTTCTCTCCCTGCTGCGCCCCCCCTGTCTGCTTCTCTCCCTGCTGCGCCCCCCTGCCTGCTTCTCTCCCTGCTCGCGCCCCCCCTGCCTGCTTCTCTCCCTGCTGCGCCCCCCTGCCTGCTTCTCTCCCTGCTGCGCCCCCCTGTCTGCTTCTCTTCCTGCTGCGCCCCCCTGCCTGCTTCTCTCCCTGCTGCGCCCCCCTGCCTGCTTCTCTCCCTGTCTGCTTCTCTCCCTGCTGGCGCCCCCCTGCCTGCTTCTCTCCCTGCTGCGCCCCCCTGCCTGCTTCTCTCCCTGCTGCGCCCCCTGCCTGCTTCTCTCCCTGCTGCGCCCCCCCTGTCTGCTTCTCTCCCTGCTGCGCCCCACTGTCTGCTTCTCTCCCTGCTCGCGCCCCCCTGCCTGCTTCTCTCCCTGCTGTGCCCCCCTGCCTGCTTCTCTCCCTGCTCGCGCCCCCTGCCTGCTTCTCTCCCTGCCTGCTTCTCTCCCTGCTGCGCCCCCTGCCTGCTTCTCTCCCTGCTCGCGCCCCTCCTGCCTGCTTCTCTCCCTGCTGCGCCCCCTGCCTGCTTCTCTCGCTGCTGGCGCCCACCTGTCGGCTTCTCTCCCTGCTGTGCCCCCCTGCCTGCTTCTCTCCCTGCTGGTGCCCCCCTGCCTGCTTCTCTCCCTGCTCGCGCCCCCCTGCCTGCTTCTCTCCCTGCTCGCGCCCCCCTGCCTGCTTCTCTCCCTGCTCGCGCCCCCCTGCCTGCTTCTCTCCCTGCTCGCGCCCCTCCTGCCTGCTTCTCTCCCTGCTGCGCCCCCTGCCTGCTTCTCTCCCTGCTCGCGCCCCTCCTGCCTGCTTCTCTCCCTGCTGCGCCCCCCTGCCTGCTTCTCTCCCTGCTCGCGCCCCCTGCCTGCTTCTCTCCCTGCCTGCTTCTCTCCCTGCTCGCGCCCCTCCTGCCTGCTTCTCTCCCTGCCCGCGCCCCTCCTGCCTGCTTCTCTCCCTGCTCGCGCCCCTCCTGCCTGCTTCTCTCCCTGCTGCGCCCCCCTGCCTGCTTCTCTCCCTGCTCGCGCCCCTCCTGCCTGCTTCTCTCCCTGCTCGCGCCCCCTGCCTGCTTCTCTCCCTGCTCGCGCCCCCCTGCCTGCTTCTCTCCCTGCTCGCGCCCCCCTGCCTGCTTCTCTCCCTGCTCGCGCCCCCCTGTCTGCTTCTGTCCCTGCTCGCGCCCCCCTGCCTGCTTCTCTTCCTGCTGCGCCCCCTGCCTGCTTCTCTCCCTGCTCGCGCCCCCCTGCCTGCTTCTCTCCCTGCCTGCTTCTCTCCCTGCTCGCGCCCCCCTGCCGGCTTCTCTCCCTGCTCGCGCCCCCCTGCCGGCTTCTCTCCCTGCTCACGCCCCCCTGCCTGCTTCTCTCCCTGCTGCTCCCCCTGCCTGCTTCTCTCCCTGCTGCGCCCCCCTGTCTGCTTCTCTCCCTGCTGTGCCCCCCTGCCTGCTTCTCTCCCTGCTGCGCCCCCCTGCCTGCTTCTCTCCCTGCTCGCGCCCCCCTGCCTGCTTCTCTCCCTGCCTGCTTCTCTCCCTGCTCTCGCCCCCCTGCCTGCTTCTCTCCCTGCTGCGCCCCCTGCCTGCTTCTCTCCCTGCTGCGCCCCCCTGCCTGCTTCTCTCCCTGCTGCACCCCTCTGCCTGCTTCTCTCCCTGCTGCGCCCCCCTGTCTGCTTCTCTCCCTGCTGTGCCCCCCTGCCTGCTTCTCTCCCTGCTGTGCCCCCCTGCCTGCTTCTCTCCCTGCTGCGCCCCCTGCCTGCTTCTCTCCCTGCTGTGCCCCCCTGCCTGTTTCTCTCCCTGCTGCGCCCCCCTGCCTGCTTCTCTCCCTGCTGCACCCCTCTGCCTGCTTCTCTCCCTGCTGCGCCCCCCTGTCTGCTTCTCTCCCTGCTGTGCCCCCCTGCCTGCTTCTCTCCCTGCTGTGCCCCCCTGCCTGCTTCTCTCCCTGCTGCGCCCCCTGCCTGCTTCTCTCCCTGCTGTGCCCCCCTGCCTGTTTCTCTCCCTGCTGCGCCCCCCTGCCTGCTTCTCTTCCTGCTGCGCCCCCCTGCCTGCTTCTCTCCCTGCTCGCGCCCCCCTGCCTGCTTCTCTCCCTGCTCGCGCCCCCCTGCCTGCTTCTCTCCCTGCTGCGCCCCTGCCTGCTTCTCTCCCCTGCTGCGCCCCCCCTGCTGTGCCCCCCTGCCTGCTTCTCTCCCTGCTCGCGCCCCCTGCCTGCTTCTCTCCCTGCTGCGCCCCCTGCCTGCTTCTCTCCCTGCTCGCGCCCCCTGCCTGCTTCTCTCCCTGCTGCGCCCCCCTGCCTGCTTCTCTTCCTGCTGCGCCCCCCTGCCTGCTTCTCTCCCTGCTGCGCCCCCCTGCTGTGCCCCCCTGCCTGCTTCTCTCCCTGCTGCGCCCCCCTGCCTGCTTCTCTCCCTGCTGCGCCCCCCTGCCTGCTTCTCTCCCTGCTGCGCCCCCCTGCCGGCTTCTCTCCCTGCTCGCGCCCCCCTGCCTGCTTCTCTCCCTGCTGCGCCCCCCTGTCTGCTTCTCTCCCTGCTGCGCCCCCTGCCTGCTTCTCTCCCTGCTGTGCCCCCCCTGCCTGCTTCTCTCCCTGCTGCGCCCCCTGCCTGCTTCTCTCCCTGCTGTGCCCCCCTGCCTGTTTCTCTCCCTGCTGCGCCCCCCTGCCTGTTTCTCTCCCTGCTCGCGCCCCCCTGCCTGCTTCTCTTCCTGCTGCGCCCCCCTGCCTGCTTCTCTCCCTGCTCGCGCCCCCCTGCTGTGCCCCCCTGCCTGCTTCTCTCCCTGCTCGCGCCCCCCTGCCTGCTTCTCTCCCTGCTCGCGCCCCCTGCCTGCTTCTCTCCCTGCTGCGCCCCCCTGCCTGCTTCTCTTCCTGCTGCGCCCCCCTGCCTGCTTCTCTCCCTGCTGCGCCCCCCTGCTGTGCCCCCCTGCCTGCTTCTCTCCCTGCTGCGCCCCCCTGCCTGCTTCTCTCCCTGCTGCGCCCCCCTGCCTGCTTCTCTCCCTGCTGCGCCCCCCTGCCTGCTTCTCTCCCTGCTCGCGCCCCCCTGCCTGCTTCTCTCCCTGCTCGCGCCCCCCTGCCTGCATCTCTCCCTGCTGCGCCCCCCTGCCTGCTTCTCTCCCTGCTGCGCCCCCTGCCTGCTTCTCTCCCTGCTCGTGCCCCCCTGCCTGCTTCTCTTCCTGCTGCGCCCCCCCTGCCTGCTTCTCTCCCTGCTGCGCCCCCCTGCTGTGCCCCCCTGCCTGCTTCTCTCCCTGCTGCGCCCCCCTGCCTGCTTCTCTCCCTGCTGCGCCCCCCTGCCTGCTTCTCTCCCTGCTGCGCCCCCCTGCCGGCTTCTCTCCCTGCTCGCGCCCCCCTGCCTGCTTCTCTCCCTGCTGCGCCCCCGTCTGCTTTTCTCCCTGCTTCGCCCCCTGCCTGCTTCTCTCCCTGCTGGCGCCCCCCTGCTGTGCCCCCCTGCCTGCTTCTCTCCCTGCTCGCGCTCCTCCTGCCTGCTTCTCTCCCTGCTCGCGCCCCCCTGCCTGCTTCTCTCCCTGCTTGCGCCCCCTGCCTGCTTCTCTCCCTGCTGCGCCCCCCTGTCTTCTTCTCTCCCTGCTCGCGCCCCCCTACCGGCTTCTCTCCCTGCTCGCGCCCCCCTGCCTGCTTCTCTCCCTGCTGCGCCCCTTGCCTGCTTCTCTCCCTGCTGGCGCCCCCCTGCTATGCCCCCCTGCCTGCTTCTCTCCCTGCTCGCGCTCCTCCTGCCTGCTTCTCTCCCTGCTCGCGCCCCCCTGCCTGCTTCTCTCCCTGCTTGCGCCCCCTGCCTGCTTCTCTCCCTGCTGCGCCCCCCTGTCTTCTTCTCTCCCTGCTCGCGCCCCCCTACCGGCTTCTCTCCCTGCTCGCGCCCCCCTGCCTGCATCTCTCCCTGCTGCGCCCCCCTGTCTTCTTCTCTCCCTGCTCGCGCCCCCTTGCCGGCTTCTCTCCCTGCTCGCGCCCCCCTGCCTGCTTCTCTCCCTGCTCGCGCCCCCCTGCCTGCTTCTCTCCCTGCTGCGCCCCCCTGCTGCGCCCCCCTGCCTGCTTCTCTCCCTGCTCGCGCCCCCCTGCCTGCTTCTCTCCCTGCTGGCGCCCCCCTGCCTGCTTCTCTCCCTGCTCGCGCCCCCTGCCTGCTTCTCTCCCTGCTCGCGCCCCCCTGCCTGCTTCTCTCCCTGCTCGCGCCCCCCTGCCGGCTTCTCTCCCTGCTCGCGCCCCCCTGCCGGCTTCTCTCCCTGCTCGCGCCCCCCCTGTCTGCTTCTCTCCCTGCTGCTCCCCCTGCCTGCTTCTGTCCCTGCTCGCGCCCCCCTGCCGGCTTCTCTCCCTGCTGCGCCCCCCTGCCGGCTTCTCTCCCTGCTGCGCCCCCCTGCCTGCTTCTCTCCCTGCTGCGCCCCCCTGCCTGCTTCTCTCCCTGCTCGCGCCCCCCTGCCTGCTTCTCTCCCTGCTCGCACCCCCCTGCCTGCTTCTCTCCCTGCTCGCGCCCCCCTGCCTGTTTCTCTCCCTGCTCGCGTCCCCCTGCCTGCTTCTCTCCCAGCTCGCGCCCCCCTGCCTGCTTCTCTCCCTACTCGCGCCCCCCCTGCCTGCTTCTCTCCCTGCTGTCCCCCCTGCCTGCTTCTCTCCCTGCTGCGCCCCCTGCCTGTTTCTCTCCCTGCTCGCGCCCCCCCTGCCTGCTTCTCTCCCTGCTGTCCCCCCTGCCTGCTTCTCTCCCTGCTGCGCCCCCTGCCTGCTTCTCTCCCTGCTCGCGCCCCCTGCCTGTTTCTCTCCCTGCTGCGCCCCCCTGCCTGCTTCTCTCCCTGCTCGCGCCCCCCTGCCTGCTTCTCTCCCTGCTCGCGCCACCCTGCCGGCTTCTCTCCCTACTCGCGCCCCCTTGCCTGCTTCTCTCCCTGCTCGCGCCCCCCTGCCTGCTTCTCTCCCTGCTGCGCCCCCTGCCTGCTTCTCTCCCTGCTCGCGCCCCCTGCCTGCTTCTCTTCCTGCTGCGCCCCCTGCCTGCTTCTCTCCCTGCTGCGCCCCCCTGTCTGCTTCTCTTCCTGCTCGCATCCCCTGCCTGCTTCTCTCCCTGCTGTGCCCCCCTGCCTGCTTCTCTCCCTGCTGTGCCCCCCTGCCTGCTTCTCTCCCTGCTCTCGCCCCCCTGCCTGCTTCTCTCCCTGCTGCGCCCCCTGCCGGCTTCTCTCCCTGCTGCACCCCCCTGCCTGCTTCTCTCCCTGCTGGCGCCCCCCTGCCTGCTTCTCTCCCTGATCGCGCCCCCTGCCTGCTTCTCTCCCTGCTGCGCCCCCCTGCCTGCTTCTCTCCCTGTCTGCTTCTCTCCCTGCTGGCGCCCCCCTGCCTGCTTCTCTCCCTGCTGCGCCCCCCTGCCTGCTTCTCTCCCTGCTGCGCCCCCTGCCTGCTTCTCTCCCTGCTGCGCCCCCTGCCTGCTTCTCTCCCTGCTGCGCCCCCCTGTCTGCTTCTCTCCCTGCTCGCGCCCCCCTGCCTGCTTCTCTTCCTGCTGCGCCCCCCTGCCTGCTTCTCTCCCTTCTGCGCCCCCCTGCCTGCTTCTCTCCCTGCTCGCGCCCCCTGCCTGCTTCTCTCCCTGCTGTGCCCCCCTGCCTGCTTCTCTCCCTGCTCGAGCCCCCCTGCCGGATTCTCTCCCTGCTGGCGCCCCCCAGCCTGCTTCTCTCCCTGCTCGCGCCCCCCTGTCTGCTTCTCTCCCTGCTGCGCCCCCCTGTCTTCTTCTCTCCCTGCTGGCGCCCCCCTGCCTGCTTCTCTCGCTGCTGCGCCCCCTGCCTGCTTCTCTCCCTGCTGCGCCCCCCTGCCTGCTTCTCTCCCTGCTGCGCCCCCCTGCCTGCTTCTCTCCCTGCTGCGCCCCCCTGTCTGCTTCTCTCCCTGCTGCGCCCCCTGCCTGCTTCTCTCCCTGCTCGCGCCCCCCTGCCTGCTTCTCTCCCTGCTGCGCCCCCCTGCCTGCTTCTCTCCCTGCTGCGCCCCCCTGTCTGCTTCTCTTCCTGCTGCGCCCCCCTGCCTGCTTCTCTCCCTGCTGCGCCCCCCTGCCTGCTTCTCTCCCTGTCTGCTTCTCTCCCTGCTGGCGCCCCCCTGCCTGCTTCTCTCCCTGCTGCGCCCCCCTGCCTGCTTCTCTCCCTGCTGCGCCCCCTGCCTGCTTCTCTCCCTGCTGCGCCCCCCCTGTCTGCTTCTCTCCCTGCTGCGCCCCACTGTCTGCTTCTCTCCCTGCTCGCGCCCCCCTGCCTGCTTCTCTCCCTGCTGTGCCCCCCTGCCTGCTTCTCTCCCTGCTCGCGCCCCCTGCCTGCTTCTCTCCCTGCCTGCTTCTCTCCCTGCTGCGCCCCCTGCCTGCTTCTCTCCCTGCTCGCGCCCCTCCTGCCTGCTTCTCTCCCTGCTGCGCCCCCTGCCTGCTTCTCTCGCTGCTGGCGCCCACCTGTCGGCTTCTCTCCCTGCTGTGCCCCCCTGCCTGCTTCTCTCCCTGCTGGTGCCCCCCTGCCTGCTTCTCTCCCTGCTCGCGCCCCCCTGCCTGCTTCTCTCCCTGCTCGCGCCCCCCTGCCTGCTTCTCTCCCTGCTCGCGCCCCCCTGCCTGCTTCTCTCCCTGCTGCGCCCCCTGCCTGCTTCTCTCCCTGCTGTGCCCCCCTGCCTGCTTCTCTCCCTGCTGCGCCCAACTGCTGCGCCCCCCTGCCTGCTTCTCTCCCTGCTGCGCCCCCTGCCTGCTTCTCTCCCTGCTCGCGCCCCTCCTGCCTGCTTCTCTCCCTGCTGCGCCCCCCTGCCTGCTTCTCTCCCTGCTCGCGCCCCCCTGCCTGCTTCTCTCCCTGCCTGCTTCTCTCCCTGCTCGCGCCCCTCCTGCCTGCTTCTCTCCCTGCCCGCGCCCCTCCTGCCTGCTTCTCTCCCTGCTCGCGCCCCTCCTGCCTGCTTCTCTCCCTGCTGCGCCCCCCTGCCTGCTTCTCTCCCTGCTCGCGCCCCTCCTGCCTGCTTCTCTCCCTGCTCGCGC
Organism: Ascaphus truei; assembly: GCF_040206685.1. Taxonomy (NCBI): domain Eukaryota; kingdom Metazoa; phylum Chordata; class Amphibia; order Anura; family Ascaphidae; genus Ascaphus; species Ascaphus truei. The sequence continues at coordinate 430,752,361 of NC_134485.1, read as the reverse complement.
CCCCTGCCTGCTTCTCTCCCTGCTCGCGCCCCCCTGCCTGCTTCTCTCCCTGCTCGCGCCCCCCTGCCTGCTTCTCTCCCTGCTCGCGCCCCCCTGTCTGCTTCTGTCCCTGCTCGCGCCCCCCTGCCTGCTTCTCTTCCTGCTGCGCCCCCTGCCTGCTTCTCTCCCTGCTCGCGCCCCCCTGCCTGCTTCTCTCCCTGCCTGCTTCTCTCCCTGCTCGCGCCCCCCTGCCGGCTTCTCTCCCTGCTCGCGCCCCCCTGCCGGCTTCTCTCCCTGCTCACGCCCCCCTGCCTGCTTCTCTCCCTGCTGCTCCCCCTGCCTGCTTCTCTCCCTGCTGCGCCCCCCTGTCTGCTTCTCTCCCTGCTGTGCCCCCCTGCCTGCTTCTCTCCCTGCTGCGCCCCCCTGCCTGCTTCTCTCCCTGCTCGCGCCCCCCTGCCTGCTTCTCTCCCTGCCTGCTTCTCTCCCTGCTCTCGCCCCCCTGCCTGCTTCTCTCCCTGCTGCGCCCCCTGCCTGCTTCTCTCCCTGCTGCGCCCCCCTGCCTGCTTCTCTCCCTGCTGCACCCCTCTGCCTGCTTCTCTCCCTGCTGCGCCCCCCTGTCTGCTTCTCTCCCTGCTGTGCCCCCCTGCCTGCTTCTCTCCCTGCTGTGCCCCCCTGCCTGCTTCTCTCCCTGCTGCGCCCCCTGCCTGCTTCTCTCCCTGCTGTGCCCCCCTGCCTGTTTCTCTCCCTGCTGCGCCCCCCTGCCTGCTTCTCTCCCTGCTGCACCCCTCTGCCTGCTTCTCTCCCTGCTGCGCCCCCCTGTCTGCTTCTCTCCCTGCTGTGCCCCCCTGCCTGCTTCTCTCCCTGCTGTGCCCCCCTGCCTGCTTCTCTCCCTGCTGCGCCCCCTGCCTGCTTCTCTCCCTGCTGTGCCCCCCTGCCTGTTTCTCTCCCTGCTGCGCCCCCCTGCCTGCTTCTCTTCCTGCTGCGCCCCCCTGCCTGCTTCTCTCCCTGCTCGCGCCCCCCTGCCTGCTTCTCTCCCTGCTCGCGCCCCCCTGCCTGCTTCTCTCCCTGCTGCGCCCCTGCCTGCTTCTCTCCCTGCTGCGCCCCCCTGCTGTGCCCCCCTGCCTGCTTCTCTCCCTGCTCGCGCCCCCTGCCTGCTTCTCTCCCTGCTGCGCCCCCTGCCTGCTTCTCTCCCTGCTCGCGCCCCCTGCCTGCTTCTCTCCCTGCTGCGCCCCCCTGCCTGCTTCTCTTCCTGCTGCGCCCCCCTGCCTGCTTCTCTCCCTGCTGCGCCCCCCTGCTGTGCCCCCCTGCCTGCTTCTCTCCCTGCTGCGCCCCCCTGCCTGCTTCTCTCCCTGCTGCGCCCCCCTGCCTGCTTCTCTCCCTGCTGCGCCCCCCTGCCGGCTTCTCTCCCTGCTCGCGCCCCCCTGCCTGCTTCTCTCCCTGCTGCGCCCCCCTGTCTGCTTCTCTCCCTGCTGCGCCCCCTGCCTGCTTCTCTCCCTGCTGTGCCCCCCTGCCTGCTTCTCTCCCTGCTGCGCCCCCTGCCTGCTTCTCTCCCTGCTGTGCCCCCCTGCCTGTTTCTCTCCCTGCTGCGCCCCCCTGCCTGTTTCTCTCCCTGCTCGCGCCCCCCTGCCTGCTTCTCTTCCTGCTGCGCCCCCCTGCCTGCTTCTCTCCCTGCTCGCGCCCCCCTGCTGTGCCCCCCTGCCTGCTTCTCTCCCTGCTCGCGCCCCCTGCCTGCTTCTCTCCCTGCTCGCGCCCCCTGCCTGCTTCTCTCCCTGCTGCGCCCCCCTGCCTGCTTCTCTTCCTGCTGCGCCCCCCTGCCTGCTTCTCTCCCTGCTGCGCCCCCCTGCTGTGCCCCCCTGCCTGCTTCTCTCCCTGCTGCGCCCCCCTGCCTGCTTCTCTCCCTGCTGCGCCCCCCTGCCTGCTTCTCTCCCTGCTGCGCCCCCCTGCCTGCTTCTCTCCCTGCTCGCGCCCCCCTGCCTGCTTCTCTCCCTGCTCGCGCCCCCCTGCCTGCATCTCTCCCTGCTGCGCCCCCCTGCCTGCTTCTCTCCCTGCTGCGCCCCCTGCCTGCTTCTCTCCCTGCTCGTGCCCCCCTGCCTGCTTCTCTTCCTGCTGCGCCCCCCTGCCTGCTTCTCTCCCTGCTGCGCCCCCCTGCTGTGCCCCCCTGCCTGCTTCTCTCCCTGCTGCGCCCCCCTGCCTGCTTCTCTCCCTGCTGCGCCCCCCTGCCTGCTTCTCTCCCTGCTGCGCCCCCCTGCCGGCTTCTCTCCCTGCTCGCGCCCCCCTGCCTGCTTCTCTCCCTGCTGCGCCCCCGTCTGCTTTTCTCCCTGCTTCGCCCCCTGCCTGCTTCTCTCCCTGCTGGCGCCCCCCTGCTGTGCCCCCCTGCCTGCTTCTCTCCCTGCTCGCGCTCCTCCTGCCTGCTTCTCTCCCTGCTCGCGCCCCCCTGCCTGCTTCTCTCCCTGCTTGCGCCCCCTGCCTGCTTCTCTCCCTGCTGCGCCCCCCTGTCTTCTTCTCTCCCTGCTCGCGCCCCCCTACCGGCTTCTCTCCCTGCTCGCGCCCCCCTGCCTGCTTCTCTCCCTGCTGCGCCCCTTGCCTGCTTCTCTCCCTGCTGGCGCCCCCCTGCTATGCCCCCCTGCCTGCTTCTCTCCCTGCTCGTGCCCCTCCTGCCTGCTTCTCTCCCTGCTCGCGCCCCCCTGCCTGCTTCTCTCCCTGCTTGCGCCCCCTGCCTGCTTCTCTCCCTGCTGCGCCCCCCTGTCTTCTTCTCTCCCTGCTCGCGCCCCCTTGCCGGCTTCTCTCCCTGCTCGCGCCCCCCTGCCTGCTTCTCTCCCTGCTCGCGCCCCCCTGCCTGCTTCTCTCCCTGCTGCGCCCCCCTGCTGCGCCCCCCTGCCTGCTTCTCTCCCTGCTCGCGCCCCCCTGCCTGCTTCTCTCCCTGCTGGCGCCCCCCTGCCTGCTTCTCTTCCTGCTGTGCCCCCCTGCCTGCTTCTCTCCCTGCTTGCGCCCCCCTGCCTGCTTCTCTCCCTGCTGTGCCCCCCTGCCTGCTTCTCTCCCTGCTGCGCCCCCCTGCCTGCTTCTCTCCCTGCTCGCGCCCCCCTGCCTGCTTCTCTCCCTGCTCGCGCCCCCCTGCCGGCTTCTCTCCCTGCTTGCGCCCCCCTGTCTGCTTCTCTCCCTGCTGCGCCCCCCTGCCTGCTTCTCTCCCTGCTCGCGCCCCCCTGCCGGCTTCTCTCCCTTCTCGCGCCCCCCTGCCTGCTTCTCTCCCTGCTCGCGCCCCCTGCCTACTTCTCTCCCTGCTCGCGCCCCCCTGCCTGCTTCTCTCCCTGCTTGCGCCCCCTGCCTGCTTCTCTCCCTGCTCGCGCCCCCCTGCCTGCTTCTCTCCCTGCTCGCGCCCCCCTGCCTGCTTCTCTCCCTGCTTGCGCCCCCTGCCTGCTTCTCTCCCTGCTCGCACCCCCCTGCCGGCTTCTCTCCCTGCTCGCGCCCCCCTGCCTGCTTCTCTCCCTGCTGCGCCCCCCTGCTTGCGCCCCCTGCCTGCTTCTCTCCCTGCTCGCACCCCCCTGCCGGCTTCTCTCCCTGCTCGCGCCCCCCTGCCTGCTTCTCTCCCTGCTCGCGCCCCCCTGCTGGCTTCTCTCCCTGCTCGCGCCCCCCTGCCTGCTTCTCTCCCTGCTCACGCCCCCCTGCCTGCTTCTCTCCCTGCTCGCGCCCCCCTGCTTGCTTCTCTCCCTGCTGCGCCCCCCTGTCTTCTTCTCTCCTTGCTCGTGCCCCCTGCCTGCTTCTCTCCCTGCTCGCGCCCCCCTGCCTGCTTCTCTCCCTGCTCGCGCCCCCTGCCTGCTTCTCTCCCTGCTCGCGCCCCCCTGCCTGATTCTCTCCCTGCTCGCGCCCCCCTGCCGGCTTCTCTCCCTGCTCGCGCCCCCCTGCCTGCTTCTCTCCCTGCTCGCGCCCCCCTGCCTGATTCTCTCCCTGCTCGCGCCCCCCTGCCGGCTTCTCTCCCTGCTCGCGCCCCCCTGCCTGCTTCTCTCCCTGCTGCGCCCCCCTGTCTTCTTCTCTCCCTGCTCGCGCCCCCCTGCCTGCTTCTCTCCCTGCTCGCGTCCCCTGCCTGCTTCTCTCCCTGCTCGCGCCCCCTGCCTGCTTCTCTCCCTGCTCGCGCCCCCCTTCCGGCTTCTCTCCCTGCTGCGCCCCCTGTCTGCTTCTCTCCCTGCTGCGCCCCCCTGTCTTCTTCTCTCCCTGCTCGCGCCCCCTGCCTGCTTCTCTCCCTGCTCGCGCCCCCCTGCCTGCTTCTCTCCCTGCTCGCGCCCCCCTGCCTGCTTCTCTCCCTGCTGCGCCCCCCTGCCGGCTTCTCTCCCTGCTGCGCCCCCCTGCCTGCTTCTCTCCCTGCTGCGCCCCCCTGCCTGCTTCTCTCCCTGCTGCGCCCCCCTGCCTGCTTCTCTCCCTGCTGCGCCCCCCTGCCTGCTTCTCTCCCTGCTGCGCCCCCCTGCCTGCTTCTCTCCCTGCTCGCGCCCCCTGCCTGCTTCTCTCCCTGCTCGCGCCCCCCTGCCTGCTTCTCTCCCAGCTGCGCCCCCCTGCCTGCTTCTCTCCCTGCTGCGCCCCCCTGCCGGCTTCTCTCCCTGCTCGCGCCCCCCTGCCTGCTTCTCTCCCTGCTGCGCCCCCCTGCCTGCTTCTCTCCCTGCTGTGCCCTCCCTGCCTGCTTCTCTCCCTGCTGGCGCCCCCCTGCCTGCTTCTCTCCCTGCTGCGCCCCCCTGTCTTCTTCTCTCCCTGCTGCGCCCCCTGCCTGCTTCTCTCCCTGCTCGCGCCCCCCTGCCTGCTTCTCTCCCTGCTCGCGCCCCCCTGCCTGCTTCTCTCCCTGCTGGCGCCCCCCTGCCTGCTTCTCTCCCTGCTGCGCCCCCTTGTCTGCTTCTCTCCCTGCTGCGCCCCCCTGCCTGCTTCTCTCCCTGCTGCGCCCCCCTGCCTGCTTCTCTCCCTGCTCGCGCCCCCCTGCCTGCTTCTCTCCCTGCTGCGCCCCCCTGCCTGCTTCTCTCCCTGCTGCGCCCCCCTGCTGTGCCCCCCTGCCTGCTTCTCTCCCTGCTCGCGCCCCCCTGCCTGCTTCTCTCCCTGCTGGCGCCCCCATGCCTGCTTCTCTCCCTGCTGCGCCCCCCTGCCTGCTTCTCTTCCTGCTGCGCCCCCCTGCCGGCTTCTCTCCCTGCTCGCGCCCCCTGCCTGCTTCTCTCCCTGCTCACGCCCCCTGCCTGCTTCTCTCCCTGTCTGCTTCTCTCCCTGCTGGCGCCCCCCTGCCTGCTTCTCTCCCTGCTGGCGCCCCCCTGCCTGCTTCTCTCCCTGCTGCGCCCCCCTGTCTGCTTCTCTCCCTGCTGCGCCCCCCTGCCTGCTTCTCTCCCTGCTCGCGCCCCCTGCCTGCTTCTCTCCCTGCTGGCGCCCCCCTGCCTGCTTCTCTCCCTGCTGGCGCCCCCATGCCTGCTTCTCTCCCTGCTGCGCCCCCCTGCCTGCTTCTCTTCCTGCTGCGCCCCCCTGCCGGCTTCTCTCCCTGCTCGCGCCCCCTGCCTGCTTCTCTCCCTGCTCACGCCCCCTGCCTGCTTCTCTCCCTGTCTGCTTCTCTCCCTGCTGGCGCCCCCCTGCCTGCTTCTCTCCCTGCTGGCGCCCCCCTGCCTGCTTCTCTCCCTGCTGCGCCCCCCTGTCTGCTTCTCTCCCTGCTGCGCCCCCCTGCCTGCTTCTCTCCCTGCTCGCGCCCCCTGCCTGCTTCTCTCCCTGCTGGCGCCCCCCTGCCTGCTTCTCTCCCTGCTGCGCCCCCCTGCCTGCTTCTCTCCCTGCTCGCGCCCCCTGTCTTCTTCTCTCCCTGCTCGCGCCCCCTGCCTGCTTCTCTCCCTGCTGCGCCCCCCTGCCTGCTTCTCTTCCTGCTGCGCCCCCTGCCTGCTTCTCTCCCTGCTGCGCCCCCCTGCTGTGCCCCCCTGCCTGCTTCTCTCCCTGCTGCGCCCCCCTGCCTGCTTCTCTCCCTGCTGCGCCCCCCTGCCTGCTTCTCTCCCTGCTGCGCCCCCCTGCCGGCTTCTCTCCCTGCTGCGCCCCCCTGCCTGCTTCTCTCCCTGCTGCGCCCCCCTGCCTGCTTCTCTTCCTGCTGCGCCCCCCTGCCTGCTTCTCTCCCTGCTGCGCCCCCCTGCTGTGCCCCCCTGCCTGCTTCTCTCCCTGCTGCGCCCCCCTGCCTGCTTCTCTCCCTGCTGCGCCCCCCTGCCTGCTTCTCTCCCTGCTGCGCCCCCCTGTCGGCTTCTTTCCCTGCTCGCGCCCCCCTGCCTGCTTCTCTCCCTGCTGCGCCCCCCTGTCTGCTTCTCTCCCTGCTGCGCCCCCCTGCCGGCTTCTCTCCCTGCTCGCGCCCCCCTGCCTGCTTCTCTCCCTGCTGCGCCCCCGTCTGCTTCTCTCCCTGCTTCGCCCCCTGCCTGCTTCTCTCCCTGCTGCGCCCCCCTGTCTGCTTCTCTCCCTGCTGCGCCCCCTGCCTGCTTCTCTCCCTGCTGCGCCCCCCTGCCTGCTTCTCTCCCTGCTGGCGCCCCCCTGCTGTGCCCCCCTGCCTGCTTCTCTCCCTGCTCGCGCTCCTCCTGCCTGCTTCTCTCCCTGCTCGCGCCCCCCTGCCTGCTTCTCTCCCTGCTTGCGCCCCCTGCCTGCTTCTCTCCCTGCTGCGCCCCCCTGTCTTCTTCTCTCCCTGCTCGCGCCCCCCTACCGGCTTCTCTCCCTGCTCGCGCCCCCCTGCCTGCTTCTCTCCCTGCTGCGCCCCTTGCCTGCTTCTCTCCCTGCTGGCGCCCCCCTGCTATGCCCCCCTGCCTGCTTCTCTCCCTGCTCGTGCCCCTCCTGCCTGCTTCTCTCCCTGCTCGCGCCCCCCTGCCTGCTTCTCTCCCTGCTTGCGCCCCCTGCCTGCTTCTCTCCCTGCTGCGCCCCCCTGTCTTCTTCTCTCCCTGCTCGCGCCCCCCTGCCGGCTTCTCTCCCTGCTCGCGCCCCCCTGCCTGCTTCTCTCCCTGCTCGCGCCCCCCTGCCTGCTTCTCTCCCTGCTGCGCCCCCCTGCTGCGCCCCCCTGCCTGCTTCTCTCCCTGCTCGCGCCCCCCTGCCTGCTTCTCTCCCTGCTGGCGCCCCCCTGCCTGCTTCTCTCCCTGCTGTGCCCCCCTGCCTGCTTCTCTCCCTGCTTGCGCCCCCCTGCCTGCTTCTCTCCCTGCTGTGCCCCCCTGCCTGCTTCTCTCCCTGCTGCGCCCCCCTGCCTGCTTCTCTCCCTGCTCGCGCCCCCCTGCCTGCTTCTCTCCCTGCTCGCGCCCCCCTGCCGGCTTCTCTCCCTGCTTGCGCCCCCCTGTCTGCTTCTCTCCCTGCTGCGCCCCCCTGCCTGCTTCTCTCCCTGCTCGCGCCCCCCTGCCGGCTTCTCTCCCTTCTCGCGCCCCCCTGCCTGCTTCTCTCCCTGCTCGCGCCCCCTGCCTACTTCTCTCCCTGCTCGCGCCCCCCTGCCTGCTTTTCTCCCTGCTTGCGCCCCCTGCCTGCTTCTCTCCCTGCTCGCGCCCCCCTGCCTGCTTCTCTCCCTGCTCGCGCCCCCCTGCCTGCTTCTCTCCCTGCTTGCGCCCCCTGCCTGCTTCTCTCCCTGCTCGCACCCCCCTGCCGGCTTCTCTCCCTGCTCGCGCCCCCCTGCCTGCTTCTCTCCCTGCTGCGCCCCCCTGCTGCGCCCCCCTGCCTGCTTCTCTCCCTGCTCGCGCCCCCCTGCCTGCTTCTCTCCCTGCTCGCGCCCCCCTGCTGGCTTCTCTCCCTGCTCGCGCCCCCCTGCCTGCTTCTCTCCCTGCTCATGCCCCCCTGCCTGCTTCTCTCCCTGCTCGCGCCCCCCTGCTTGCTTCTCTCCCTGCTGCGCCCCCCTGTCTTCTTCTCTCCTTGCTCGTGCCCCCTGCCTGCTTCTCTCCCTGCTGCGCCCCCCTGCCTGCTTCTCTCCCTGCTCGCGCCCCCTGCCTGCTTCTCTCCCTGCTCGCGCCCCCCTGCCTGATTCTCTCCCTGCTCGCGCCCCCCTGCCGGCTTCTCTCCCTGCTCGCGCCCCCTGCCTGCTTCTCTCCCTGCTCGCGCCCCCCTGCCTGCTTCTCTCCCTGCTCGCGCCCCCTGCCTGCTTCTCTCCCTGCTCGCGCCCCCTGCTGCTTCTCTCCCTGCTCGCGCCCCCCTGCCGGCTTCTCTCCCTGCTGCGCCCCCTGTCTGCTTCTCTCCCTGCTGCGCCCCCCTGTCTTCTTCTCTCCCTGCTCGCGCCCCCTGCCTGCTTCTCTCCCTGCTCGCGCCCCCCTGCCTGCTTCTCTCCCTGCTCGCGCCCCCCTGCCTGCTTCTCTCCCTGCTGCGCCCCCCTGCCGGCTTCTCTCCCTGCTGCGCCCCCCTGCCTGCTTCTCTCCCTGCTGCGCCCCCCTGCCTGCTTCTCTCCCTGCTTGCGCCCCCTGCCTGCTTCTCTCCCTGCTGCGCCCCCCTGTCTTCTTCTCTCCCTGCTCGCGCCCCCCTACCGGCTTCTCTCCCTGCTCGCGCCCCCCTGCCTGCTTCTCTCCCTGCTGCGCCCCTTGCCTGCTTCTCTCCCTGCTGGCGCCCCCCTGCTATGCCCCCCTGCCTGCTTCTCTCCCTGCTCGTGCCCCTCCTGCCTGCTTCTCTCCCTGCTCGCGCCCCCCTGCCTGCTTCTCTCCCTGCTTGCGCCCCCTGCCTGCTTCTCTCCCTGCTGCGCCCCCCTGTCTTCTTCTCTCCCTGCTCGCGCCCCCCTGCCGGCTTCTCTCCCTGCTCGCGCCCCCCTGCCTGCTTCTCTCCCTGCTCGCGCCCCCCTGCCTGCTTCTCTCCCTGCTGCGCCCCCCTGCTGCGCCCCCCTGCCTGCTTCTCTCCCTGCTCGCGCCCCCCTGCCTGCTTCTCTCCCTGCTGGCGCCCCCCTGCCTGCTTCTCTCCCTGCTGTGCCCCCCTGCCTGCTTCTCTCCCTGCTTGCGCCCCCCTGCCTGCTTCTCTCCCTGCTGTGCCCCCCTGCCTGCTTCTCTCCCTGCTGCGCCCCCCTGCCTGCTTCTCTCCCTGCTCGCGCCCCCCTGCCTGCTTCTCTCCCTGCTCGCGCCCCCCTGCCGGCTTCTCTCCCTGCTTGCGCCCCCCTGTCTGCTTCTCTCCCTGCTGCGCCCCCCTGCCTGCTTCTCTCCCTGCTCGCGCCCCCCTGCCGGCTTCTCTCCCTTCTCGCGCCCCCCTGCCTGCTTCTCTCCCTGCTCGCGCCCCCTGCCTACTTCTCTCCCTGCTCGCGCCCCCCTGCCTGCTTTTCTCCCTGCTTGCGCCCCCTGCCTGCTTCTCTCCCTGCTCGCGCCCCCCTGCCTGCTTCTCTCCCTGCTCGCTCCCCCCTGCCTGCTTCTCTCCCTGCTTGCGCCCCCTGCCTGCTTCTCTCCCTGCTCGCACCCCCCTGCCGGCTTCTCTCCCTGCTCACGCCCCCCTGCCTGCTTCTCTCCCTGCTGCGCCCCCCTGCTGCGCCCCCCTGCCTGCTTCTCTCCCTGCTCGCGCCCCCCTGCCTGCTTCTCTCCCTGCTCGCGCCCCCCTGCTGGCTTCTCTCCCTGCTCGCGCCCCCCTGCCTGCTTCTCTCCCTGCTCATGCCCCCCTGCCTGCTTCTCTCCCTGCTCGCGCCCCCCTGCTGGCTTCTCTCCCTGCTGCGCCCCCCTGTCTTCTTCTCTCCTTGCTCGTGCCCCCTGCCTGCTTCTCTCCCTGCTGCGCCCCCCTGCCTGCTTCTCTCCCTGCTCGCGCCCCCTGCCTGCTTCTCTCCCTGCTCGCGCCCCCCTGCCTGATTCTCTCCCTGCTCGCGCCCCCCTGCCGGCTTCTCTCCCTGCTCGCGCCCCCTGCCTGCTTCTCTCCCTGCTCGCGCCCCCCTGCCTGCTTCTCTCCCTGCTCGCGCCCCCTGCCTGCTTCTCTCCCTGCTCGCGCCCCCTGCTGCTTCTCTCCCTGCTCGCGCCCCCCTGCCGGCTTCTCTCCCTGCTGCGCCCCCTGTCTGCTTCTCTCCCTGCTGCGCCCCCCTGTCTTCTTCTCTCCCTGCTCGCGCCCCCTGCCTGCTTCTCTCCCTGCTCGCGCCCCCCTGCCTGCTTCTCTCCCTGCTCGCGCCCCCCTGCCTGCTTCTCTCCCTGCTGCGCCCCCCTGCCGGCTTCTCTCCCTGCTGCGCCCCCCTGCCTGCTTCTCTCCCTGCTGCGCCCCCCTGCCTGCTTCTCTCCCTGCTGCGCCCCCCTGCCTGCTTCTCTCCCTGCTGCGCCCCCCTGCCGGCTTCTCTCCCTGCTCGCGCCCCCCTGCCTGCTTCTCTCCCTGCTCGCGCCCCCCTGCCTGCTTCTCTCCCTGCTCGCGCCCCCCTGCCTGCTTCTCTCCCTGCTCGCGCCCCCCTGCCTGCTTCTCTCCCTGCTGTGCCCTCCCTGCCTGCTTCTCTCCCTGCTGCGCCCCCTGCCTGCTTCTCTCCCTGCTGCGCCCCCCTGCCTGCTTCTCTCCCTGCTGGCGCCCCCGTGCCTGCTTCTCTCCCAGCTGGCGACCCCCTGCCTGCTTCTCTCCCTGCTGCGCCCCCCTGTCTTCTTCTCTCCCTGCTGCGCCCCCTGCCTGCTTCTCTCCCTGCTCGCGCCCCCCTGCCTGCTTCTCTCCCTGCTCGCGCCCCCCTGCCTGCTTCTCTCCCTGCTGGCGCCCCCCTGCCTGCTTCTCTCCCTGCTGCGCCCCCCTGTCTTCTTCTCTCCCTGCTGCGCCCCCCTGCCTGCTTCTCTCCCTGCTGCGCCCCCCTGCCTGCTTCTCTCCCTGCTGGCGCCCCCATGCCTGCTTCTCTCCCTGCTGCGCCCCCCTGCCGGCTTCTCTCCCTGCTCACGCCCCCTGCCTGCTTCTCTCCCTGCTCACGCCCCCTGCCTGCTTCTCTCCCTGTCTGCTTCTCTCCCTGCTGGCGCCCCCCTGCCTGCTTCTCTCCCTGCTGGCGCCCCCCTGCCTGCTTCTCTCCCTGCTGCGCCCCCCTGTCTGCTTCTCTCCCTGCTGCGCCCCCCTGCCTGCTTCTCTCCCTGCTTGCGCCCCCCTGCCTGCTTCTCTCCCTGCTGGCGCCCCCCTGCCTGCTTCTCTCCCTGCTCGCGCCCCCTGCTTGCTTCTCTCCCTGCTCGCGCCCCCTGTCTTCTTCTCTCCCTGCTCGCGCCCCCCTGCCTGCTTCTCTCCCTGCTCGCGCCCCCTGCCTGCTTCTCTCCCTGCTCGCGCCCCCTGCCTGCTTCTCTCCCTGCTCGCGCCCCCCTGCCGGCTTCTCTCTCTGCTGCGCCCCCTGTCTGCTTCTCTCCCTGCTGTGCCCCCCTGCTGCGCCCCCCTGTCTTCTTCTCTCCCTGCTCGCGCCCCCCTGCCTGCTTCTCTCCCTGCTCGCACCCCCCTGCCTGCTTCTCTCCCTGCTGCGCCCCCCTGCCGGCTTCTCTCCCTGCTGCGCCCCCCTGCCTGCTTCTCTCCCTGCTGCGCCCCCCTGCCTGCTTCTCTCCCTGCTGCGCCCCCCTGCCTGCTTCTCTCCCTTCTCGCGCCCCCCTGCCTGCTTCTCTCCCTGCTGCGCCCCCCTGCCGGCTTCTCTCCCTGCTCGCGCCCCCCTGCCTGCTTCTCTCCCTGCTCGCGCCCCCCTGCCTGCTTCTCTCCCTGCTCGCGCCCCCCTGCCTGCTTCTCTCCCTGCTGTGCCCTCCCTGCCTGCTTCTCTCCCTGCTGCGCCCCCTGCCTGCTTCTCTCCCTGCTGTGCCCCCGTGCCTGCTTCTCTCCCTGCTGGCGCCCCCCTGCCTGCTTCTCTCCCTGCTGCGCCCCCCTGTCTTCTTCTCTCCCTGCTGCGCCCCCCTGCCTGCTTCTCTCCCTGCTGCGCCCCCCTGCCTGCTTCTCTCCCTGCTCGCGCCCCCCTGCCTGCTTCTCTCCCTGCTGGCGCCCCCATGTCTGCTTCTCTCCCTGCTGCGCCCCCCTGCCTGCTTCTCTTCCTGCTGCGCCCCCCTGCCGGCTTCTCTCCCTGCTCGCGCCCCCTGCCTGCTTCTCTCCCTGCTCGCGCCCCCCTGCCTGCTTCTCTCCCTGCTCGCGCCCCCCTGCCTGCTTCTCTCCCTGCTCGCGCCCCCCTGCCTGCTTCTCTCCCTGCTCGCGCCCCCCTGCCGGCTTCTCTCCCTGCTCGCGCCCCCTGCCTGCTTCTCTCCCTGCTCACGCCCCCTGCCTGCTTCTCTCCCTGTCTGCTTCTCTCCCTGCTGGCGCCCCCCTGCCTGCTTCTCTCCCTGCTGGCGCCCCCCTGCCTGCTTCTCTCCCTGCTGCGCCCCCCTGTCTGCTTCTCTCCCTGCTGCGCCCCCCTGCCTGCTTCTCTCCCTGCTCGCGCCCCCTGCCTGCTTCTCTCCCTGCTGGCGCCCCCCTGCCTGCTTCTCTCCCTGCTGCGCCCCCTTGCCTGCTTCTCTCCCTACTGCGCCCCCTGCCTGCTTCTCTCCCTGCTGGCGCCCCCCTGCCTGCTTCTCTCCCTGCCGCGCCCCCCTGCCTGCTTCTCTCCCTGCTGCGCCCCCTTGCCTGCTTCTCTCCCTGCTGGCGCCCCCCTGCCTGCTTCTCTCCCTGCTGCGCCCCCCTGTCTGCTTCTCACCCTGCTGCGCCCCCCTGCCTGCTTCTCTCTCTGCTCGCGCCCCCCTGCCTGCTTCTCTCCCTGCCTGCTTCTCTCCCTGCTGTGCCCCCTGTCTGCTTCTCTCCCTGCTGCGCCCCCCTGTCTGCTTCTCTCCCTGCTCGCGGCCCCCTGCCTGCTTCTCTTCCTGCTGCGCCCCCCTGCCTGCTTCTCTCCCTGCTGGCGCCCCCCTGCCTGCTTCTCTCCCTGCTCGCGCCCCCCTGCCTGCTTCTCTCCCTGCTGCGCCCCCCTGCCTGCTTCTCTCCCTGCTGCGCCCCCCTGCCTGCTTCTCTCCCTGCTGCGCCCCCCTGCCTGCTTCTCTCCCTGCTGCTCCCCCCTGCCTGCTTCTCTCCCTGCTGCGCCCCCCTGCCTGCTTCTCTCCCTGCTCGCGCCCCCTGCCTGCTTCTCTCCCTGCTCGCGCCCCCTGCCTGCTTCTCTCCCTGCTGCGCCCCCCTGCCTGCTTCTCTCCCTGCTGCGCCCCCCTGCCTGCTTCTCTCCCTGCTGCGCCCCCCTGCCTGCTTCTCTCCCTGCTCGCGCCCCCTGCCTGCTTCTCTCCCTGCTGGCGCCCCCCTGCCTGCTTCTCTCCCTGCTGTGCCCCCCTGTCTGCTTCTCTCCCTGCTGCGCCCCCTGCCTGCTTCTCTCCTTGCTGCGCCCCCCTGCCTGCTTCTCTCCCTGCCTGCTTCTCTCCCTGCTCGCGCCCCCTGCCTGCTTCTCTCCCTGCTCGCGCCCCTCCTGCCTGCTTGTCTCCCTGCTGGCGCCCCCCTGCCTGCTTCTCTCCCTGCTGCGCCCCCCTGCCTGCTTCTCTCCCTGCTGCGCCCCCCTGCCTGCTTCTCTCCCTGCTGCGCCCCCCTGCCTGCTTCTCTCCCTGCTGCGCCCCCCTGCCTTCTTCTCTCCCTGCTCGCGCACCCTGCCTGCTTCTCTCCCTGCTCGCGCCCCCTGCCTGCTTCTCTCCCTGCTGGCGCCCCCCTGCCTGCTTCTCTCCCTGCTGTGCCCCCCTGTCTGCTTCTCTCCCTGCTGCGCCCCCTGCCTGCTTCTCTCCCTGCTGCGCCCCCCTGCCTGCTTCTCTCCCTGCCTGCTTAACTCCCTGCTGCGCCCCCCTGCCTGCTTCTCTCCCTGCCTGCTTCTCTCCCTGCTCGCGCCCCCTGCCTGCTTCTCTCCCTGCTCGCGCCCCTCCTGCCTGCTTCTCTCCCTGCTGGCGCCCCCCTGCCTGCTTCTCTCCCTGCTGCGCCCCCCTGCCTGCTTCTCTCCCTGCTGCGCCCCCCTGCCTGCTTCTCTCCCTGCTCGCGCCCCCCTGCCTGCTTCTCTCCCTGCTCGCGCCCCCCTGCCTGCTTCTCTCCCTGCTGCGCCCCATGCCTGCTTCTCTCCCTGCTGCGCCCCCCTGCCTGCTTCTCTCCCTGCTCGCGCCCCCCTGCCTGCTTCTCTCCCTGCTCGCGCCCCCCTGCCTGCTTCTCTCCCTGCTGCGCCCCCTGCCTGCTTCTCTCCCTGCTGTGCCCCCCTGCCTGCTTCTCTCCCTGCTGCGCCCCCCTGCTGCGCCCCCCTGTCTGCTTCTCTCCCTGCTGCGCCCCCTGCCTGCTTCTCTCCCTGCTCGCGCCCCTCCTGCCTGCTTCTCTCCCTGCTCGCGCCCCCTGCCTGCTTCTCTCCCTGCTCGCGCCCCTCCTGCCTGCTTCTCTCCCTGCTCGCGCCCCTCCTGCCTGCTTCTCTCCCTGCTGCGCCCCCTGCCTGCTTCTCTCCCTGCTCGCGCCCCCTGCCTGCTTCTCTCCCTGCTCGCGCCCCCTGCCTGCTTCTCTCCCTGCTGGCGCCCCCCTGCCTGCTTCTCTCCCTGCTGTGCCCCCCTGTCTGCTTCTCTCCCTGCTGCGCCCCCCTGCCTGCTTCTCTCCCTGCCTGCTTAACTCCCTGCTGCGCCCCCCTGCCTGCTTCTCTCCCTGCCTGCTTCTCTCCCTGCTCGCGCCCCCTGCCTGCTTCTCTCCCTGCTCGCGCCCCTCCTGCCTGCTTCTCTCCCTGCTGGCGCCCCCCTGCCTGCTTCTCTCCCTGCTGCGCCCCCCTGCCTGCTTCTCTCCCTGCTGCACCCCCCTGCCTGCTTCTCTCCCTGCTCGCGCCCCCCTGCCTGCTTCTCTCCCTGCTCGCGCCCCCCTGCCTGCTTCTCTCCCTGCTGCGCCCCCTGCCTGCTTCTCTCCCTGCTGCGCCCCCCTGCCTGCTTCTCTCCCTGCTCGCGCCCCCCTGCCTGCTTCTCTCCCTGCTCGCGCCCCCCTGCCTGCTTCTCTCCCTGCTGCGCCCCCTGCCTGCTTCTCTCCCTGCTGTGCCCCCCTGCCTGCTTCTCTCCCTGCTGCGCCCCCCTGCTGCGCCCCCCTGTCTGCTTCTCTCCCTGCTGCGCCCCCTGCCTGCTTCTCTCCCTGCTCGCGCGCTTCCTGCCTGCTTCTCTCCCTGCTCGCGCCCCCTGCCTGCTTCTCTCCCTGCTCGCGCCCCTCCTGCCTGCTTCTCTCCCTGCTCGCGCCCCTCCTGCCTGCTTCTCTCCCTGCTGCGCCCCCCTGCCTGCTTCTCTCCCTGCTCGCGCCCCTCCTGCCTGCTTCTCTCCCTGCTGCGCCCCCCTGCTGTGCCCCCCTGCCTGCTTCTCTCCCTGCTGTGCCCCCCTGCCTGCTTCTCTCCCTGCTGCGCCCCCCTGCTGTGCCCCCCTGCCTGCTTCTCTCCCTGCTGTGCCCCCCTGCCTGCTTCTCTCCCTGCCCCCCTTCTCTCCCTGCTGTGCCCCCCTGCCCCTCCTCCCTTACCTCCGGCTCACGGCATCAAATAATGCCATGGGGTCACGTGACCCCGCGGCGTCATTTGACGCCGTGTTGCCATGGCGACGTTTGGCCATGGCGACGCGTCGCCGCAGACGCATTAAGGGAAGTTGCAGGGGCCTCACGCGATCCCCCGGCATTAATTTAAATGCCTTGAGGGAAGAGCGCAGGGCCACTGCAATCGCCGCGCCCCCCATGTTTGCGCGCCCCTGCTCTATACCATGGTTTCCATGTGCTAAATATTAGCGGATTCTCATTAATGTTTACAGGAACCTTGTTGGGCGCCATATGTAATAAGTGTGCAACATTTACGTCTGGGCTTAATTGTTGATCTATATCAGGAGTGCACAAACTTCCTGAGGTGCGCACCCCTGTGTGGCAGCCGCAGCGTTCGCGCCCCCCCCTCTCCAAGGACCCCGAGGGTCATGTGACGCCACGCTGCCATGGCGACGCATCACTTCACATGACCTTGCCACGTCATTTGACGCGTGTTGCCATGGCAACGCCTCTATTGACCCCCGCTGCATCAAATGACGCCGCGTTGCCATGGCGACGCACTACTGAAGAGCCGGTAAGGGAGTTACCGAGGGCCCGCCCCGTATTTAATTTAAATGCCTTAGGGAAGAGCGCGGGGCCTCTGTAACCGCCGTGCCCCCCCCCCCCTAGAAATTGTTGCGCCCCCAGTTTGCGCACCGCTTGTCTATTGCTTGGGGTGTGAATTGATTTGTGTGGTTTATCCTGTCTCCTGCCTGTGTTAGGAGTGTCGCAGTGTTGTACAGTGTCAGTGTGGGGACGTTTATCCCATTTCTGTTGTGTTGTTGTAATCTTTTCACGCGTAGTCTAAGTTTTTTTTTATATTCTCCCATATAAAGGTCTGGACGGAAGGATTTGTTCAGACCTTTTTCATCTTTATCTTTCATCGTGATTGGCAGCACGTGTGAAATATGCAGGAACCCGGGAAATTGTCATCTTAGCGAGACGGCGCCTTCCCCAATGCGATGGATTGAGATTTAGCCATTTTGTTGTGTCTGTGTAATATTGTCTGTCAGTGGTTTTATATTATTTCTATATAGCTGCTGCATATCATTGGGAGGAGTATGCCTGGAAATGTCATGTGTATGTTTGCCCGTCTGAGGGGAACATACCCCTTCATTTCAGCTCTTTTCTGTTGGTAAGCGCCAATGCTTCAGATTTTTCATAGTTTATTGTTAAGCCTGATACTATACTGATACTATATTGATACTATATTGATACTATACTGATACTATACCGATACAATACTGCTACTATACCGATACTGATACTGTACCAATACTGATAGTGTACCAATACCGATACTGATACTATACTGCTACTATACCGATACTGATACTGTACCAATACTGATAGTATACCGGTACAATACCGATACTGATACTATACTATACCGATACAATACTGATTCTATACTGATACAATACTGCTACTATACAGATACTGATACTGTACCAATACTGATAGTATACCAGTACAATACCGATACTGATTCTATACCGATACAATACTGATTCTATACCGATACGATACAATACTGATTCTATACCGATACTATACTGATACTATACCGATACGATACAATACTGATTCTATACCGATACTATACTGATACTATACCGATATACTGATAGTAAACCGATGCAATACTGCTACTATACCGATACTGATACTGTACCAATACTGATAGTATACGGTACAATACCGATACTGCTACTATACTGCTACTATACTGCTACTATACCGATACTGATACTGTACCAATACTGATAGTATACCGGTACAATACCAATACTGATACTATACTGCTACTATACCGATACTGATACTGTACCAATACTGATAGTATACCGGTACAATACCGATACTGATACTGTACCAATACTGATAGTATACCGGTACAATACCGATACTATACCGATACTAAACCGATACTGATACTGTACCAATACTGATAGTATACCGGTACAATACTGATACTGATACTATACTATACAGATACAATACTGATTCTATACCGATACGATACAATACTGATACAATACGGATACTATACAGATACAATACCAATACGATACTATACTGATACAATACCAATACGATACTATACTGATACTATACTGAATGTCTGTATTTTACCTGCTGGCTTTTAATGGGATCCCTTTTCCTTGATAGATTTTGTGCTGTTTTTACCCCGGTTTTACAGAAGATTTGAGTAAATGAAACCCCAAGCCTTTCACCTTTTTAGGAGCTATTTATCAAGCTTTACTGGCCGCAGGCTCTGCGCAAAAAACAGAATCAGCTTTAAAAGGAATGGGAATTTTTATCTGCTTAATCTTGCACCGATGTCGTCCTGTATTGCAGGGAGCAGTAAAATCAGTTAACTCATAATATACTACAGCTAAAATGCAATTAATGCTATCACTGTGTATGTTACAGCTAATACACTTACACTTACTGCTATCACTCTGTGTGTTACACTAATAAACTTACTGCTATCACTGTGTGTTACACCGAATAGACTCACTCTTACTGCTCTCTCCCTATGTAAGTTAGTTTACTTTATTGATATTGCTAATTTAGTATATTCACATTTCCCACCTCTGAGTTCACAGTTATCATCACTATGTCCAAGTCCATAAAAGAATGACCAATAAAGCGAAACGAATATTAAACCTGAACGATTATGTAATGTTGTGCCACTCGGGATGATGAGCTTAGAACCACGTACAACTGATATATATAAAACAATATTAAATGAGCGTGTTACCTGCTGAGCAGCAAACAGCTTGCCATGGTACTTGCTTATAACTGTGTACCCGCCGGGCACCTTCCGATCTTCATACCAAGCTACGGGGGTGAGGAAATCTCTTGGATTGGCCAAGCCATTTGCCCCTAGAATGAAGCAGAGTATCATGGATAAATTGCTCAGCATGTGGTTCAACAGATTGGTCCACAGTTCCAGCAACCACAAACCACCAGCCACCCCCCTCGGCACTTCGCCAGGGCGCATGTAGTGGCTTATTTCTCTGGATGCCGAATCTGGAACGGGTGTGATAAGGAGGGAAAATAAAGGGATCTAACACTGATGGAAGTACAAGGGGACCCTGAGTGTTTGGGAAAAAGGAAGTGAAAACAGATGTACAGAGAGGATCAATAATTCCAGCGTGCGAGGAGAAAAAGGGGGTGACATGGATGGTAATAATAATAACTTTTTTTCACATAGCGCTTTTCTCCCAAAGGGACTCAAAGCGCGTCACAATCACAGCGCAGCGCACATAGGAACGTTACAGACACAGCCCCTGCCCAGATGAACTTACAATGATGTTGGTGCCTGAGGCACCGGGAGATAAAGAGACTTGCCCAAGGTCACAGGGAGGTGACACCGGGAACTGAATCAGGTTCCCCTGCTTCACACTCTGTGTCATTGTTATCAGTCAGTGTCTTTACTCACTGAGCTACCGACTCCTTCTCCCCTGGTGGGGAGTAATGAGTCCCCCAGCACGGTGCAGCCCTGGAGAAGCCTTGGAGGTGGGAATGAGAGGAAGTAGTGAGGGAGGAGATCCATACAGTCGGTCACAAGCTGAAGGGTCTCCTGAATTGACAGTGTTCAGTATTTATTTAAATACACAGTAATAATCCCCTTACGTTTCACAGCATTTTCCCCTACACAATGTCTATGTCAGGTTTATATCCAGGAAGTGTTTAAATGGTATCTATCCCATCCCCCCTCGCCATCCTGTAAACCCCAACAGTGTACCCCTCTCAGGCACCACGTCCGCTCTGCTCCTCACATCTGGACACTGGTGGAGCAGGTCCACCAACATCTGGGTTGCACCATTACTTCCTAGGGACTTACCGATTGGCCCTAGGTCCGGCAACTCGAAGTGGGCACCATACACCTCTAGGACGTACCCTCGCGCCTCTCCAGACACCTCCACGCTGAAGCGCATCCCTTGCTGTAAGACACGTACAAGAATCAGAGGCCCCTACTCAACAGCTGCTCTCCTGTGCTGGGGAAGATGTCAGCCCCAGTCATTTGAATGGAGCAGAATGGTTCTGCCACACAGCAAAGATTGGAGACCCCATGCACACTTCTACAACCACTTGCGGCTCTATGAAGTGACAGAGAAGCACAGGGAATGGAGCACGGATTAAATACTCAGATTTTTCCATTGAGTTTATCGGTATCTAGTATACAAGTCACAACGGGTTTAATACAAACCTCATTCCTTTCAATTCATTGGACATATTCTAATCCTGGATTATTTGCAGTTTCTTTTGACCTTTCCTTTGTGTGGTTTTATTGTATTATATTGTATAATATTGTACAACACTAAATCCTACAAGGAGCAGTGACTCCCAATTATAACTATAATCATATTCCTTTCAATTCAATTAGAACGTCTTATTCTGTAGGATTTCGCGGGGACGGTGTGCACAGTTTTGCAGCTGTTTATCAGGGTGTACGCCCCGTTTTCCATAGTAGGGTTACTCGCCTGATTGAGCTGCACAGTAGTTCTGTATTATTATACAGCAGTTACCCCCCTAACTCTATGAGCCGTAATAGTAACAACCATCCTAATTATATAAAGGTTTAATGCCGTGATCTAAGGGATCATTCATTAATTTGCGATAGCGCCGATCGGGAAACACCCATTGAATTCAATGCACCCGATCGGCCCCATTGCAGTTTAATTAATAACCCCCTTAATTCGAAATCCCCCGGAGTGACCGTCGTCAGAAGAAAACGAAGATTGGCGTCTTTGGGGCTTTGGGACGAAGATCACCTGGAATGTCCACTTCAGGGTGTATAGAATGACCGTGGTCAACATGCCTCTGAAATAGGGGAACGGTACCTTTCTTTCCAGAAATCCTACACCTGCTAGATAATGGGATAACGCTCGTGGAGCTCATTCTAGAAAGGTTTATATATAAAATTCATGCTGTAAAAACAACAAGAATGCCACTGCAAAAATTGGCACTGTATTTTTTTAAGTATAGTAGTAGAATAAACGTTCATATTATCCGGTGTTTGGCGTTGGTAGCTTTGTCACTTTAAAAAAAATAAATTCAATTATATTTTTTTATTGGGGAAAATTATATATATAAAAATGTAGGCACATTACTGCAAATTGCAACATCATTATCTATATATGAACGCAATAATCAATGAGAAACCAATTCAAAGTGGATATATAAATAATATAGCAAAAGTTCTTGCATATTTCAATAGAACAATTCTTTACTACTTAGGGTAACATAAACCTTTTATGTTTGACATTGTTGATTTCTGTGTAATTTGATTCGGACAAAGAACTCCCTTCTAATATTCCCCCGCTTTAAGACTGTAATTATCATTACTACTGTGCCATGTTAATGTTCTTCACTTAACGCTTCCTCTCATTCCAATATTCCTTATTTTTAACATTTATAAACAAATAGGCCATTAGCATTTAAAGCTGCAGACTAAGCAATATCTTACGTGTGTGTTTTTTTTTATTATAAATCAGTTCTGTACTATGATAAAATACTTTTACAGTAGCATAAAAAAATAAAAATAACAAAAACAACAACTCTGAATGATATTTTTAATGTATTATAATGTAACATGCTTTTTTGTTTCTATACCAACCATTTACAAAGTCACATCCCCTTACTCTTCTGAAACAGGCTCTGGCACACCCCTTTTTGAGCCCCACCCTCTCGCTAGCAGTGCACCAATTGTATCTAGTGACTGCCTGGTCACATGATCTTCCCCACAGAACTTTGCATCATTGGTCCTATTCTGCTGCACTGACGGCCATTTAGTGAACCCCGAGCCGAGTCTCCGCCGATCGATCACAGGAGAACGGATCGATCGGCAACTTAGCTAAATACTTATCATTGTATAATGCATATATTAAAGTGGGGAAAATAAAACAAACTGACAGCTGCTTTAAGGGAATGTCTGTACCTACTAGAAGTGTTTGATGGCAGATTTGCTATTTCTGGTATGTTATATCCAGAGTATGATTAAACCAGAGGTGGAAGCGTGATGATAATAAGGGGCAATATGCCTGCGTGCCATTTCTATATTGTCATCATGCGGTGACCCCTGGTTTTATCATATTCTGGATATTTCATGCCAGGAATGGAAAATCTACCATTAAACACCTCCTAGTAGGACACAGATATTCTATTGGGTAACAAATCACATGTCACTAAACAGCAAGAAAGATACGTATAACAAACAGCAGATAATATGAACATAGATATTGGATAACACAAACATAGACATTGGATAACACAAACATAGACATTGGATAACACAAACATAGACATTGGATAACACAAACATAGACATTGGATAACACAAACATAGGCATTGGATAACACAAACATAGACATTGGATAACACAAACATAGACATTGGATAACACAAACATAGGCATTGGATAACACAAACATAGACATTGGATAACACAAACATAGACATTGGATAACACAAACATAGACATTGGATAACACAAACATAGACATTGGATAACACAAACATAGACATTGGGTAACACGGACATTGATATTGGGTAACACGGACATTGATATTGGGTAACACGGACATTGGATAACACAAACATAGATATTGGGTAACACAGACATAGATATTGGGTAACACGGACATTGGATAACACAAACATAGATATTGGGTAACACAGACATAGATATTGGGTAACACGGACATTGGATAACACAAACATAGATATTGGGTAACACGGACATTGGATAACACAAACATAGATATTGGGTAACACGGACATTGGATAACACAAACATAGATATTGGGTAACACAGACATTGGATAACACAAACATTGATATTGGGTAACACGGACATTGGATAACACAAACATAGATATTGGGTAACACAAACATAGATATTGGGTAACACAGACATTGGATAACACAAACATAGATATTGGATAACACAAACATAGATATTGGGTAACACGGACATTGGATAACACAAACATAGATATTGGGTAACACGGACATTGGATAACACAAACATTGATATTGAGTAACACGGACATTGGATAACACAAACATAGATATTGGGTAACACGGACATTGGATAACACAAACATTGATATTGAGTAACACGGACATTGGATAACACAAACATAGATATTGGGTAACACAAACATAGACATTGGATAAAACAAACATAAATATTGGGTAACACAAACATAGACATTGGATAACACAAACATAGATATTGGGTAACACAAACATAGACATTGGATAACACAAACATTGATATTGGGTAACACAAACATAGACATTGGATAACACAAACATAAATATTGGGTAACACAAACATAGATATTGGGTAACACAAACATAGATATTGGGTAACACGAACATAGATATTGGATAACACGGACATCGGATAACACCAACAAAGACATCAGATAATACAAATATGGACATCGGATAATATGAACATAGACACTGGGTAACATAGACATTGGGTAACGTGGACATTGGATAATATAAACATAGACATCAGATAACTCGAACATAGACATCGGATAACTTGGACATGGACGTCAGATAACACAAACCTAACAT
This sequence comes from Ascaphus truei, assembly GCF_040206685.1. Lineage (NCBI taxonomy): Eukaryota > Metazoa > Chordata > Amphibia > Anura > Ascaphidae > Ascaphus > Ascaphus truei. The sequence continues at coordinate 430,729,421 of NC_134485.1, read as the reverse complement.
CGGATAACATGAACCTACAGTAAGCAGATGCCCGAAGATGCCAATCTGTGAGAGGGGGGATCGGATCTTACCTGTATAACACAGATCTCTTTGGGCTCTACAAGCATCTTCCCAAACTCAGTTAGAATCAGGAGCTTCCCCTGTTGTGGAACTGTGGGATGGATACAGAGCAGTTATTGCCAACATTCGTGGTGCATTTAACAGTATGTGTATACCGGTATTACATCTCTGGGCGTGTATGTGTATACCGGTATTACATCTCTGGGCGTGTATGTGTATACCGGTATTACATCTCTGGGTGTGTGTGTGTATAGCGGTATTACCTCTCTGGGTGTGTGTGTGTATAGCGGTATTACCTCTCTGGGTGTGTGTGTATACCAGTATTACCTCTCTGTGTGTGTATGTGTATACCGGTATTACCTCTCTGGGCGTGTATGTGTATAGCGGTATTACCTCTCTGTGTGTGTATGTGTATACCGGTATTATCTCTCTGGGCGTGTATGTGTATACCGGTATTACCTCTCTGGGTGTGTATGTGTACAGCGGTATTACCTCTCTGGGCGTGTATGTGTATACCGGTATTACTTCTCTGGGTGTGTATGTGTATACCGGTATTATCTCTCTGGGCGTGTATGTGTATAGCGGTATTACCTCTCTGGGCGTGTGTGTATACCAGTATTACCTCTCTGGGCGTGTATGTGTATACCGGTATTACCTCTCTGGGCGTGTATGTGTATACCGGTATTACCTCTCTGGGTGTGTATGTGTATAGCGGTATTACCTCTCTGGGCGTGTATGTGTATAGCGGTATTACCTCTCTGGGCGTGTATGTGTATACCGGTATTACCTCTCTGGGCGTGTATGTGTATACCGGTATTACCTCTCTGGGCGTGTATGTGTATACCGGTATTACATCTCTGGGCGTTTGTGTATACCGGTATTACCTCTCTGGGCGTGTATGTGTATACCGGTATTACCTCTCTGGGCGTGTATGTGTATATCGGTATTACCTCTCTGGGCGAGTATGTGTATACCGGTATTACCTCTCTGGGCGTGTATGTGTATACCGGTATTACCTCTCTGGGCGTGTATGTGTATACCGGTATTACCTCTCTGGGCGTGTACGTGTATACCGGTATTACCTCTCTGGGCGTGTACGTGTATACCGGTATTACCTCTCTGGGCGTGTACGTGTATACCGGTATTACCTCTCTGGGCGTGTATGTATATACCGGTATTACCTCTCTGGGCGTGTGTGACAGGGTGAATGAACGTCACCAGCCATATACCTGGCAAACCTATGTTTAGGCTTGCAGTGCAGCAGTGACGAGGTTAAGTTTCAGTTGAGAAGGGCTGTTTAATTAGTCTGACCCAGCTGCATAATCAAGGTGTTTTAAACCCCCCAGGCTGTACATTTCCCTGAGTAGGGAGAGCGCAGGGCTGCTTCTAGGGGGCTGGGCAGCTTCCACCATCCTGATTGGCTGAATTAACTTGCAGCAGCCAATCACAAGGAGGTGTCAGGAGCCTGGGGGTGGGGCCAAGGATATGGAAGAAACAGCATTGAGGTGTGTGTGTGTGTGGCGCGCGTGTGGCGTGTGTGTGTGGCGTGTGTGTGTGTGTGGCGTGTGTGTGGGTGTGGCGTGTGTGTGTGTGTGGCGTGTGTGTGTGTGGCGTGTGTGTGTGGGGCGTGTGTGTGTGTGGGGCGTGTGTGTGTGTGGGGCGTGTGTGTGTGTGTGGGGCAAGTGTGTGTGGGGCAAGTGTGTTGCACCTTTCACAATTGTGTCTAGTATTTTTGGAGAATCCGCCTGGCAACCCTAACTCCTACCACCAGCTGGCCAGCTCCCACGGTAATAAAGATGCACAGCCGACTTCTATGCTAAGGACACTGAGAAAAAGCTTCCCCGAGATAAGCGTCGGGAAGAAATGGCTTAAAGGAACATTTCCAGACAGACAATCAGGTGGGAACCTTACAGTGTTTCAGATCAATCAGCCAGAGCTAAAGTAACCCGCTGCAGTTCTTATTATCTGACACCAGAGGGCGATCAAAACAGACCTAGCAACAACAGCAACAGATGTAAGAATCGCTGCCTGTGCAGTTTGCAAATCTGTTCCTTTTTAAATGATATTATTATTATGTTTTATTTGCATGCCACCAACATGTTCCCCAGCGCAGTACAGTAACATTGTATAACAAAGAGAGTACATAACGTTTTATTTTCCTGAAATGTGTCAAGAAATCAACGAAAACCACAAAAATGCAATGAAACACCCGGCAAAAACACCTGTATTTCACACGCTGGATTCAAGCTGCTCCCAGATTAAGATATTTGTGGGTTTTTGGCGAAATTTGCTATTCTTGCAACTTTTCCCCCAGCCGCTCATACGCTGCAACGGAGCAGATCACTGCTCTCGGATATTCTGGAGCCCAGTTTAGTTTGGACCATATTTAGTAAGCGGTGCTTAGCCACAAGGCACCTTAGATACGGACCTTAATGTGATCAATACAGAGCTCCCAAAGTGACGTCTTGATGCAGATCAAACTGTTCAGTATGTTTCATCCCTTGTGTACTTAAAAATGTAAGACTCTTGTTAATCTGATACCGGCCCTTGAGACCAGACCACCAACAGGACAGTTTTTAAGGATATCCCTGCATTGATGTCTGTGTATATTATTGGTATATGGTCACCACTTTATTGTGTGATCAATTGAGCAGACGTCCTATTGCATATTTTGTAGGAATGGGCTGTACCTTTATGCTGTCATATTTATATGGGACATTCCAACTGCAGACTTGATACATCAAAATACCACATATTGCAGAGAAGGAACTGACATGGTAACCAGTTTACATCACACTGCATTATATAGCAGTATATAGATTCTGTCCTACACAGGCTCAATCCACATACCACCAACCTATGACTGTGTGTTACCCTACCTGAGCTCACATTGATTTCTTGCTTCTCAGTAGTCAGGTGTCTTTATTTACCTATGGGTCAGATCTCCACTATGACAAGATTTCTACACATACTTTACCCATTACAATTGACCCTGGCCTAGACTACTACTTATCACATCTTACAGGAGGGTTCTCACTAAATAGCAATCATAGGTTGGCATGATGGGTATGCTGTGTTAGAGACTGTCTCTATTTCAGCACCAGCAAGCTACACTCCAGACATTGGTTGTTGAGTTATGCAGCCAGATACATTATCCTACAAATTGTTAGGTACCCCCTGGTGATTACATTGCACACTTTATTACCACCTTAGTGTGGCAACTACTTCTACTAGGCAATACACCCCAGGGTTCACGTTACCATCCTGGTCCATCCCCACCCTATTTTTAAATACACCACACATGTTTTTTCTTTATTAATTATTAGTGTGTAGACCTCTTTTTTAATATTACTTATTAAATGTTACGTTTTGGACGCAAATCATTATTTCATATTATTACGTATTAGTGAGCACTATATTTTTTCTGTGTTTTTGTATCCCTGCTTCAGCACAGGTTGCTCAATCAGTCCCTGCTTCATTCAGCACAGGTGGCTCAATCAGAGGCTCAGTCTATGATATCCTGAAAACCGGACCTGTTGGTGGCCCTTGGGGACTGGAGTTGGCCGCCCCTGGTCTAAACGTTGGTAAAATAAAGATAAATGAAAAACAGCAACTCACCAATCAGCAAATCCCCATCAGAACTGTAGAAACATCTAAGAAAAACAAAGAGCAAATTAATGGGCCCCGTCCATCGCAGTTACTGCGCTTAACGTTATTTCCGTTACACTTGGATAGAAGTGCTTTATTCTGCTCTCCCGCCAGGAGAACCCACATTTGTGTTTGAACGGTTGCATGGTTATATTTTTTAGAGCAGATCAGAAGTGAGGGGTGTTTAATGGAGATCTAATGCCCAAATTTCCTGCCGTTCTCCAAATCTCCGTCTCCTCGTGTCTGTCCCTCCTTTCTTTCCAAGGACAGGACGAGCAGAGCAAGAGATATTCTTAGGTTCGGAGGAATAAGCGGAGATGGGCAGGGATGGGTTGAAAACTTAGGATGCAGGTATCTGTTATGTGACCCAAATGGCAGAATGGGTAACTCAGTTACAAAGAACTTTTGGGTACAATCAACATGCCATTGTTAGCCCTATGGAGCAGGGACCCGTCGATACTAAAATAATAATAATAAAATAAAAAATAAATAAAAAATAATAATATATATATATATATATTTTTTATATATATATATATATATATAGTCAATATACACTGACCGTTTTGTAGTATGCTTTCATTTTAACTGAATCTTAGACTGAAGAAGTAATCACACACAAAGGCAGGGGAACAAAGAATATACTAAAATACTAGATGAAGATGAGACAGATCTACGGGTTGTTCGTCGGCAACAAGCTTCCTCCAATCCATCGCTGATCTCAGCAGCGGCCAACGGGCTTAAACAAGGCAACATTACCTGTCGGTCATGGAGGTGTTGCAGGTATAAATGTGTATGGCGATTCCATTGCGTGACCTGGGCTCTCCGGCTCCACAGAGGGTGTGCAGTCCCTGGACAGAGAGTTACAAGTGGTCAGGGCTCGGCAGTGGGACATGGTGCTGCCCATTATATAACCATTCATTGCTCACCCCTTAGTTATGAGGCACTGCAGGAGATGGGGTGTATAGCACCAATCACTATTAGAAATGTTATGTTAATGAAATATTTTACCAGGAACCCCAAGGTAAAGAGGGATAAACAAACGCAGGTGATTTCAGGGGCGCTGCTAGCTCATGTGAGGAATCCTCTGGGGGGTTACAAACCTCACCCATTATTTACTAAAAGCCATATTTGTTTTAGTAAGAATAACACAAACAGGATGTTCGGGAGGCCGATTGTTAAAAGTGATCTTTTACCCCAAAACGACGTACCAGAACGGTCACATGTCGGGAACCCAGCTGAGCGAGGGGGTGAGAGTTCTGGGCCAAATACTAAATTAATATGAATCATATAATGATTCCAACACATCCGGTTGAATAGGACGCAGGTGACCTGGTATGGACTCCGAGAAGGGGGTTAGTCTGCTTATTACCTAGCACAACTTGGTTTTGTTTTTTCTTTTTCATGAAAGTGTGATAGTGTTATAGTGAGGAAGCACGCTGTTGCGAAACGCGTTGAGGTCACGAGAGGCTGCTCAACGCACTCATCCATTGGCTGGTACAGAGAAGCCAGGGAGTTCGAGCGGAGGAGAGATCTCCGTGTGCTGGTGCAGTCCGGACTTATCATCAGCGCCAGCAGCGGTTACCCGCTCTGTTACTCCTGGTTAGTACTTGTTCCCCTACATTTAGTCACTGTGTTGCTACTGAACACTGTATTAAGGTGCTTTATTGCCAGTTTGACTCCTCTAGTGACTGTTCAGTCTGTGTATTTATTTTTGTCTCGTACTCGCAATAAGGAGGGGTTGTGATGCTTTTTAGCTTGTTGTGTATTATATGAATGTGGCCTTATGTCCAACCATGAAATTGATTATTATTTTTACTAAATTGTTTCTCTTATTATTAATCCCATGTACGCTGTGTATACATTATTTTCGCCAACATATACAGTATAGGAGATTGGATTCAGTGGTCAAAGTATGATGGGGTTTCAAGAGCACAAGTGTTGCTTAATCATTACAATATTCAACACGTATAAATATATAAAAATTTGCTTTTACGTTAGTCTGTAAACAGTGGGACCTGAGACTTGGGAAGGTTCGATCTCCTCTAGCTGCTCCCTTCTGTTGGATGTCACGGTGTGTTCAGCAAGAGTAGCACAAGCCAAGCCCTCCTCTCTCCCCATCCCCTTATCTTTAATGGCTCTCTGATAAGGAGAATGTGGTCAGTTAATGAAAACACTGGATTTATGAACACTTCCCCCATTCAGAGGCCCCAAAAAAAGGCAATTTGTAATTAATTTCCAGAAAAACAAGATAAGCCAAATCTTTGGTGGCATTTCAGGAAGCCAATGGGATGGTAACAGTCTTTACCAAGTGTTGTTTTTTGTGAGGCTTCATGGGGTGGTATTTTAAATGGATCTTCCAAGAAGCCGAGTTTTGCATGGAAGAGCCCATGAGTTGTGTCCCAGTGTATATGGTGTATGTCAGAGAGGCGCTGTTCTGTATGAGAGGGGGAATGAGGCCATCTCCCACTTACTGTCACAAAGTCCTCCTTCTGTGCTGCTTTGGGCATCTCAAACGGCTTCCACCTCAGCTGTGAAGAGAGCACAAGGTTATTAGGCTATTACGCACTAAGGGCCTCATGCAGAGAGCAGTGCTAAAAGGGAAAGCGGCATGTATTGGCGAAATCTGCCTTTAGAAAGGCAGATAATGGGGAGTTTTAAAAAAAGCGCCATTTTTTTTTCTCTCAGAAACTTGCCGCGCGGCTGGAGAGAACCTAAATCTCTCCAGTGTTGAAAACGGCCGTATGCAGAGAGCAGCGAATGCCATCTAGCGGCTGTTCGCTGCAAAAAAATGGCGCGATTTTCAACATTTTTCCTCTCCACCAAGCAGCTGGCGCTCCGCGGCCGGTGGAGGAGAAAAAAAAAAAAACGCGATTTCTTTCCCACTAGTTTCAACAGCGCTCATAGCGCTCATAGCGCCGGTTGAAACTCTCCATATGCAGAAAGGATTGTAAGTGCAGTTTTATGCCCTTTCTGCATATGGAGAAAAAAACTCTCCAATAAAGCTAAATTTTATTCCCCTCTCCAATTCTAAATAGCGCTGCTCTCTGCATGAGGCCCAAAGACTGTCTAGTCCAGAGAGCCCAAATGGGCCCATTGCTTCTATTTACTCAAGTCTACCAGCTGTAAAACTGGAGCGCTGCAATGATTACCCAGAGTTTTTCGGGAGATGGGGCAGTACCTGGTTGGGGTCCGGTTCCACTTCGTCCCAGTTGTGCGTCAGGTGTTCCTGGTGGTAGGCCACGAACGGCTTGTGACGGACGGAAGGCAAAATCCGATACAACCAGCTGGGCAAAAAGAAGCAGCAGAGAGGTCAGGAGAGCCGGAGTCTGGAAAAGGGGCGGCCAACTCCAGTCCTCAAAGGCCAGCAACAGACCAGGTATTGGGGATATCCCTGCTTCAGCACAGGTGACTCAATCAGTGGCTCAGTCATTCTGAATGAGCCACCTGTGCTGAAGCAGGGATATCCTTAAACCCAACCTGTTGGTGGCCCTTGAGGACTGGAGTTGGCCACCGTGGTCTAGAATGACTGGACCTCTAGATTAGCAACTGTAGCTATCGCACCGTGCCAGTGTGCGCTAACGTAATATTACTATCATCGTCTTCACACCCCATTGCACTGTGCGGACACGTTACACACAAATGATAATCATAAATGACCAAGAACATGCTTAATCTTACAGCTGTAGCAAGAGTCACTGTTTTCCGCGCTGGGGCAATCGGTGGGACCGCGACGACGACTGCCCCATTGCCGGAGGCTTATCGTTGCCGGGGATCCGGAAGCATGGGACAACCGCAGCACTACCTCCGGAGCGGCGGCTTAAAGCTTTTTCCGCGCCCCGTTTCCGAAGACAGGAAGTCTTGCTACATATACATCTATATCTACACTGTAGTGTGCAAACCAAACCAGGCAGTCTGTCTACTTTAGGCACGAGTGAGGAGGCGGATCTGCAAATCCATGCCTTTAAATAACTTTTTGTATCGACAGTACGTGTGAAATAAAGTAACAGCTTCTCGTTGTGAGTTAGGCCTCGGGCGTGGTCTCATACCTGTGAGCCCCTACAGCCGTAATGAGAGCGGCTTTAGTATGGGCTCGCCTACGCTTCCGCAAGCGCGCGGAAGCGTAGGTTTTACCAGCATTTTTAATTTCAGCGCTCGCCGGAGCGCAGGGCCGGTCACATGAGCGGGTTCGCCCAATGAGGGCGAACCAGCTCCGTGACGTCACTGGCCCGCCCCCTGACGGCGCGCTGTCTAAGGCCAGGGAAAGCACCCGCTTTCCCTGAGCCTCAGCGCGCCTCAGCACACCAGCAGGAACCCTGGCCGAGGCCTAACACACCTGCTTATTTCAGGAGCAAAGTTTGCAGCTTTTTGGGGGCAGATTTACCAAGTGGAGTTATGGGTTAGAGCCCCTGATCCGGGTTTAATTTATATTCTAGTCAATGGGAGGTAGCGCCAGACTGCGTGCACAATCCGCTAACCCATATTGTACCAGCACTTGTTGAATCTGCCCCATTCTTCTCTCAAACAAAGAGTAATGGACCTGGACCATTAGTGGTTCCTATGGTGTTAATACAATTAGGAATGTGTATTAGTGCATTACCTTCTCTTGTTCGAGGCTCTGGGGCAGGTGAACGCTGAGCCGGAGATCTGCTCAGCGTACAGACCATACGGACACACCTGGGGGTTATTCTACATTTAAGAAGAATAAATGGGGTTTCAGTAAAATAATAGAATTCCGCAGCACTCTCTCATCCAATCGTATGTTCTCATCGGACGGCTATTTATTAATTCAGAGATCAAACAGCGATAATATTCACGAGTCAGTGAGAACCACTCGTCTGTTTCCATGATCATAAGCTCACACTCCACTGACTTTCAAACCATTTTCGTTTTAAGGATTGCTGTACCTGGGAGACTCAATGATTGGCTGTTCCTCCCAAGTGAGGGCAGTGACATCACTAGACTGGAATTAAAGCTTCATCTGGTTCCATCTGCCATGTTGATTGATCTCAGTCAGGTGGAATGTTTGCTACTTATAACGGCTCAAGGAGGTTTAGGAGGGGGTTTAGGAGGGGGTTTAGGAGGGGGTTTAGGAGGAGGTTTAGGAGGGAGTTTAGGAGGGAGTTTAGGAGGGAGTTTAGGAGGGAGTTTAGGTGGGAGTTTAGGAGGGGGTTTAGGAGGGGGTTTAGGAGGGGGTTTAGGAGGGGGTTTAGGAGGAGGTATAGGAGGGGGTTTAGGAGGGAGTTTAGAATGGGGTTTAGGAGGGGGTTTAGGAGGGGGTTTAGGAGGGGGTTTAGGAGGGAGTTTAGAATGGGGTTTAGGAGTGGGTTTAGAAGGGGGTTTAGGAGGGAGTTTAGAATGGGGTTTAGGAGGGAGTTTAGGAGGGGGTTTAGGAGGGGGTTTAGGAGGGGGTTTAGGAGGGGGTTTAGGAGGGAGTTTAGGAGGGAGTTTAGGTGGGAGTTTAGGAGGGGGTTTAGGTGGGAGTTTAGGAGGGGGTTTAGGAGGAGGTATAGGAGGGGGTTTAGGAGGGAGTTTAGAATGGGGTTTAGGAGGGGGTTTAGGATGGGGTTTAGGAGGGGGTTTAGGAGGGAGTTTAGAATGGGGTTTAGGAGTGGGTTTAGAAGGGGGTTTAGGAGGGAGTTTAGGAGGGGGTTTAGGAGGGGGTTTAGGAGGGAGTTTAGGAGGGGGTTTAGGAGGGAGTTTAGAATGGGGTTTAGGAGGGAGTTTAGAATGGGGTTTAGAATGGGGTTTAGGAGGGGGTTTAGGAGGGAGTTTAGAATGGGGTTTAGGAGGGAGTTTAGAATGGGGTTTAGAAGGGGGTCTAGGAGGGGGTTTAGAATGGGGTTTAGGAGGGGATTTAGAAGGGGGTTTAGGAGGGGGTTTAGAAGGGGGTTTAGGAGGGGGTTTAGGAGGAGGTTTACGAACTTTCACAAGGTAAGGAAAAGATTGCAGCCATAAGATCTTTCATATATACATAAAGAAGGTTCCTTTTCTTGGAAACGAAAAAACAAAAAAACACCTCCCCCATTATCTGTACCCGAACCTACCTGTCCTTCAGGTAATGCACCTGGGCAGCGAGGATCCTCCGAAGAAAACTCATTGCCAAATCCTGGCATGTACTAGACAGGAGAGAGAAAGAAGACAGCAGTCACACAGCAGTAAGAGTGCTCCCACTGACCCAGAAAGCCACGGCCCCCAACCTCCTACCGGACACTGTTATCACTATTATTATCAGCCGAGTCGGTTCAATGCTCTACTGGTACAAACTGGTCATTTGTGTCATAAGTAATTCAAGTGATGGAGAAAATCACTGCCTTGTCCTGTGTGAACGTCCTTCACACGTACACACTCACCTTCTTAATGCTTGCAGTAGAAATGCCAGTCATTTCATTTGTCATTTTTTGATTAACAAGGCAAATTTGCTACATTGGTTAATGTGACCAACAACGTTTTTGCACCTATGATTGCTCAGTGATTTCTAGCAATTATAATTCCCATTTTTGTGTGGAAAATTTGTTTTGGGGGGGTGGATTATATTGTCCAATAAAGCTACCCTTTCCATTGAAAGTCAACACTAATATGCAGCTCACAATCTCCTACAGAAAAGTTGGCCGGTGCTTCCAGTTGGGACACTCCTGCCTCAGGCACTTAAATTCTGTGTGGTCCTGTCCAAATCACGTCAACTCATTGTACCTTCCCAGAATGCACTTCAAACCATGGATATGTGCTGGTAATATAAATGAATACCTTCAGGGACCCAGCACCGTGAATAGCATTGTTTATTTATATTTTAACTTCTAGCACCAGTCCCAGTGAAAGTCTCTGAAACAGTTGACAATAAAAAAATCAAATGAGACTGAATTCAAACCCACAAGACTCACGGAAAATCAATAGAGAGTTGGTTAGTTAATAGTAATAAACAACAAATACAGTATAAAAAGATGTGTGATGGATTGGGTGACTTTCAGTTTTTTTAGGTACATTTTGCCAAACTGATGATGGGTCCCCTTCCTCCGCCTCCTGCCTGTGCATCAGGTGGCAATCATTGATCTGCAGGGTGTTTAGGGAAGGGACTGGCGGTGGTCATATTGATCGGCCTTGTGTATGCTGGCAGCAATGTGCTATACAGCACTCACAAAGATGACAGATCATTGCTCTCCAGGCTGTTATTTGCCAGGGAAAGCTGCTGAGTCACAATGTGTCGGATAAAACTTCGGATCCATCTGGGACACATTGCAGTCCGTGTGTCTGCCAGCACCGCCTCCTGTATGAGGTGCTCTCAAGGGAAGGAAGAGGGTTTAATGTTCATGTTTGGTGGGACAGATGGAGAACGTCAACTCACTAACAAACTGGTACACAAACAGACACACACATTAACACAAAGATACGCACGAGCGCGCGCACAAACACACGTATACATAACACAGACACTGATACACACGGACACATATACAGACTGTGGTTGTGTATTAGTGACTATATGTGTATCAGTGTGAGGTTATGTACAAGTGTCTATATGTGTATTACACACTGCTACACATACGCGCAGACACTATTGCATAATTACACACATTAACACATAGATACAGTACACACACTGGTTGAAGGATAGACACCAGAGAGTTGTCATAAATGGAACCTTTTCACATTGGGTTAAAGTCGTGAGTGCAGTACCTCAGGGATCGGTACTGGGACCCCTGCTTTTTAACGTGTTTATTAATGACCTTGAGGTTGACATCGAGAGCAAAGTCTCCATCTTTGCTGCTGACACTAAATTGTGTAAGGTAGTAGAATCAGAGCAGGATGTCATTTCTCTCCAGAAGGACTTGGAGAGACTGGAAACGTGGGCAGGTAAATGGCAGATGAGGTTTAGTACGATAAATGTAAGGTTATGCATTTGGGGAGCAAGAATAAACAAGCGACTTACAAATTAAGAGGACAAGATTCGGTCAATCCTTGAGAAGGATTTAGTGGTGCTTGTAGACAGTAGTGTCATGCAGTAGCTGCAAAGGCAAATATGATCTGATCTTGCATAAAATGTGTCATGTGTGGATGGGAAGAAGTTGCTCAGATGCTACCCAGTAGTGAGTTCAGGCTGGGGTTGTTGCTGCATGTGCCTGGTGATTCAGTAACTTGCTGGGTGCTCTCTGAGAGCTCTGGAATTCTCTAAGGTTAAGTTTAAATTCCAGTGGCTCCCAGAGACCACCAGGGTTATGGAGGTTGGGTTGGGGGGTCATAGTAATCTGGGTCACAGGTATAGGAGCGTGGCTCTCGGGGTGGGGCTCCCTAGTGGTTCTGGGTGGCAGCTACCCGCCTAACAAAGTCGGGCGAGGATTCCCAGGGTGTAGGCTGGGTCAGTGTTCCCAGGATTGGGTGGGGGGTACCCCGGGTATAGGAGCGTGGCTCATGTAGTGGGCCTTCTAATGGTGCTGTGGGGTGATGCTACAATCCTGGCAGTGTAAGGTTAGGGGTGATAGTGGATGTTTTGGGCACCTTTTTGCCTTAGCCCGAGCGAGACACTTCGTGGTCAGTAGGACTGAGGGACGTGCCCAGCGGGCGGCGTCTGGATAGACTCGGTATACGGATGACCCGCTGTTTTGGTTACCGACTGTCTGGCGCTCCAGCGTGATCAGACCTCTCCGTGACGGCCGTCCGTCACAGCGGGTATGAGCGGTGTAGGGTATTTTGAGGGGGGTAATTATAAAAGTGGGGTATATATAAAAGGTACGGTGGTTTCAAAGAGGCGTGGGGGAATAGTGTGGAGTATATGAGGGCCACATGGGGGCGTATAGAAGTGACCTGGGGTTAGGGTGACCAGACGTCCCCTTTTTTCAGGCTCAGTCCCGGTTTTCTGTCCCGCTGGTGAGCGTTGACTGCGCATGCGCGAAGAGCGCTTGCCGACCGCCACTTCCCGGCTGCTCGTGCGCATGAGCGATCTGCACTTGCTTGCTGCTTTTGGGCATGTGCGACCGGCAAGCTCCGATCGCGCATGCGCAGTTGGGTAAGTGCCGATCGCGCATGCGTGACATTTGTACAGGTTTTTGCCAGGACAAATCTGGTCCCCCTACCTGGGGTATATATATGAGGGGTGTGGGGGTGTAACGGATGCATGTGTACCTATTCTCATGTGGGAAATGTTGAAGGGTATGGAGTGTTACCTGGAAGGTGCCTTATGGAGTAGCACCACTTACTAAACATGGCCCATAATGCAGTGAATGAGTGCAATTAATTCACAGCAATGAATCCGCCGCGCGCTGCTCTCCCGCCACACTCTGCTCTCCCGCCACACTCTGCTCTTCCGCCGTGCGCTGCTCTCCCGCCATACTCTGCTCTCCCGCCACACTCTGCTCTCCCGCCACACTCTGCTCTCCCGCCACACTCTGCTCTCCCGCCACACTCTGCTTTCCCGCCGTGCGCTGCTCTCCCGCCACACTCTGCTCTCCCGCCACACTCTGCTCTCCCGCCACACTCTGCTCTCCCGCCACACTCTGCTCTCCCGCCACACTCTGCTCTTCCGCCACACTCTGCTCTCCCGCCACACTCTGCTCTCCCGCCACACTCTGCTCTCCCGCCACACTCTGCTCTTCCGCCACACTCTGCTCTCCCGCCACACTCTGCTCTCCCGCCACACTCTGCTCTTCCGCCGCGCGCTGCTTTCCCGCCGTGCGCTGCTCTCCCGCCACACTCTGCTCTCCCGCCACACTCTGCTCTTCCGCCGCGCTAATAGTTATAATCTGCATTTCTGTACTGCTCTGCGGCCAACATAGCAAACATCCCATTTATGATCATCTTTAATTTGCGTGGCACCAGCATGTTCCGTGGCGCAGGAGAATGTGGCAAGGAGGACAATATAAGAGTACATATAAGTGAAGACAAAAACTGAGACAATAGGAAGAAGTTGTTAGTCTTATCTTCAGCGAAGGGAACTGTTATCTGGGAGACGGACGCCTGATAATCAGGCACAGAGAGGGCTGTACCTATTATTCTGTATCCACTATAAATAATACAATATTTCACCCGTTTTTGCTGGGAATGTTTCCCCCTGGACAACGCTCGCTGCATCACTACATTTGGGACGATTATCAGAAAGGAAAGGTTTTCTGTTTGCGATGATAGATTTTGTGAAAGATTGCTTAGGAGGAGTCGGAGCCTCAAGGCAATGTGTATATATACTATATACTGGCCGCAAATGAGTTAAAGTGAATTCATAGGCTGTGCCATGTTTGATCCCCTATTGCTGCCGCAGGGGCCAAAAATACCTTGGACTGCACCCAAGGCCGCGCTTATAGTGCTGGCGACGCGACCGATTACGTCACCTGTCGCCAATCGCTAGAGTTGCACTTTAGTTTTGGGCGACGTCGCTGGCTGCAAGAGGCACGGAGAAGCTCCCGATTGGCCGCAAGGGGAGACCATCGCCGGAAAAAAAATCAAATAACCGTGACTACCAAATTTTTGGTAGCACTGTCGCTCCGTCGCCGTCGCGCGCACTATAAGCGCACCCGACGGCGACAATGCATTTGTTTTGCCGCGCCGGCACTATAAGTGCAGCCAGGAGGCAGCGGTTGTACCACAGCCTAAGATATGTTTTTTACACAATATTTCTCCAATTAGATAAGAAACTGATGGAGGATTCAACTATTTTTTGGGTGGGGGGGGGCTGTACATACAAAAATCACTAACATACGTTACCATAATGTTACCACTGTCCCCCAGTAACGTTTAAAGCGAAAAGGACATGCACAGTATTTGTGTACTGTGAAATATACAGGTATCAGGAAACGATTACTTTGCACTTTGTTTTTAGGCAGTTTGGCTTCGGATGGTACAATCGTTTGTAAAAACTCCCCCAACATATCACACACATTATTTTACAGAAATGGTTTAAAATATCTCTACTGATCTTATAAGAACAGATAGGTATCAATCACACCCCCCCCCCAACCATGGCTCACTATGGGGCCTGCCTTTTTAACAGGACAGGATGGGGTTAAGCCACTCTGGAATCTCTCCTGCTTTGAAGTCCATGGTAGCAATGACCCCATGTGGCCCAGCAGCTGGGCAGATGTGAGATAGGAGAATCTGATTGGCTGAGGAGGGAAACACCCACCTCCACTCCCCTCTCAAAGGGGGATTCGCAGCCAAAGTGCACCAGTGACCTGATGGCTAATCAGGGGCACAGGGGGGGGGGGGGGGGGGGGAGGCAGCAGAGAGGGGGTCAGGGTGATGCCTGTCAATCATTCAAAGACCTTATTATAGTGTGTGGGCAATTCCAGTCCTCAAGGGCGACCAACAGGTCAGGTTTTGAGGATATCCCTGCTTCAGCACAGGTGGCTCAGTCGAAGCAGTGGATATCCCCAAAACCTGACCTGTTGGTGGCCCTTGAAGAGTGGAGTTGTCCTGGGGTACACAGTACAGTAGCTAGAAATGCCCGTTCAGGTTCTAGCATTGAGAGAAGAAAGAGTAAGTGTTTGCCCTAAGCTGGAATATATTACAGATCCCTCAGTTAGTTAACAGACCCCGTATCTTTCCAACACGTTGCATGCCCCCCCCCCCCCCCCCCCACAGCAGAGCGGTTTGTGCTATTCGGGATCGTTATATTCTTTTGGATTAGACACATACTGTATTATTTGCATGTGTTTCTATGGGTGAATATGTTTAGTCCTGTTCTACATCCTTATTGTCACTGAATAAACACGCATTTGCAGTTACGATTCATGGACATACAATGATCATCCTTTATTGGGATTAATCCGCAGTTGTGTACAATGGGGGGGGGGGGGGAGATATCGTGATGTAAAAACACCATACAAAACGCGTTGGTACAGTAGGTGAGGGGTCACTGCCCATTATTGTGTTTAATGAGTGCAGTAGGAAGTCTGCCATAAATAGGTTTACGATAACATGAAGCAGAGTGCTCATTTGCATGCCATTACCCAGAATCCCTAGCAGCATTGTTAGCATTCTATGCTAGGAGATAATGGGGAAGGGCAGGGTTGCAGACCTGGCTGAGGCGTGTGAATGTGCTCACACGTGTGGGGTTTATTTGCTGTGCACTGTACGGTGGTGGTGGGTGGGTGTCACTTAATTACTCACCTTGCTTCTTTCTTTGTGTATCAGAATAAAACGTGTAACGTTACCAATCCTACCGTGTGTATTACAAACCGGAAGTACCTCTGAACCGGAGCATGTGCGTAGTTTGCTAATGGATGGAGCCACTTTTTGCCGTCGTCTCCCCTGAAATGGTTAACCCTTTTGGACAATATATAAAATCTGTGTCTTTGTGAGGGATTTTCTCATTTCCCTCACGTGAGGGATCACAGGGGTTAATAGCACCCCCTCAGAATAGGCGCATGTCATTGGCACAAAGATAATGATAACTGTAGTGTCTGTAGACTTAGGGGGTCATTTACTAAAGTCTTATTACACATAGGTGCCAAGAAAGGAACCCTCCATAATAAGACGTATCGGTTTATAATGCCAGCAGTGTACAGAGGAGAGCTGACAAACAGTAGCACAATTTACAAGCACAATGAGTCCCAAACGCACTCTTGCCCCATTCAGTGATATAGAGCATGTTACTCTAAGGCTGAGTCCATGCTGCCGCAGACCGCGCGGAGGTGTCCGTGCGCAGCGCGATCACATTGCCTTAAGGCATTGATCGTGCCCATAGACCGCGCGGGCGACAGCAGGAGGGGTTGTGCAAGGAATCAGTTGATTTCTCAGCGTGACGGGCAGGGCACATGAGCAGTTCGCCCAATGAGAGCGAACCAGCTCCATGACATCACAGACACGCCCCCCCCGATGGCGCGTCTACCATGTCCAAATAACGCGCCCGCTTCATGCGGGTGAAGTCACAGACGCGCACGCCTCTGAGCGGACGAAGGCTGTATGGACCTGGCCTAAGGCTGCGGCCAGGGTGAAGAGACGTGCGCTCACGCTGTGTGACGTCACGGTCTGCCCGAGCAGGAGCGATTGGGTGTCGTGCTCGCACGGTGGGGTGGGGGCGTGACGTCACATCCTCAGCTCCATCTGATTGGTGTTTGTGACTGCTGTTCTGTCATTGGCTCTTACCTGGTCATGTGATGCGTCATCGCACAGAAAAAACAAATTCTACCGACTCCCCAAGCACAGCTCCGGTCCAAGCGCACGTGCAACAGCACTTATGGCGCGTCCATCAGGAACACGGTATTTAAACGCGCCACATGCGTGTGTCTCTACACCCTGGCCGCGGCTTAACATTTTAGTGTCAAAGGTACATGGGTACAGTATAAAGTGACTTGCTCTGGGTGATGGCTGGCACAAAGCGCCCACACTTTAAGTTCAGTTACTGCTACAAGTCTCTAGCTATACAATAACAATATGTTTCCTGCGTAGTCCTGACAGGGTATGCACTGCTCATTGTAACAGTGAGCCGCCCTCTTGTACACACATCTACATTCAGTATGTCTGTTTCCCCCTCAATGTATCTCAGCTAACTGCAGAAATTAGTGGTACTGTGTCAAGGTATAGGTGGTCTTCATGTGGCTGCTTCCTCCAAGAGGTGCTGAAGGAGTTGGGTTACCTTGTGATACCCTTTTTACTTATTCATTGGATGCAAGGCTGAAATCATCTTATTAATGTAGAGGCTTTCCATTAGAAAGCGCTTTACAGTGATACTTCTGCGTATTTATGCAGCCACCTCGGGGGTACAATTCCAACAGTACATTTGTGCTATTCTGTCTTTAATGGCAGCATTACAACATGAGAAGGGAAATAAACATAACAAAGTATTATATTTAGAGTTGGCGGAGATAAAACATGGGGAAATAATGTGATTTGCTCTGAATCACCGAGTCCAAGAACTCAAAACTGAACACACCAACTCCTATCCTCCAGTGATAGAGATATCTCCCAACAGGGAGATAGGCAAACCATGCATTGGGCTGAGGGAACATAAGTCAGGGAGAAAGTGACATGTTTAACTGCTCTCAGCACGTCTCTATGATAGATAGGTACAGGAGGCAAAAGCATTGCGGTGTCTGTATTATAACCAGCTAGCATGCCTTCCAACCCACAGGGATGAGCTGTGTGCAAACACCGATGGCTGTGGGACAGGGCATCAGAAGGGCAGCATTGGAATGTCTTGTAACTATAGAGGCTGCCCAGTAATCACACAGTAACTTATTACACCAGTCTATGATCAGGGCAACAGTGGTGCAATACTGGGGCAAAAACACCTCCAGATAAATACAAACCCCACTAATTGAAAAGCCCCTTTCTTTGATACACCTGGTGCAATTGTTTTGCCCCAGAATAGCACCATTATTGCCATGATACGCAGACACCTCCCAAGTACATTACTTTTTATTCACAAAGCTAACTTCACATTTTGATTTTACACACTCCCCCCCTAATTTACAGCATAAATATCGACATAATCCTAGTTTCATGGAACTTTGCTCCGTTTAATATAATTTCGGCACTTCGACCAGTGAGGCTAAACCCAACAGCAAATCATTTGTACATTTGTATTCTCAAAGCCGAACAGCTTTTACCTGGTGAATTAATTATTCTCCGTGCCACTGAGTACTGTAGCATGCTTGGTTTTTTGTTTGCCGTTACCCTGGATATGGAATGCCCATTGAAATACCCCCAGATCTTGTGCTCTGCCGGGGCCCGGCACTCACCTTCAGTTCTGCCATCTCTCCGCGGCGTCTCGGACCTGCTGTCACTTCTCCTTCTCTCCCTCTGCAGCTCTGAGTCCACCGGGTTCAGCAGAAATATAAAACAGTTGCTCAATGTGGGTTTCATTAACCAGAGGCCCGCCTGCCCCTTGCACAGCCCTGCGAGTTTAAGGTTGGAAGCTGTGCACAGTATGAAGGGGGCTGAGCCAGAGAAGGCCGTCCTCATTCAACAGATCCACGAGACCCTACAGAACTGTGATCAGAGCTGCTCAGGACTTGCAGCAAACACAGAACTCATGGGTACCTGCATGTCTGCTAAGGGCTCCCCCTAGACCCTGACATGGTTTGACTGCTGACAAGGATTCTGGGTAACAACATGCAAATTAGCCAAGTGGGTCATTAAGCAGAGATTAATTTACTTGATTGGGAGTCTGTGTGCGATAATGCCCTGTTTGGCACTATCGCAGTTTAATGAATAACCCGTGTTACTTTTTCAGCTTCCTACCCATTTTAAACATCGTTCCCGTCAAGGTTTCCCCTGCTGCATTAGACAGATTGTATCAACAAAACCTCCGCCAGTGGTACGGATTCTTGTAGCACATTTAAAATGTATGTTAAAAATACATTGTACCTCCGCTGATCGCCCCCCCCCCATCCCTTCTGTATATTCTATATTTTTACAGCTCTATCAAAAAGGAACCAGATTGGCAAGAACCAAACCGGTCACTAAGTTTCACGCTCTGCTTGAGTAACATTGTAATGTTACCCACTGCACCTCAAGCATGAAGGGAATGAAGTAACGGGGGCTGCCCAGGTGCGTGCCACGTCCTCGTGTCTGCCCAGGTGCGTGCCACGTCCTCGTGTCTGCCCAGGTGCGTGCCACGTCCTCGTGTCTGCCCGGAAAAGTTAGTACCAGCCCAAGCACTCAGAAAGCTTTTCCTCATCAAAGTGCTACACAAGAACAGTCTTGGCAGAAACGTCACACAAATTATTCTGGGCGTCAAAACTTTATATGGAAGTGTCCCGGGTGGCGGCGATCGATCGGATGAGATCTAGTTACTATGGTGCCTGGGTGGCAAAACCGGGGCCGGGAAAAAATATACCAGGTTTATCCAGTGGATGTAAACGCGCGTCGATGTATCAGGTGCACCTCTTCTGCAGTCAGGAGACTTTGATCATTAACTTATAACAATTAAGGCCTCGTTCAGGGTGCAGGCTTCGGAGGGAGGGCGTGCTGCCGTGCGAGCTGCCGTGGGACACAATGTATTTAAATTGAATACTGGTTGTCAGGGTAGCAGCTGCCCTGTCTCCGAAGTAGGGAGTTGACATTGGCTACAGTTTCAATAAACAAAAAATTAGTTTTTTGAAGCTGCAGCAGCGTCACTGGGACCTCGGCAGCCAATGAAATCATTCTTGAGAATGATTTCAAGACTGCAGCCTCGATCCCTAACCTCAGGTCTGTAGCCCCGCCCCCTCAACTCCTGAAACCGTCTGCTGGGGATGAACACACATCGCCCAGCAGACTGCCGATCCAACTCCTGCCTCTGGCACCCTGAACGAGGCCTAAGAAATGTAGCCACTAACGTGCAGTCAGCACTGTGTGATATCCAATGCGATGAGTGGGTTGGCCAACCAATGGGGAAGAGCCAGTGCAGAGAGGTGACGAATTGGCTGATATGACCCGTGGTCAGAGAAGCCATTTCCATTCTCATGATCTCGGATGCCCTGTACCGGCTTAACGTTACATAGGCAGCGACCAGCCTCGCACTGATGAGACCGAAAAGGTTGAAATAACCGTCAGTGAGTAGGTTACTGGCTCTGCACTTCTTTAACCCAGACTCCGCTGAAAAAGCTGTCTAATACACAGGGATATTCGATAGGGGTCCATGTTAAAATGGATACGTAAAGAGTGACAGTGCGCATTTGCATGTCATTACCCAGAATTCCTGGCTGCGGTAGAAGCATTGCATTCAAGAGATAATGGGGAAGGGCAGGGTTGCAGACCTGCCTGATACATGTGAATGAGCTCACAAGTGATGTTATTTACTGATCCCAGATACAAACTCCCATTTATGTCATAGCCTGATAACGGGCCACAGTTACTTAACAGTGCTAAGCTTTAGAAGTTTAGGGCCACAGTTACTTAACAGTGCTAAGCTTTAGAAGTTTAGGGCCACAGTTACTTAACAGTGCTAAGCTTTAGAAGTTTAGGGCCCATTCAATTTAATGTGAATGCGGGCTAAGGTTTAGCAATGTTTAGTAAATCTGGGCGAAACGTCTTACTTTATCCAAGGATCGCTCCATTGCCAGTAAACAGTATTACAACCTGAAATGCTCACCCTCAGAGGTTGTTGGACTGTGAAAACCTTATAACAGAGACTGAGTATGACCTGGTGTGCAGCTGTGAAAGAATTATGGACAGGAGGGCTATACGGAAGAAAGAGGGTCTGGGGTTACTGGTCATCCATTTGGTATCTTTTTTTTTTATGTGGACGTGTGATAAGTGTTTGTGGGTAAAGATGAGTTTCGCTGACAGTAGAAGTTGCAAGGCTGTGCCTGTGGCTTAACACCCAGAATTATAGCGATACAATTTATCAGTACCCTGACACACTTTCTATTGTACCATTTCTGTATGAAAGAATGTACGAGTGGGCAAGGTTTGCTCTGAGATTATTTCAGAATATCATGTACTTCCTAGAGAGATTAAAACTTGATTTTGGTAAAAACAAATATATGGGAGAGAGGCATTTTATGCTAACCAAGCTCAAATAAAGCATATGTAGTGTTTTTAGATTGTAATAGGGCAGTGCCGCCTTATCTTCTGTAACCAAGGCTGTAAATACTGGGGGTGGTATTACCCCACCCCAGATCACGCTGAAGCCGCTTGCCAACGAGTCATCTCCTTGCGCACTCGCAATAAAGATTCCTTGATACTCACCGAACCTGTCTGCAGTTCTTGGTGCCCCTGGGGTACCCCTGAGAAGGCTGCGTCCCTGCATAAAAGGGGCTAATGTTCAGTATGTGGCTAACAGACAACATAAAGGCCAAGGCGGCCGTAGAAAAAAGACAGAATGGAAGTAAATCTCCAGAGAAGCAAAGCTGATCTCTCAAAGGTCTCTTATTCGGTGTCAAATACATGATGTAGGTAACTTGCTGTAAACACTGGATACAAAGAAAAGAAGAATCCCTTTATACACAGAATGCCAAGGGAACACAGAACATAAGGAGTGTATGGGAAGATTGATCACAGCAGATACAGCCAGGCGGGGAAATACTTGTGTGTAGAATGAGGTGAGAATGATGTAAGGTTAATGCTTTTTATACTGGCATTTAGGGAATGGTTTTTCCTGGATGGCCCTCCGTCGCCTTAAACTCAACATGGCTAAAACAGAGCTCCTCATACTTCCTCCCAAACCTGGCCCTACTACCTCCTTCCACATTACTGTTGGAACTACGATCATCCACCCAGTAGCCCAAGCACGCTGCCTAGGGGTCACACTCGACTCCTCTCTCACATTCGCCCCTCACATTCAAAACATTTCTAAAATTGTTGCTTTTTCCTCCGCAATATAACAAAGATACGTCCTTTCCTCTGTTGCTCGACTGCTAAAACTCTGACTCAGGCCCTCATTCTCTCCCGTCTTGATTACTGTAACCTCCTGCTGTCCGGCCTTCCTGCCTCTCACCTGTCTCCCCTACAATCTATCCTAAACGCTGCTGCCAGAATCACTCTACTCTTTCCTAGATCTGTCTCAGCATCTCCCCTCATGAAATCCCTCTCCTGGCTTCCGATCAAATCCCGCATCTCACACTCCATTCTTCTCCTCACTTTTAAAGCTTTACACTCTTCTGCCCCTCCTTACATCTCAGCCCTAATTTCTCGTTATGCACCATCCAGACTCTTGCGTTCTTCTCAAGGATGTCTTCTTTCTACCGCCTTTTTATCTAAAGCCCTCTCCCGCCTTAAACCTTTCTCACTTTCTGCCCCACACCTCTGGAATGCCCTTCCCCTCAGTACCCGACTTGCACCCTCTCTATCCACCTTTAAGTCTCACCTTAAGACACACTTGCTTAAAGAAGCATATGAATAGCACTGTGAACATTCTGAACACATGATACATAAAGCTTGGCCCCCTGCAGACGCACTTACCAGAACTCCCTCCTCCTGTCTCTGTACGTTCTCCCTACCTACCAATTAGATTGTAAGCTCCTCGGGGCAGGGACTCCTCTTCCTTAATGTTATGTTTGTTTAAAGCACTTATTCCCATGATCTGTTATTTATTCGATTACCACATGTATTACTACTGTGAAGCGCTATGTACATTAATGGCGCTATATAAATAAAGACATACAATACAATACAATTGTCTAGTCCACAGATGCATAGCTGTACTAGTAACCCTTTGTGTACTGTGCTTAAATAAAATCTCCTATTGAGAAGCGTCTTGGTTCCACTCGCCTTCTTTCAGAGACAACTTTCTAGCATTTTCCCATTCTCTACAGAATATCCCTGCTTCAGGCAGATAGGGTTGCCAGGTGTCCGCTATTGAAGTTGAATTTTATTTGGTTACTCTGTCCGGTACAAAATGAATGAATACCGGATTTGTATGTGTGCAGGGGACGACGACATGTATGTGTGCGGTGGGGGGACTGGGACGGGGACGACATGTATGTGGCCGGTATTATGTCTCCAGACTTAGTAACCAATCGTGAGATTTCCCCTGAGAAGCAATAGAGCAGGGCTGCTGCTGCTGCTATGGGTCTGGGTAGCTTCCTCCATCCTGGGGGGTAACAGAGGCTGAAGGGAGGGAGGACAAAGGGGGTGGGAGGATAAGGGAAGAGAGGATGAGGAGGGGTGCAACAATCTTGGAATTTGTGGGAGGAGCAGTAAGATCAGTATTGCTCGCCATGTACAGTATGACTGCAGGTCAGTTATTTATAAATTATCTGACCATTACGTCATTTGTTCTAAATTTCACTCCAAGCGCGCACGAATTTGCACTATTTCATATTCTATTTCCTAAAAAAATCCTGGGAAGGGCGCTCCCTGTCAAGACCCCTCCCCAGATTTTTTTTACGAAACAGAATATAAATTGGTGCAAATTGGTGAATACTTGGGAGTGAGATTTAGAAAAAATTACATAAATCAGGTAATTTATAAATAACATTCTTCCCCACCAACGATTCTCGCGCGTCGCACCTTTCACCATTGTGTCCAGTATTTTTGGACAAGCCACCTGGCAACCCTAGCTTCAACACAGGTGGCTCAATCAAAGACTGACTCACCTGTGCTGAAGCAGGGATAACCTGAAAACCTGACCTGTTGGTGGCCCTTGAGAGCTGGAGTTTCCCACCCCTGTTCTACAGGTACAGCACAGTCTGTGTATCTTAGGACAAAAGCAAGGGGTTTTTATGAAATAAATCATGTTTTTTTGCAGCCCGGAGAATTTGATGCAAACATAATCAGGGCTTCGTACCAAAGTCTGTAAGTGGTATAAGGCACCGAAGGAGTTGTGCAACCACCAGTCAAAGTTGGTTGATATAATTGCAACAACTCCACCCCTGCCCTTGGGAGACAGAGGATGTGGTTCATCGACCTTCACACATCCCATTACCCTGCACTGATTTTTTTCCCAAGCGCACAGTTACTTTGGATAATAATACAAGCCAGGGAGGAGAGCTCGGTCTTGATGGTTTCACGCAGCACCTTGTTTGCTTACAGGGAGAAGAATGACTCCTCTACACAAAGCTACTGATGAAGCGGCCCGACAGGATTCTACTTGGCATTCTGCTCTCACACGCTGTCTTTGCTATTTTGTTACGGGACCTGTCAGGGGCCCTGTGATAACAAACAGCCATCCAAGAGTTTACAACACGTCCCAACAGCCGTAGGACGGGATACGAACAGGAGGTTCTTAGGTAGATAGATTACATGTGGCAATAATGAGCAACAGGAGGGCTCAGGCACAGCTCTCACACACGGGGTGGATTACAGGCCCAGATTCCAGCTTCACATG
The DNA here is from genome assembly GCF_040206685.1 of Ascaphus truei. Lineage (NCBI taxonomy): Eukaryota > Metazoa > Chordata > Amphibia > Anura > Ascaphidae > Ascaphus > Ascaphus truei. The sequence goes on along the minus strand of NC_134485.1, from coordinate 430,705,033 downwards.
TCCAGGACATCCAATTCCACCAAGTCTTGCTCATTGAAGTGACTGTTCTATCTGAATGCTCGTCCCGCAGCTGAGTTCCTGGGCTGACATCCATCATTAGGATGTGTTACTACATCCCGCTGTCCTCAGATCATCGCATAACAATCCCATCTGGCAGCAAAGGGGTTTGCTGCTGAGCGCGGGAGATAAAAAGCAATCACATAAAAGGGTCGCCTTTACTTGGCGGCACGATTCCGTGACACATTTTGGAGTAGCGCGCTTAGAAAACATGGGCCTAAATTACCAAAAAGAGTTTTTCCAAGGTGTCTTCAGCGAGTACAGAGCTTTCCGAAGCCCAAAGGTCTCGCCTATGTATTATTCATAAACAGAAGTCCTGTGAGTTTTTATTGTTAGAAGTGAGGAGACCTGTGAGATCTGGAACGCTTTGTACACACTACCCCATCTAGGAAGAACCATTACGTGGTGCGCAGTCTTCAAGGGCCACCAACAGGCCAGGTATTAAAGGATATCCCTGCTTCAGCACAGGTAGCTCAATCAAAATGACTACCTGAGCTGAAGCCATGGATATGGTTAAAACCGGACCTGTTGGTGGCCCTTAACGACAGAGAGTGAGCACCGCTGCATTAAAAGGATCCCACAGCCTATGATTAACGTAAACATCTCCAGGTGCAGCTTGTACTATGCAGTAAAACATAAAAAGGACAAACACTTATTTCCTATACAATTCAAGAATTCATTGCAGTTTGGGGTTTCCAGCGCTCATGCTTAATGCTGCTGCATTGTGAATGTTGGCACAGTCCGAGCTATTCCTAGTTCCTGAAGTTTGCAGATACCAGGCCACTCCACACCTCCAGCCAATCCAGGCTCACATGGCAGTCACTGACCAATCACAGACAGAGGGATCCTGCCTTGGGTCTGACATGTGCATAGTTCTATACGGGCGCCACCGATTCCACCCTCAAGTCAGAATCCTTGAGGATTGCTGCCCTCCTTCTCCATGTCCTGTCCAACAGGAACCGAGCTCTGCTCAGTCGTTGTGAAGGCTCTTAAACGAGCCTGCCCCAACGCGCTTCCGGTCTGGGAACACTGGCATCTGTTAGGGGGTGAAAAGGACACGTTAGCATGAAAGTTATCACCCTCCCCTCCTGCTCCAGTTAACCTCCTCCCCTGCCAGACAGCAGCAACGTTCATGCCGCAAAGGGGTTAATAATGACATTTGTTTGGTTCAACAGTGCGTCAGTAATGCAATGCAAACCGGTTAGAAAAAGAACTCGAAACGCGCAGGACTTTGGGAAGAAGGTACAGCACAAAAGATAGAAATAAAAGGCACAACATATACTAGATTAGCTGCCATCTAACTGCCCTATGTTAAAAAAAATGGCAGTATCTTGGACGGCAACCCGCTGCAGGCGCCTCTGGCAGCAAAGGAGGAAGAGAAAAATGGAGGGCTGGAGTTGGCTGCTTTAAACGTGATGTCACTTCCTGCACAATGCCGGCCCTCGTCTCCCATACACACTGCTAAGGGCTGTTATATAGCGGCCGTGAACGCGGCATTTATAATTGCCTGTGGTTAGTCAGCCTTTCTATAATAGTGCCGCGCGCGCCCCTGCTATAGGACCAGCCTAAGAGTTCCTTCATAATTCTATTATCGTCCTGACATACAATCCTCTCTTTGCATTAACTGTGGGAATGTCGCGTTTTTATACGTCATAATGTAGTGGTGGCAACCACATGCCGGTGGGGGGCTCAACTCCAGTCCTCAAGACCCTCCCCCCCAGCTTCAGCACAGATTGCTCAATCAGTCCCAACTTTGGCATAGGTGGCTCAATCTTCGTCTGATTTCAGGATATCCCTGCTTCAGCAAACATGGCTCAATCAGTCCCTGCTTCAGGACAGGTGGCTCAAACAGTTCCTGCTTCAGGACAGATGGCTCAGTCTTCAGGTATTCTGAAAACCTGAACTGTTGGGGGGGGGGGGGGTCTGGAGTTGAGCACCCATGTACTAGAGCACCCATGGACTTGTGCACCTCACCAAACACGCCTTTTTACAACATATGGAGAGTTGCCTGTGAACACACCAGGGATGCCTGGGAAATATGCTCAATTGAATATCATTTGCATATTTAAATTGGCCCGTTTCCCAGCGGCATTCAGGTATCTCTCCACATCTTGTATAAAAGGAGCGTTTGGGGAGCTCTCTCTCGCCAACATAAACGCGCTGTATACGCTGTAAAACTGGGTTTCCAATGGCTATTCCCATTAGTGGATCAGCGTCACAAGTAACAGGACAGGTTATCGCCCCGTTAAACAGCCCAAAAAGCTTAGTGCGGTGTCTCCCAACTCCAGTCCTCAGGGAACCCCAAAAGTTCAGATCTTAAGGATAGCCCTGCTCCAGCACAGGTGGGTCAATCAGCGGCTCAGTCATTTTGACGCAGGCCACCTGTGCTGGAGCAGGGATATCCTTAAGACCTGACCTGTTGGGGTTCCCTGAGGACTGGAGTTGGGAAACACTGGCTTAGTGCATCTCCACCTATGTCAGCGTCATGAAAGTGCGGTCAGAATGAACAAAATTCCTACCGTATTCCCGTCTCGTGTAAAGTATCTCTTCTCGATGACCTGAGGAAGGTGAGATGGGAAACGTGAACATTACAGAACAGAAGCACGGTAACTTCCTAAGCAAGAGGTGCCGGGATCGCATAATAAGGGGGCACCTGCAGCTGTGTTAGAGATGGGGAGGGAGGGGGGGCCCAATGCCAGTCCTCAGGGGCCCCCAACAGGTCAGGATTTCAGGATATCCCCGCTTCAGCACAGGTGGCTCAATCATGTGCTGAAGCTGTGACTGAGCCACCTGTGCTGAAGCAGGAATATTCTTCAAACCTGATCTGTTTGTGTCCCTTGAGGACTGGAGTAGGCCACTCCTGTGTTATGGGCTAATAGTAGATGTATGTTGTACCCCATAGGCCGTTGGCTGTGTATCACGTTCTCTGTAGGGAATCCAACATATGTCTGACCCGATCTATATCTGGTAAGCTGAAGGCTTCCGCAGGCAGCACATTGTCCTTAACCAACATTAAGAATTGGCTTGTGGCGTCTCCAAACGACACCAGGACCCGTTCAAGTGAGTGAGCCAAGTCTTCCATTGGATGAACCAAACGCAACAGCCGTAGCACGTTCAATACACACACTGAAGGGAGGAGGCTCATCGAGCGCTGGAACTACAGGGGCTTTATGAATAAAATTCACTACAATCATTTAGTTTATAGAGCTGCCACTGTAGTATTGTTCCCAAGGTGAACTGTGTGAGCTGCTGTAATATATATGTGTATTATTTTAATGTACCTACTCCTGTAGCCGTCAGGAAATCTGGCACACACGGGACACTGGAGACACTACTCTGCATGGTGTGAAGCCGCTTCCCCATAACTGCATCTCATTGTGTTCATTTGAATGGAGCGCAGGGCTTGCCAAAGCTAGCAGCAGAATAGATAGGGGTCTTTTACATCTAATGCGTAAACCGGAAGAGACCAAGAGTGTTCGGAAGCTGTGACTCACGCCTTTATTCTAACTGCCCCCCTCTGTACACAACACACTCGTTTCCCAAAACCCCTCCAGTGCTTCTAGTGCTCAACGCCAGTCCTCATGCTCCCCCAACAGGTTAGGTTTTCAGGATATCCCTGCTTCAGCACAAGTCAAAGACCGAGCCTCTGAGCCACTTGTGCTGAAGCAGGGATATCCTCAAAACCTGACCTGTTTATGGGGGGGGGGTTTGAAGACTGGAGTGAAGCACCCCTGCCCTCGTATATTCTATCACTTTGTAAGCCGTGCCATGAAACAGCCGTGCGCAGCCATGAGAGGGTTAATCTGCCTTTACCTTGTCAAAGAACCTGCTCAGTTTGACAGCGTTGGACGATCCTGCAGCCAAATAGCGGGTGCTGGTGCAGTCCTGTGTACGGAGAACACAGGGGGGTGAAACAGGAGACCCTCCCCACTTACAGTCAGAGACCAGCGTGTCTGTCCACACTGGCTATTCTCAATCATCATGCGAGAGTCATCATGCACTTACATCAGCAGCAGTGTGTGTGTGTGTGTGTGTGTGTATAAAGGCCAATAATGCACAATTCAGAGCAGCAACCTGTCTCTCCCCCCACCCCCCCCAAATCAATGGTGTTATTATTGTTTGGTGCCTTATTATAAAGCAGATATCCTTAATCTCAACTGGCACTTATTTTAAAATAAACATATGAATACACAAATGTGCACAGCTGCCAGGGGTTCTTTCTATTAATCCTGGAGCAAGGAATATGTTGACGCGTTTCACTACCTGCTCTCTGCTGCAAATAGCACAAGGGGGAATGTAACTGCCAGGGTGCTCCACTGATGAATCCCGGAGCAACCAAAGTGGCACATTTCTACTAAAACTCCCAGGCCGCAGAATTAAAGTGGTTACTGGAAATGGGGAATTTTACCCGGGCACCCTCTGCTCGTCTCAAAGAAACAAGACAAAATCAAAACTATAAGAATAGATGCTATAAATAATACTGTCTACTTAGGATTTTATTTAATAGATGTATTGTACATATTTAGCTAAAAGGAGATGGTCCTCAGTCCTTCAGTAGAGATATTTTTCCAAAATAAGCCTTTTAACATATCTAATAATAATTTAAAAAAAAAACCATATCTAATAATAATTTAAAAAAAAAAAAAACACGAATGTCCCCATCTGGACTACTTCCAGTTTGAATAATCATTACATGCACAGCACAATGCTGCCCTTGTGGAGGGAGCCTGGATGCAGGGACCCAGCCTGTTCTATACCCGCACACAGGTTACTGCTGAAGCCATAAAGGGAGGTCTTGTTTGTGATAAACCCGGGGACTTGGCAGTAAATGGAACTGCATCTTCAAAGCTCTCAAACTAGATGAGAGAGGTGCTGGAAGCCACCCTACAGGTGACAGTGGAGCGCAGGTGGGAAGAAAGGTCGTTTGTGCTTTTCCGGGCCCATAATGAAAAGGTGAAAAATCAAGCAAGTCAAAAACAAAAGAAAAGGAGCCAAATGAGGCAAGGAATACTATATCCGATGTGCCCCCTGTACAAAGGCTCACGTAAAGAGAACAAATACCATGAACTGTATTTATTGCACAACAAAAACCGCGGCAAACACTCACCAGATTGATTTCCTCGGCATTGAAATCCTCGGCTAGGAACGCGGTGCGGGTCAGAACCTCGGTGCGTTTGGATTCTGGGATTTGGTCCAGTTTCGTTCCAATGACCAGCAGAGGGATCTGGTTATCTGCAAACTGCTCTCGGTCGTAGTCCCTGCGGGGTCACACAGGATGGATTTTAATCTTACACTGTAAGCTCTTCGGGGCAGGGAGGCGGTTTCCTAATGTTACTTTCATGTCTGAAGCGCTTATTCCCGTTACGTGTTATATTATTATGCTGCGCGTGTTTCTGCGGTGACGCGCTACGTACCTAAACGGTGCTATGGAAATAAAGATATACATACTTCTTCATGGGCAGAATACTTCATACAAAATTCCCTAACTGGTCAGATTATATCAACTAGGAAAACAAAAAAACACAACACCCCATGCCAAAAAGTGAGGCATTCCTGCGGTCACGTTTATGGGTTTCAGCTGTTCTTGCTCGCCGACCCTTCGGAGCGGCGGCCGCTGCCTGGAAGTAGTGTGAATATTGGGTTTCCTGTGGCTCCTTTGCCGTCGCGGCTCATTGTAACGTCCCGTACAAGGAGTTGAGGGCAGTTAGGGGGCTTGGGAAGGGAGATGTAATGGGTTTGGGGAGTGCAGTTACATTTGACGTGATGCTGGACGCTCACTCGGTGGTGGAACAAGCGGGACACTCACCCGTTGGTCACCAGGACTCCCGTTGGCGCCATGTCTCTGTTCAGAGCTTCTAGTGACCAGCGATACAGGTTCTGAGATGACTTCTTGTTTGTCATATCGTGGACAAGGATGATACCTGAAAGTCAGATTTTCAAGATGGTCTGCTATTATGTGGTTCTAGAACAGGGGTGAGCAACTCCAGTCCTCAACGGCCACCAACAGGTGTGGTTTTAATGATATCCCTGCTTCAGCACAGGTGGTTCAATCAGTGTTGAGGCAAGGATATCCTTAAAAACTGACCAATTGGTGGCCCTTGAGGACTGGAGTTGGCCATTCCTGTGTTATAGGGTAAATAGGAGATGGACGTTGTTCCCACGTAGGATGTTGGCTGTGTATCACGTTTCTGACTGAGCCACCTGTGCAGAAGCAGGGATATCCTTAAAAACCCTGACCTGTTGGTGGTCGTTGACAACTGGAGTTAGCCACCCCTGTTCTAGAAGAGGCCCGTACCAGGGGTGGCAGGGTCTACTGAAGTTTAAGGGCAGGGCTAAGACAAAGTACCCCGTGCACAGAATCCTTTCCGATTTCTCTCTTATAGAGAATGACAAACAGAAGCAAGTAGTGAATGTAAAGAATGAGAAGTGATGGCTCTGGGCAGCAAGTCATCAAGTATTCCCAGACATGAGTGTTAATGAGAGAGGAGTGAATAAGCATTCCCAGACACGAGTGTTAATGAGAGAGGAGTGAATAAGCATTCCCAGACACGAGTGTTAATGAGAGAGGAGTGAATAAGCATTCCCAGACACGAGTGTTAATGAGCGGGGAGTGAATAAGCATTCCCAGACACGAGTGTTAATGAGAGAGGAGTGAATAAGCATTCCCAGACACGAGTGTTAATGAGCGGGGAGTGAATAAGCATTCCCAGACACGAGTGTTAATGAGAGAGGAGTGAATAAGCATTCCCAGACACGAGTGTTAATGAGCGGGTAGTGATTAAGCATTCCCAGACACGAGTGTTAATGAGAGAGGAGTGAATAAGCATTCCCAGACACGAGTGTTAATGAGCGGGGAGTGAATAAGCATTCCCAGACACGAGTGTTAATGAGCAGGGAGTGAATAAGCATTCCCAGACACGAGTGTTAATGAGAGAGGAGTGAATAAGCATTCCCAGACACGAGTGTTAATGAGCGGGGAGTGAATAAGCATTCCCAGACACGAGTGTTAATGAGAGGGGAGTGAATAAGCATTCCCAGACACGAGTGTTAATGAGAGGGGAGTGAATAAGCATTCCCAGACACGAGTGTTAATGAGAGAGGAGTGAATAAGCATTCCCAGACACGAGTGTTAATGAGCGGGGAGTGAATAAGCATTCCCAGACACGAGTGTTAATGAGAGGGGAGTGAATAAGCATTCCCAGACACGAGTGTTAATGAGAGGGGAGTGAATAAGCATTCCCAGACACGAGTGTTAATGAGAGGGGAGTGAATAAGCATTCCCAGACACGAGTGTTAATGAGAGGGGAGTGAATAAGCATTCCCAGACATGAGTGTTAATGAGAGGGGAGTGAATAAGCATTCCCAGACACGAGTGTTAATGAGCGGGGAGTGAATAAGCATTCCCAGACACGAGTGTTAATGAGCGGGGAGTGAATAAGCATTCCCAGACACGAGTGTTAATGAGAGAGGAGTGATTAAGCATTCCCAGACACGAGTGTTAATGAGCGGGGAGTGAATAAGCATTCCCAGACACGAGTGTTAATGAGAGAGGAGTGAATAAGCATTCCCAGACACGAGTGTTAATGAGCGGGGAGTGAATAAGCATTCCCAGACACGAGTGTTAATGAGAGGGGAGTGAATAAGCATTCCCAGACACGAGTGTTAATGAGAGGGGAGTGAATAAGCATTCCCAGACACGAGTGTTAATGAGAGGGGAGTGAATAAGCATTCCCAGACACGAGTGTTAATGAGCGGGGAGTGAATAAGCATTCCCAGACACGAGTGTTAATGAGAGGGGAGTGAATAAGCATTCCCAGACACGAGTGTTAATGAGCGGGGAGTGAATAAGCATTCCCAGACACGAATGTTAATGAGAGAGGAGTGATTAATCATTCCCAGACACAAGTGTTAATGAGAGAGGAGTGAATAAGCATTCCCAGACACAAGTGTTAATGAGCGGGGAGTGATTAAGCATTCCCAGACACGAGTGTTAATGAGCGGGGAGTGAATAAGCATTCCCAGACACGTGTGTTAATGAGAGAGGAGTGATAAAGCATTCTCAGACACGAGTGTTAATGAGAGAGGAGTGATTAAGCATTCCCAGACACGAGTGTTAATGAGCAGGGAGTGAATAAGCATTCCCAGACACGAGTGTTAATGAGAGAGGAGTGATTAAGCATTCCCAGACACGAGTGTTAATGAGCAGGGAGTGAATAAGCATTCCCAGACACGAGTGTTAATGAGAGGGGAGTGAATAAGCATTCCCAGACACGAGTGTTAATGAGAGAGGAGTGAATAAGCATTCCCAGACACGAGTGTTAATGAGCGGGGAGTGAATAAGTATTCCCAGACATGAGTGTTAATGAGAGAGGAGTGAATAAGCATTCCCAGACACGAGTGTTAATGAGCGGGGAGTGATTAAGCATTCCCAGACACGAGTGTTAATGAGCGGGGAGTGAATAAGCATTCCCAGACACGAGTGTTAATGAGAGAGGAGTGATTAAGCATTCCCAGACACGAGTGTTAATGAGCGGGGAGTGAATAAGCATTCCCAGACACGAGTGTTAATGAGCGGGGAGTGATTAAGCATTCCCAGACACGAGTGTTAATGAGCGGGGAGTGATTAAGCATTCCCAGACACGAGTGTTAATGAGCGGGGAGTGAATAAGCATTCCCAGACACGAGTGTTAATGAGAGAGGAGTGATTAAGCATTCCCAGACACGAGTGTTAATGAGCGGGGAGTGATTAAGCATTCCCAGACACGAGTGTTAATGAGCGGGGAGTGAATAAGCATTCCCAGACACGAGTGTTAATGAGCGGGGAGTGAATAAGCATTCCCAGACACGAGTGTTAATGAGCGGGGACTAAATAAGCATTCCCAGACACGAGTGTTAATGAGAGAGGAGTGAATAAGCATTCCCAGACACGAGTGTTAATGAGCGGGGAGTGAATAAGCATTCCCAGACACGAGTGTTAATGAGCGGGGAGTGAATAAGCATTCCCAGACACGAGTGTTAATGAGCGGGGAGTAAATAAGCATTCCCAGACACGAGTGTTAATGAGCGGGGAGTGATTAAGCATTCCCAGACACGAGTGTTAATGAGAGGGGAGTGAATAAGCATTCCCAGACACGAGTGTTAATGAGCGGGGAGTGATTAAGCATTCCCAGACACGAGTGTTAATGAGCGGGGAGTGATTAAGCATTCCCAGACACGAGTGTTAATGAGCGGGGAGTGATTAAGCATTCCCAGACACGAGTGTTAATGAGAGAGGAGTGAATAAGCATTCCCAGACACGAGTGTTAATGAGAGAGGAGTGATTAAGCATTCCCAGACACGAGTGTGAATGAGCGGGGAGTGATTAAGCATTCCCAGACACGAGTGTTAATGAGCGGGGAGGGAATAAGCATTCCCAGACACGAGTGTTAATGAGCGGGGAGTGAATAAGCATTCCCAGACACGAGTGTTAATGAGAGAGGAGTGAATAAGCATTCCCAGACACGAGTGTTAATGAGAGAGGAGTGAATAAGCATTCCCAGACACGAGTGTTAATGAGCGGGGAGTGAATAAGCATTCCCAGACACGAGTGTTAATGAGCGGGGAGTGATTAAGCATTCGCAGACACGAGTGTTAATGAGCGGGGAGTGAATAAGCATTCCCAGACACGAGTGTTAATGAGAGAGGAGTGAATAAGCATTCCCAGACACGAGTGTTAATGAGAGAGGAGTGAATAAGCATTCCCAGACACGAGTGTTAATGAGAGGGGAGTGAATAAGCATTCCCAGACACGAGTGTTAATGAGCGGGGAGTGAATAAGCATTCCCAGACACGAGTGTTAATGAGAGGGGAGTGAATAAGCATTCCCAGACACGAGTGTTAATGAGCGGGGAGTGAATAAGCATTCCCAGACACGAGTGTTAATGAGCGGGGAGTGATTAAGCATTCCCAGACACGAGTGTTAATGAGCGGGGAGTGATTAAGCATTCCCAGACACGAGTGTTAATGAGCGGGGAGTGAATAAGCATTCCCAGACACGAGAGTTAATGAGAGAGGAGTGAATAAGCATTCCCAGACACGAGTGTTAATGAGCGGGGAGTGAATAAGCATTCCCAGACACGAGTGTTAATGAGAGAGGAGTGAATAAGCATTCCCAGACACGAGTGTTAATGAGCGGGGAGGGAATAAGCATTCCCAGACACGAGTGTTAATGAGAGAGGAGTGAATAAGCATTCCCAAACACGAGTGTTAATGAGCGGGGAGGGAATAAGCATTCCCAGACACGAGTGTTAATGAGAGAGGAGTGAATAAGCATTCCCAGACACGAGTGCTAATGAGAGAGGAGTGAATAAGCATTCCCAGACACGAGTGTTAATGTGCGGGGAGTGAATAAGCATTCCCAGACACGAGTGTTAATGAGCAGGGAGTGAATAAGCATTCCCAGACACGAGTGTTAATGAGCGGGGAGTGAATAAGCATTCCCAGACACGAGTGTTAATGAGCGGGGAGTGAATAAGTATTCCCAGACACGAGTGTTAATGAGAGAGGAGTGATTAAGCATTCCCAGACACGAGTGTTAATGAGAGAGGAGTGAATAAGCATTCCCAGACACGAGTGTTAATGAGCGGGGAGGGAATAAGCATTCCCAGACACGAGTGTTAATGAGAGAGGAGTGAATAAGCATTCCCAGACACGAGTGCTAATGAGAGAGGAGTGAATAAGCATTCCCAGACACGAGTGTTAATGTGCGGGGAGTGAATAAGCATTCCCAGACACGAGTGTTAATGAGCAGGGAGTGAATAAGCATTCCCAGACACGAGTGTTAATGAGCGGGGAGTGAATAAGCATTCCCAGACACGAGTGTTAATGAGCGGGGAGTGAATAAGCATTCCCAGACACGAGTGTTAATGTGCGGGGAGTGAATAAGCATTCCCAGACACGAGTGTTAATGAGAGAGGAGTGAATAAGCATTCCCAGACACGAGTGTTAATGAGAGAGGAGTGAATAAGCATTCCCAGACACGAGTGTTAATGAGAGGGGAGTGAATAAGCATTCCCAGACACGAGTGTTAATGAGCGGGGAGTGAATAAGCATTCCCAGACACGAGTGTTAATGAGCGGGGAGTGAATAAGCATTCCCAGACACGAGTGTTAATGAGAGAGGAGTGAATAAGCATTCCCAGACACGAGTGTTAATGAGCGGGGAGTGAATAAGCATTCCCAGACACGAGTGTTAATGAGAGAGGAGTGAATAAGCATTCCCAGACACGAGTGTTAATGAGAGAGGAGTGAATAAGCATTCCCAGACACGAGTGTTAATGAGAGAGGAGTGAATAAGCATTCCCAGACACGAGTGTTAATGTGCGGGGAGTGAATAAGCATTCCCAGACACGAGTGTTAATGAGCGGGGAGTGAATAAGCATTCCCAGACACGAGTGTTAATGAGCGGGGAGTGAATAAGCATTCCCAGACACGAGTGTTAATGAGAGAGGAGTGAATAAGCATTCCCAGACACGAGTGTTAATGAGAGAGGAGTGAATAAGCATTCCCAGACACGAGTGTTAATGAGCGGGGAGTGAATAAGCATTCCCAGACACGAGTGTTAATGAGAGAGGAGTGAATAAGCATTCCCAGACACGAGTGTTAATGAGAGAGGAGTGAATAAGCATTCCAAGACACGAGTGTTAATGAGAGAGGAGTGAATAAGCATTCCCAGACACGAGTGTTAATGAGCAGGGAGTGAATAAGCATTCCCAGACACGAGTGTTAATGAGAGAGGCGTGAATAAGCATTCCCAGACACGAGTGTTAATGAGAGAGGAGTGATTAAGCATTCCCAGACACGAGTGTTAATGAGAGGGGAGTGAATAAGCATTCCCAGACACGAGTGTTAATGAGAAATGAGTGAATAAGCATTCCCAGTCACGAGTGTTAATGAGAGGGGAGTGAATAAGCATTCCCAGACACGAGTGTTAATGAGAGAGGAGTGAATAAGCATTCCCAGACACGAGTGTTAATGAGAAAGGAGTGAATAAGCATTCCCAGACACGAGTGTTAATGAGCGGGGAGTGAATAAGCATTCCCAGACACGAGTGTTAATGAGCGGGGAGTGAATAAGCATTCCCAGACACGAGTGTTAATGAGCGGGGAGTGATTAAGCATTCCCAGACACGAGTGTTAATGAGAGAGGAGTGAATAAGCATTCCCAGACACGAGTGTTAATGAGAGAGGAGTGAATAAGCATTCCCAGACACGAGTGTTAATGAGAGAGGAGTGAATAAGCATTCCCAGACACGAGTGTTAATGAGAGAGGAGTGAATAAGCATTCCCAGACACGAGTGTTAATGAGAGAGGAGTGAATAAGCATTCCCAGACACGAGTGTTAACGAGAGAGGAGTGAAGTCATTTATGCTTAAAGGGGAACATTAAAACATTGAATGTGATGGTAGTTAAGAGCCCCTTGCCCTCCCAGCCTGCTAATTTTCTTATCTGCTATTCAACCTCACACCCGATTTGACCCTTGGCTTTATTTTATACTGTAAGCAGTCATCATCTTTCCCAAGCATTTTCAATTCCTTTACTGTATTAACCTTTGCCATCGCTGCTGGAAGGCTGTTCAGTGTATCCACCACGCTTTCCGTAAAGTACCTAGTCACATTTCCCGTGAGCCTGCCCCCCTCTAGCTCCAGAGCATGGCCTCTCTCTCTGAATTATGCTTCCTCCTGTACCCTGTTAAAACCCTTTATGTCTGTGAAAGTGTAACTCTTATCCCTCCTCGTCGTCGCGGTACATGCGGGTAGATTTTATCCCCATTAATAAGGGTCCCGCGTGTCACGTAGACGCCATGTTCCCAAGCCCTCGCCTTACCATTCACTGCATTGTAAAACATGCCTCTGATGCTCTTCACGCTGCTCGAGCTGCCGACAGATCCTCCCACGTCCCACAGCTCAATGTAATAAATCTTCTCCTCCGGGGTCCCCTCCCGGAATTCATGCAGCTGACAACACAATGCAGCAGAGACGCTGATGTTAGTGATTTATACCATGTGTTACCAGGAAGTAGTACAGTGAGTTACCTCTCGTCTTCAAGCATGTCCTGGGCACAGAGTTATAACAATACATGGTTACAAAGAAATCGCATGCACAGTTAGAGATAATATATATTATAGGCGTATGTAACAGTTACAGACCAGATTAAAATGTGAGACAGCTTTAGTTTTGAAAGAACTTAGACTGGTGGCGGTTGTGAGGTCTCCGGTAGACTGTTCCAGTTTTGGGGTGCACGGTCAGAGAAGGAAGAGCGGCCGGATACTTTGCTGAACCTTGGGATCATGAACAGTCTTTTGGAGTCAGATCTCAGATAAGTGCTGCATGTGATAGGGGTGAGGGGCTTGTTCAGATAGGCGGGTAGCCTGCCCAGAAAGTATTTGAAGGCAAAACAGGAAAGATGAACTTTGAACGTAGACTCAAGTGATGTCCAATCTAGTTCTTTGAGCATTTCGCAGGGATGTGTGTTGTAGTTGCATTGAAGGACATAGCAGCACATTGAATTGTAGAGGTGAGTTTGGGGTGCTGAGCCGTATACTATGTCCCCATAGTCTATAATTGGCATTAGCAACTGCTGTTCGATACGCTTTCTGATCAGCAGACTTAGGGAGGATTTGTGCCTATAAAAGTACACCTAGTTTGGCATAGGTTTTGGATGTCAGGGTATCAATGTGCATGCCAAATGTTAACTGGGAGTCAAACCATAAGCCCAAATATTTAAAACCAGTGACAGTGCGGCCAATAGGAGAAGCTCTTACACTCCTAGAATATCTCAACCTCCAACCCTTTCTCTTCTGCATATCTCCCACCCGCTGAGCCCGACTCCTCCATATGCAAACTCACTCACCGACAGCCACGCCAACTCTTGCACATGCAAACTCATTTGGTTTTTATTGTAAAGCTGTATTCCGTGCATGGCTGTCCCATGCGTCTTTCACTCTTCCAGTAACAAAAAACACAACAAAAAAAACCCCTTACTCACATTTATTTATAACAGTGCCACCCCATCTACCCAGAACTTATTTCCCGCCTTGATAAGCGAGACAATCCTGAGCCCAGCGTGATCTTTATTATTATTATAAAAATAACGTTATTTCCCATGGCCTTCATGCATGTCCAGCCTGGCTGCAATGGAAAGAAGAATCAGACTGCAGCAGCTACTTACCCGCACATCCACAGAGCAGCCCACTGTCCACGAGGGATTCCCCAGCACCTGGCTCTGACACAGGAGATGGACGAGGGAGGATTTCCCCACTCCTGCAGGGAACATTACCGGTACATTAGCCTGTCGCATGGCAGCAGCCTCCGTCACACCTCATGTGGTCTTCCGCTGGTCACTGCCACTTAGCAGAGCTGTGATATGTGCTGCTCTGACAGGGACAGGGTTACTGCTATTTATCAGCTGTAAATATCCACGTAGCCATGTAACACCTTAACTACCATCATAGGTGTATATATTGGGGGTATACAAGTTAGGGGTGTGGGGGTGTACAAGTTAGCGATGTGGGGTGTGTATATATTAAGGGTGTGGGGGTGGACAAGTTGGGGGTGTGTATATATTAAGGGTTTGGGATGTAAAGGTTAGGGGTGTGGGGGCGTACAAGTTTGGGGTGTGTATATATTAGGGGTGTGGGGGGCGTGTATATAAGGGGTTTGGGGTGTACAAATATATATATATATATATATATATATATATGCAAATACAACTGTATGCTCATCTGCATGTCTTAGGCAGGTCTGCAACCCCGCTATATATATATATATTGGGGGGTGAGGTGTATATATTGGTGGTGTATATATTAGGGGGAGTAGGTGTGTATATATTTAGGGGTGTGTATATTGATGGTATGTTAGGGGTGCGGGTGTATATATGTGTATCTTAGGGGTGTACAAGTTAGGTGTGTATATATTAGGGGGAGTAGGTGTGTATATATTGGTGGTGTATGTTAGGGGTGTGTATATATTAGGGGTGTGTGTGTGTATATTAGGGGTGTGGGGGTATACAAGTTAGGGGTGTGAGTTGTATATATTGGTGGTGTATGATAGAGGTGCAGGTGTATATATTAGGGTATGGTACATACTCCGTAAACGACATTGCTTCATCTTTTATAAGGTACGGAGCGATGCGTTGTGGAGGCCAGCGGCAGGATGTTCAATACGTCTCTAGTGATTCCGCGCCATTGATCTTGATTTAGGGCGGCTTTTTGGGCTTCGGCTACTGTGAAGTGAAGCGGTTTGAAATCTTGGGCCACCTGGTTCAACCACGTTTTCTTTGGAGCCTTTCGGTCCACTTTCCAGCCCATGGGTCGTGTGGTGTTGAGGCGCTGGTGTGGTAATCTGGTGATGTCCATACGGCAGACGTGGCCAAACCACCCAAGTCTTTGTCGCTTAATGTACTGGTCGATTTGGGGATTGGTTTTGACAGGCTAACCGTACATCTTCATTTTCCCATCGGTCTCGTAGCGTAATATGGAATATGTTACATAGACATCTTAGTTGGAATCGTTGGAGTGGGTTCATATCGCTTTTGAGTAGTGTCCATGTTTCTGAGCCATACAGTAAAATGGTGCGTATTGAGGCGTTAAAAATGCGCATTTTTGTTACATTTGTCACGTCCTGTTGGTTACACAAGCATTTTTTAAGGCAGGCGAACGCTGCGTGGCGCTACCGATGCAGCTTTTGATGTCGTTCGTAGCTGCTATGCTTTGGCTATCAATAATAGACACTAGGTATTTGAATGAGTCCACTCGCTCGATTGGGTTGCCGTCCAGTTGAAGTTGAATCTGTTGGGTACCGGTAAATATGTATTTAGTCTTTTCCGTATTCATGGATAATTCGAGCTTCTTTGCATTGGCTCGCATGTCGTTCAAAGTTTCTTGGGCTGTATCCGCTAAGAACACGATGTCATCGGCGTATGCTAGGTCCGTGAAAAAAAAACTCGCTTACACTTGTACGCCAGGCCTGTCTTTATATGTTTTTCTGCTAATCCAATCCATGGTAATACTGAATAACATAGGCGATATTATACAACCTTGTGTGGCTCCCGGGATATGGAGAATGGCGCGGATATGTTGCCCATGTGTGTGACTCCTGTGGATATGGAGAATGGCCGGATATGTTACCCATGTGTGTGGCTCCCGGGATATGGAGAATGGCGCGGATATGTTGCCCATGTGTGTGACTCCCGTGGATATGGAGAATGGCCGGATATGTTTCCCATGTGTGTGACTCCCGTGGATATGGAGAATGGCGCGGATATGTTTCCCATGTGTGTGACTCCTGCGGATATGGAGAATGGCGCGGATATGTTGCCCATGTGTTTGACTCCCGTGGATATGGAGAATAGCGCGGATATGTTGCCCGTGTGTTTCACTCTGCTTGTTCCTCCTTCATAAAAAGCCCTTAGCACATTGAGAGTGGCATGTGGTACCGTATCAGCCTTGAGGGCGCACCATAGCGATGGGTGATCCACACTGTCAAAAGCGCACGAGAAGTCACAAATACCATAAAGGTATCTTTTTTACAGCAGCAGAGTAGTATTTCTACTAATTATAGCAGGGGGAGTAGGTTTGTATATATTTAGGGGTGAGTATCTTGGTGGTGTATGTTAGGGTTGGGGGTGTATATATTAGGGGAAGTAGGTGTGTATTTATTTAGGGGTGGTTATCCTGGTGGTGTATGTTAGTGGTGGGGGTGTATATATTAGGGGGAGTAGGTGTGTATATATTAGGGGTGGGTGTCTTGGTGGTGTATGTGTGTATATATTAGGGGGAGTAGGCGCGTGCGTGTGTGTATATATATATATATATATGCGGTATCTTGGTGGTGTATGTTTGGGGTGCGGGTGTATATATTTGGGGGAGTAGGTGTGTATATTAGGGGTGGGTATCTTGGTGGTGCGGGTGTATATATTAGAGGGAGTTGGTGTGCATATATATATATATATATATATATATATTTAGGGGTGGGTATCTTGGTGGTGTAGGTTAAGGGTGCGGGTGTATATATTAGGGGGAGTAGGTGTGTATATATTTAGGGGTGGGTATCTTGGTGGTGTATGTTGTGTGCGTATATATTAGGGGTGTGGGGTGTATGTATTGTTGGTGTATGTTAGGGGTGTGTATATATAAAGGGGCGTGTAGGCTGTACTTATTTTCAGCTTGGAGGGTTTGTGAGCACAGGGCAGGGGGATCCCCTGAGCGTCCCCATATCTCCCCCTCCTGCTCCCTACAATATATCTTCCCCCTCCCTATAGCTCCCCCTTCCCCATAACACACCCTCCCCCTCCCTATAACTCACCTGAGTCCCCCAGGACCAGCACCTTCACCCTATCTAGTGACGCCATCTTACACTCCCTACCACCTCCAGCCAATCAGGAAGCACCGCCAGCCAATCAGGAAGCACCTCCTGCTGCCAGCGCTTCAGCTCCCGGTCACCACGGCAACCAAAGCTCCCCTGCTTGCGATTGGCTGAATTGGTAAACCCAAGCGCGCAATGGGACGCGAGGAGGAGGCGGCGCGTTCCAAGCCTCGCTTTGGTTACGAAGTGGGCGTGGCGACACGCAGGGATAAGGTTGGAACGCAAACGAATGGTGCCATTTTGAAGCGTTCGGCGGCCATTTGTGACCCGGGCATCAACCGCGCCTACGGAAAGTAAACAGAAAGATGTAAACACTAACCCGCGCAAATGCGATATCTCCCCGACTCGCTGTGTTTCACTATGTTTAATAACATGTCCGGGAAGAAATGTATGAGGGGGCTCTGTTCTCACAGAATAAGGGAACTGCGCCCTGCCCTTATCAAAGATGGCGGGCGGGGGGGGGGGGGGGGTCTGCGTGAGGCGGGCGTGACGTTACTACAAAGCGACGCCGCGGCTGGGACGCAGGGCAATGTGGTGGGGTTGCTGCCGGTGGTGTGAGGGCGTGTAACAGGTGAGTGTCCCCCCGGGGTGAGCTGGGAGCACAGAGCCCGGTGTCAGCACTCCTCGGTAATCTGTGTTTGTACAGTTACACACACTATATACTCGTTGAAAGCCCGAGGCAGGCGTGCAGTAATAACGCATGTCTATCTGTGTATAACGCCATCCAGGTACATAGCGCGTTACAGCAGCAACCCACGTGCCAATAATAACACGTCATGGGAATAAGCGTGTCAGTCATCAAACAGGAGTCCCTGCCCCGCAGAGCTTACACGCTGAGAGGAGTCCCTGCCCCGCAGAGCTTACACGCTGAGAGGAGTCCCTGCCCCGCAGAGCTTACACGCTGAGAGGAGTCCCTGCCCCGCAGAGCTTACACGCTGAGAGGAGTCCCTGCCCCGCAGAGCTTACACGCTGAGAGGAGTCCCTGCCCCGTAGAGCTTACACGCTGAGAGGAGTCCCTGCCCCGCAGAGCTTACACGCTGAGAGGAGTCCCTGCCCCGCAGAGCTTACACGCTGAGAGGAGTCCCTGCCCCGCAAAGCTTACACGCTGAGAGGAGTCCCTGCCCCGCAGAGCTTACACGCTGATGCATACCTGCTGGCTCACAGTAGATCTGAGTCTCCCTCATTGTAGGGGAGAATAGAACAGGCTTCTGGGGTAGTAACTGATTCGTACTCACGGTGACAGCGCCTCCATCTCTTGCAGGCCCCTGGGATGTGGGGACAATCTCTGTAGGTGAACTTACTTTCCCTCCCCCTGATAGATTGTAGTCTCGGGCAGGAAGATATCTTTGAACAGGATCACTTTATTCTGACAGCACACTCAGTTCTTACAGCATATGCTCAGGATGTACCCTGGACCTCCACTCCAGGCCAAGGAGCCCTGATGTAGTCCTTGCTCTTCCCTTACTCCCTGGTGGAGTAAGGGGTATAGTCTCCCATCCACTCCCCTAGGAGAGGGAATACAGATTTTCGGAGCCCTGCACAATTGTTTGGGTAGATCAGCCTCTCTCAAGAAGGTAGAGGCACTGACTAAATTTAGCAGTGCAGCTCCTTAAGTACAAGGGAAGTAGGTACCAGGTCTGAGTCCCTGATTGGACACACACAGGCCTAGTCCCACCGCCTCCCCTGTCACTCAAGAAGCTACTGTGAGTGGGGAAAACCCATGATAACTCCTGGCAGCCTGTTCTTGCCAGGAGGGGACAGACTGGTAGCTCTAAACCAGTCCTGGCTACATATAAATATATACATACACACACACACTTGCCTCTTGGCAAGTTTTTTTTTTTTCTGTCTGGGACTGACCGAGGGACTGGAGGACTTATTTCCAATTATCTTTATTTCCACTTGCCGTATTGAGCATAAGTTGCTGTCATCTTGTAACTCCTCCAGGGTATTAGACTCTCCCACCTCTGCTGGAAACTGTTCCGTGGATCTTTTGTTTTGTCCCATTTGCTGGAGTTCAGTAGCCGTGGGAAGAGACTGTCACCCTTGTGCACAGAGCCAGAGATTGACCCTTTACTGCCACATTCTCCACCTGCACATCGAGTTCTCTTCGTGCGCGCGTAGGGCTCCCATTTCCCAGGACGTTTCACGTGTGAATTTCCTTTACAGACGCATGTGAAACCTGCCAGTGTTTGTATCATTTCATTGCATAAGATTACACCTGCAGACATGTCACGGGTGCTTCCGATTCCTCGTACATCACTTCTTACAGAGTTCCCGCGCTCTTCCCCAAGGCATTTAAATGAAATGCTGGGGGACCGTGTGAGCCCTCTGTAACTCGCTTGGCTTCCAGTGTCACATTGCCATGGCAACGCGGGGGTCAACGTTATTTGACGCTGGTGTCAAGGTGAGGGGGCGCAAGAAGGGGGGCAGCATGCATGGGGGCGCAGGGAAAAAAGTTTGCGCTCGCCTGTATTAGGGTACGCTGTGTGTGCTAGGGCAGGGGTGCGCAAAGTGGGGGGCGGGAGAATTTGCAGGGGGGCGCGGTGGCTACAGACGTCCCGCGCTCTTCCCTAAGGCACTTGAATGAAGCGCCGGAGGGACCGCACGAGGCCTCTGCAGCTTCTCCTATCAGTAACCGGCGGAAGGTGACGCCGTGGGGGTCACGTGACGTCACACGACCCCACAACGTAATTTGACGTCGGAGCCGAGCAGTAGGAGGGGGGGGTGCCGGGAGGTGAGCAGGCAGGGGGGGGCGCAGGGTCAAAACTTTGCGCACCCCTGTATTGGGGCAGGGGTGCACAATCTTTTCCCTGCTCGCGCCCCCCTGCCTACTTCCCTCCCTGCTCGCGCCCCCCATCCCTTACCTTGTCTCCGGCTCTCGGCGTCAAATGACGCCCCGTTGCCATGGCAACGCCAAAGACAAGAGAAGTGAAGTTGCAGAGGCCTCACGCGATCCCCCGGTTTGCGTCCCTGTGTATATTAGGGCGCACGCTGCATGTGTGTGTATTGTGGGGTTATGCTGTGTGTGTGCCTGCCTTGTGTATTAAGGTGCGCGGTGTGTGCGCTGTGTGTATGCCGCAGTGTAGTCAAAAAGCATTGTGCTAGCACTAGAGGTAGACCAGTGTAAATGGCACAGGACACCATTTCTGCCCGGGAAGCCGGCACACACGGTCCTACTTGTTATCTGGCTGCGCTTTGCTGAACATTGCTGCCCGGGAAGCCGGCACACACGGTCCTACTTGTTATCTGGCTGCGCTTTGCTGAACATTCCTGCCCGGGAAGCCGGCACACACGGTCCTACTTGTTATCTCGCTGCGCTTTGCTGAACATTCCTGCCCGGGAAGCCGGCACACACGGTCCTACTTGTTATCTCGCTGCGCTTTGCTGAACATTGCTGCCCGGGAAGCCGGCACACACGGTCCTACTTGTTATCTCGCTGCGCTTTGCTGAACATTGCTGCCCGGGAAGCCGGCACACACGGTCCTACTTGTTATCTGGCTGCGCTTTGCTGAACATTACTGCCCGGGAAGCCGGCACACACGGTCCTACTTGTTATCTCGCTGCGCTTTGCTGAACATTGCTGCCCGGGAAGCCGGCACACACGGTCCTACGTGTTATCTCGCTGCGCTTTGCTGAACATTTCTGCCCGGGAAGCCGGCACACACGGTCCTACGTGTTATCTCGCTGCGCTTTGCTGAACATTCCTGCCCGGGAAGCCGGCACACACGGTCCTACGTGTTATCTCGCTGCGCTTTGCTGAACATTGCTGCCCGGGAAGCCGGCACACACGGTCCTACTTGTTATCTCGCTGCGCTTTGCTGAACATTGCTGCCCGGGAAGCCGGCACACACGGTCCTACTTGTTATCTCGCTGCGCTTTGCTGAACATTGCTGCCCGGGAAGCCGGCACACACGGTCCTACTTGTTATCTCGCTGCGCTTTGCTGAACATTACTGCCCGGGAAGCCGGCACACACGGTCCTACTTGTTATGTCGCTGCGCTTTGCTGAACATTGCTGCCCGGGAAGCCGGCACACACGGTCCTACTTGTTATGTCGCTGCGCTTTGCTGAACATTGCTGCCCGGGAAGCCGGCACACACGGTCCTACTTGTTATGTCGCTGCGCTTTGCTGAACATTACTGCCCGGGAAGCCGGCACACACGGTCCTACTTGTTATCTCGCTGCGCTTTGCTGAACATTGCTGCCCGGGAAGCCGGCACACACGGTCCTACTTGTTATCTCGCTGCGCTTTGCTGAACATTGCTGCCCGGGAAGCCGGCACACACGGTCCTACTTGTTATCTCGCTGCGCTTTGCTGAACATTGCTGCCCGGGAAGCCGGCACACACGGTCCTACTTGTTATCTCGCTGCGCTTTGCTGAACATTGCTGCCCGGGAAGCCGGCACACACGGTCCTACTTGTTATCTGGCTGCGCTTTGCTGAACATTGCTGCCCGGGAAGCCGGCACACACGGTCCTACTTGTTATCTCGCTGCGCTTTGCTGAACATTGCTGCCCGGGAAGCCGGCACACACGGTCCTACTTGTTATCTCGCTGCGCTTTGCTGAACATTGCTGCCCGGGAAGCCGGCACACACGGTCCTACTTGTTATCTCGCTGCGCTTTGCTGAACATTGCTGCCCGGGAAGCCGGCACACACGGTCCTACTTGTTATCTCGCTGCGCTTTGCTGAACATTGCTGCCCGGGAAGCCGGCACACACGGTCCTACTTGTTATGTCGCTGCGCTTTGCTGAACATTGCTGCCCGGGAAGCCGGCACACACGGTCCTACTTGTTATGTCGCTGCGCTTTGCTGAACATTGCTGCCCGGGAAGCCGGCACACACGGTCCTACGTGTTATCTCGCTGCGCTTTGCTGAACATTCCTGCCCGGGAAGCCGGCACACACGGTCCTACTTGTTATCTCGCTGCGCTTTGCTGAACATTACTGCCCGGGAAGCCGGCACACACGGTCCTACTTGTTATCTCGCTGCGCTTTGCTGAACATTGCTGCCCGGGAAGCCGGCACACACGGTCCTACTTGTTATCTCGCTGCGCTTTGCTGAACATTGCTGCCCGGGAAGCCGGCACACACGGTCCTACTTGTTATCTCGCTGCGCTTTGCTGAACATTGCTGCCCGGGAAGCCGGCACACACGGTCCTACTTGTTATCTCGCTGCGCTTTGCTGAACATTGCTGCCCGGGAAGCCGGCACACACGGTCCTACTTGTTATCTGGCTGCGCTTTGCTGAACATTGCTGCCCGGGAAGCCGGCACACACGGTCCTACTTGTTATCTCGCTGCGCTTTGCTGAACATTGCTGCCCGGGAAGCCGGCACACACGGTCCTACTTGTTATCTCGCTGCGCTTTGCTGAACATTGCTGCCCGGGAAGCCGGCACACACGGTCCTACTTGTTATCTCGCTGCGCTTTGCTGAACATTGCTGCCCGGGAAGCCGGCACACACGGTCCTACTTGTTATCTCGCTGCGCTTTGCTGAACATTGCTGCCCGGGAAGCCGGCACACACGGTCCTACTTGTTATGTCGCTGCGCTTTGCTGAACATTGCTGCCCGGGAAGCCGGCACACACGGTCCTACTTGTTATCTCGCTGCGCTTTGCTGAACATTGCTGCCCGGGAAGCCGGCACACACGGTCCTAGTTGTTATGTCGCTGCGCTTTGCTGAACATTGCTGCCCGGGAAGCCGGCACACACGGTCCTACTTGTTATCTCGCTGCGCTTTGCTGAACATTGCTGCCCGGGAAGCCGGCACACACGGTCCTACTTGTTATCTCGCTGCGCTTTGCTGAACATTGCTGCCCGGGAAGCCGGCACACACGGTCCTACTTGTTATCTCGCTGCGCTTTGCTGAACATTGCTGCCCGGGAAGCCGGCACACACGGTCCTACTTGTTATCTCGCTGCGCTTTGCTGAACATTGCTGCCCGGGAAGCCGGCACACACGGTCCTACTTGTTATCTCGCTGCGCTTTGCTGAACATTGCTGCCCGGGAAGCCGGCACACACGGTCCTACTTGTTATCTCGCTGCGCTTTGCTGAACATTGCTGCCCGGGAAGCCGGCACACACGGTCCTACTTGTTATCTCGCTGCGCTTTGCTGAACATTGCTGCCCGGGAAGCCGGCACACACGGTCCTACTTGTTATCTCGCTGCGCTTTGCTGAACATTGCTGCCCGGGAAGCCGGCACACACGGTCCTACTTGTTATCTCGCTGCGCTTTGCTGAACATTGCTGCCCGGGAAGCCGGCACACACGGTCCTACTTGTTATCTCGCTGCGCTTTGCTGAACATTGCTGCCCGGGAAGCCGGCACACACGGTCCTACTTGTTATCTCGCTGCGCTTTGCTGAACATTGCTGCCCGGGAAGCCGGCACACACGGTCCTACTTGTTATCTCGCTGCGCTTTGCTGAACATTGCTGCCCGGGAAGCCGGCACACACGGTCCTACTTGTTATCTCGCTGCGCTTTGCTGAACATTACTGCCCGAGAAGCCGGCACACACGGCCCTACTTGTTATCTCGCTGCGCTTTGCTGAACATTGCTGCCCGGGAAGCCGGCACACACGGTCCTACTTGTTATCTGGCTGCGCTTTGCTGAACATTGCTGCCCGGGAAGCCGGCACACACGGTCCTACTTGTTATCTCGCTGCGCTTTGCTGAACATTGCTGCCCGGGAAGCCGGCACACACGGTCCTACTTGTTATCTGGCTGCGCTTTGCTGAACATTGCTGCCCGGGAAGCCGGCACACACGGTCCTACTTGTTATGTCGCTGCGCTTTGCTGAACATTGCTGCCTGGGAAGCCGGCACACACGGTCCTACTTGTTATCTGGCTGCGCTTTGCTGAACATTGCTGCCCGGGAAACCGGCACACACGGTCCTACTTGTTATCTCGCTGCGCTTTGCTGAACATTGCTGCCCGAGAAGCCGGCACACACGGTCCTACTTGTTATCTCGCTGCGCTTTGCTGAACATTGCTGCCCGGGAAGCCGGCACACACGGTCCTACTTGTTATCTGGCTGCGCTTTGCTGAACATTGCTGCCCGGGAAGCCGGCACACACGGTCCTACTTGTTATCTCGCTGCGCTTTGCTGAACATTGCTGCCCGGGAAGCCGGCACACACGGTCCTACTTGTTATCTGGCTGCGCTTTGCTGAACATTGCTGCCCGGGAAGCCGGCACACACGGTCCTACTTGTTATCTCGCTGCGCTTTGCTGAACATTGCTGCCCGGGAAGCCGGCACACACGGTCCTACTTGTTATCTCGCTGCGCTTTGCTGAACATTGCTGCCCGGGAAGCCGGCACACACCGTCCTACTTGTTATCTCGCTGCGCTTTGCTGAACATTGCTGCCCGGGAAGCCGGCACACACGGTCCTACTTGTTATCTCGCTGCGCTTTGCTGAACATTACTGCCCGGGAAGCCGGCACACACGGTCCTACTTGTTATCTCGCTGCGCTTTGCTGAACATTGCTGCCCGGGAAGCCGGCACACACGGTCCTACTTGTTATCTCGCTGCGCTTTGCTGAACATTACTGCCCGGGAAGCCGGCACACACGGTCCTACTTGTTATCTCGCTGGGCTTTGCTGAACATTGCTGCCCGGGAAGCCGGCACACACGGTCCTACTTGTTATCTCGCTGCGCTTTGCTGAACATTCCTGCCCGGGAAGCCGGCACACACGGTCCTACTTGTTATCTCGCTGCGCTTTGCTGAACATTGCTGCCCGGGAAGCCGGCACACACGGTCCTACTTGTTATGTCGCTGCGCTTTGCTGAACATTGCTGCCCGGGAAGCCGGCACACACGGTCCTACTTGTTATCTCGCTGCGCTTTGCTGAACATTGCTGCCCGGGAAGCCGGCACACACGGTCCTACTTGTTATCTCGCTGCGCTTTGCTGAACATTGCTGCCCGGGAAGCCGGCACACACGGTCCTACTTGTTATCTCGCTGCGCTTTGCTGAACATTGCTGCCCGGGAAGCCGGCACACACGGTCCTACTTGTTATCTCGCTGCGCTTTGCTGAACATTGCTGCCCGGGAAGCCGGCACACACGGTCCTACTTGTTATCTCGCTGGGCTTTGCTGAACATTGCTGCCCGGGAAGCCGGCACACACGGTCCTACTTGTTATCTCGCTGCGCTTTGCTGAACATTGCTGCCCGGGAAGCCGGCACACACGGTCCTACTTGTTATCTGGCTGCGCTTTGCTGAACATTGCTGCCCGGGAAGCCGGCACACACGGTCCTACTTGTTATCTCGCTGGGCTTTGCTGAACATTGCTGCCCGGGAAGCCGGCACACACGGTCCTACTTGTTATCTCGCTGCGCTTTGCTGAACATTGCTGCCCGGGAAGCCGGCACACACGGTCCTACTTGTTATGTCGCTGCGCTTTGCTGAACATTGCTGCCCGGGAAGCCGGCACACACGGTCCTACTTGTTATCTCGCTGCGCTTTGCTGAACATTGCTGCCCGGGAAGCCGGCACACACGGACCTACTTGTTATCTCGCTGCGCTTTGCTGAACATTGCTGCCCGGGAAGCCGGCACACACGGCCCTACTTGTTATCTCGCTGCGCTTTGCTGAACATTGCTGCCCGAGAAGCCGGCACACACGGTCCTACTTGTTATCTCGCTGCGCTTTGCTGAACATTGCTGCCCGGGAAGCCGGCACACACGGTCCTACTTGTTATCTGGCTGCGCTTTGCTGAACATTGCTGCCCGGGAAGCCGGCACACACGGTCCTACTTGTTATCTCGCTGCGCTTTGCTGAACATTGCTGCCCGGGAAGCCGGCACACACGGTCCTACTTGTTATCTGGCTGCGCTTTGCTGAACATTGCTGCCCGGGAAGCCGGCACACACGGTCCTACTTGTTATCTCGCTGCGCTTTGCTGAACATTGCTGCCCGGGAAGCCGGCACACACGGTCCTACTTGTTATCTCGCTGCGCTTTGCTGAACATTGCTGCCCGGGAAGCCGGCACACACCGTCCTACTTGTTATCTCGCTGCGCTTTGCTGAACATTGCTGCCCGGGAAGCCGGCACACACGGTCCTACTTGTTATCTCGCTGCGCTTTGCTGAACATTACTGCCCGGGAAGCCGGCACACACGGTCCTACTTGTTATCTCGCTGCGCTTTGCTGAACATTGCTGCCCGGGAAGCCGGCACACACGGTCCTACTTGTTATCTCGCTGCGCTTTGCTGAACATTACTGCCCGGGAAGCCGGCACACACGGTCCTACTTGTTATCTCGCTGGGCTTTGCTGAACATTGCTGCCCGGGAAGCCGGCACACACGGTCCTACTTGTTATCTCGCTGCGCTTTGCTGAACATTCCTGCCCGGGAAGCCGGCACACACGGTCCTACTTGTTATCTCGCTGCGCTTTGCTGAACATTGCTGCCCGGGAAGCCGGCACACACGGTCCTACTTGTTATGTCGCTGCGCTTTGCTGAACATTGCTGCCCGGGAAGCCGGCACACACGGTCCTACTTGTTATCTCGCTGCGCTTTGCTGAACATTGCTGCCCGGGAAGCCGGCACACACGGTCCTACTTGTTATCTCGCTGCGCTTTGCTGAACATTGCTGCCCGGGAAGCCGGCACACACGGTCCTACTTGTTATCTGGCTGCGCTTTGCTGAACATTGCTGCCCGGGAAGCCGGCACACACGGTCCTACTTGTTATCTGGCTGCGCTTTGCTGAACATTGCTGTCCGGGAAGCCGGCACACACGGTCCTACTTGTTATCTCGCTGCGCTTTGCTGAACATTGCTGCCCGGGAAGCCGGCACACACGGTCCTACTTGTTATCTCGCTGCGCTTTGCTGAACATTGCTGCCCGGGAAGCCGGCACACACGGTCCTACTTGTTATCTCGCTGCGCTTTGCTGAACATTGCTGCCCGGGAAGCCGGCACACACGGTCCTACTTGTTATCTCGCTGCGCTTTGCTGAACATTGCTGCCCGGGAAGCCGGCACACACGGTCCTACTTGTTATCTCGCTGCGCTTTGCTGAACATTGCTGCCCGGGAAGCCGGCACACACGGTCCTACTTGTTATCTCGCTGCGCTTTGCTGAACATTTCTGCCCGGGAAGCCGGCACACACGGCCCTACTTGTTATCTCGCTGCGCTTTGCTGAACATTGCTGCCTGGGAAGCCGGCACACACGGCCCTACTTGTTATCTCGCTGCGCTTTGCTGAACATTGCTGCCCGGGAAGCCGGCACACACGGTCCTACTTGTTATCTCGCTGCGCTTTGCTGAACATTGCTGCCCGGGAAGCCGGCACACACGGTCCTACTTGTTATCTCGCTGCGCTTTGCTGAACATTGCTGCCCGGGAAGCCGGCACACACGGTCCTACTTGTTATCTCGCTGCACTTTGCTGAACATTGCTGCCCGGGAAGCCGGCACACACGGTCCTACTTGTTATCTCGCTGCGCTTTGCTGAACATTGCTGCCCGGGAAGCCGGCACACACGGTCCTACTTGTTATCTCGCTGCGCTTTGCTGAACATTGCTGCCCGGGAAGCCGGCACACACGGTCCTACTTGTTATCTCGCTGCGCTTTGCTGAACATTCCTGCCCGGGAAGCCGGCACACACGGTCCTACTTGTTATCTCGCTGCGCTTTGCTGAACATTGCTGCCCGGGAAGCCGGCACACACGGTCCTACTTGTTATCTCGCTGCGCTTTGCTGAACATTGCTGCCCGGGAAGCCGGCACACACGGTCCTACTTGTTATCTCGCTGCACTTTGCTGAACATTGCTGCCCGGGAAGCCGGCACACACGGTCCTACTTGTTATGTCGCTGCGCTTTGCTGAACATTGCTGCCCGGGAAGCCGGCACACACGGTCCTACTTGTTATCTCGCTGCGCTTTGCTGAACATTGCTGCCCGGGAAGCCGGCACACACGGTCCTACTTGTTATCTCGCTGCGCTTTGCTGAACATTGCTGCCCGGGAAGCCGGCACACACGGTCCTACTTGTTATCTCGCTGCACTTTGCTGAACATTGCTGCCCGGGAAGCCGGCACACACGGTCCTACTTGTTATCTCGCTGCGCTTTGCTGAACATTGCTGCCCGGGAAGCCGGCACACACGGTCCTACTTGTTATCTCGCTGCGCTTTGCTGAACATTGCTGCCCGGGAAGCCGGCACACACGGTCCTACTTGTTATCTGACTGCGCTTTGCTGAACATTGCTGCCCGGGAAGCCGGCACACACGGTCCTACTTGTTATGTCGCTGCGCTTTGCTGAACATTGCTGCCCGGGAAGCCGGCACACACGGTCCTACTTGTTATCTCGCTGCGCTTTGCTGAACATTGCTGCCCGGGAAGCCGGCACACACGGTCCTACTTGTTATCTCGCTGCGCTTTGCTGAACATTGCTGCCCGGGAAGCCGGCACACACGGTCCTACTTGTTATGTCGCTGCGCTTTGCTGAACATTGCTGCCCGGGAAGCCGGCACACACGGTCCTACTTGTTATCTGGCTGCGCTTTGCTGAACATTGCTGCCCGGGAAGCCGGCACACACGGTCCTACTTGTTATCTCGCTGCGCTTTGCTGAACATTGCTGCCCGGGAAGCCGGCACACACGGTCCTACTTGTTATCTCGCTGCGCTTTGCTGAACATTGCTGCCCGGGAAGCCGGCACACACGGTCCTACTTGTTATCTGGCTGCGCTTTGCTGAACATTCCTGCCCGAGAAGCCGGCACACACGGTCCTACTTGTTATCTCGCTGCGCTTTGCTGAACATTGCTGCCTGGGAAGCCGGCACACACGGTCCTACTTGTTATCTCGCTGCGCTTTGCTGAACATTGCTGCCCGGGAAGCCGGCACACACGGTCCTACTTGTTATCTGGCTGCGCTTTGCTGAACATTCCTGCCCGAGAAGCCGGCACACACGGTCCTACTTGTTATCTCGCTGCGCTTTGCTGAACATTGCTGCCTGGGAAGCCGGCACACACGGTCCTACTTGTTATCTCGCTGCGCTTTGCTGAACATTGCTGCCCGGGAAGCCGGCACACACGGTCCTACTTGTTATCTCGCTGCGCTTTGCTGAACATTGCTGCCCGGGAAGCCGGCACACACGGTCCTACTTGTTATCTCGCTGCGCTTTGCTGAACATTGCTGCCCGGGAAGCCGGCACACACGGTCCTACTTGTTATCTGGCTGCGCTTTGCTGAACATTGCTGCCCGGGAAGCCGGCACACACGGTCCTACTTGTTATCTCGCTGCGCTTTGCTGAACATTGCTGCCCGGGAAGCCGGCACACACGGTCCTACTTGTTATCTCGCTGCGCTTTGCTGAACATTACTGCCCGGGAAGCCGGCACACACGGTCCTACTTGTTATCTCGCTGCGCTTTGCTGAACATTGCTGCCCGGGAAGCCGGCACACACGGTCCTACTTGTTATCTCGCTGCGCTTTGCTGAACATTGCTGCCCGGGAAGCCGGCACACACGGTCCTACTTGTTATCTCGCTGCGCTTTGCTGAACATTCCTGCCCGGGAAGCCGGCACACACGGTCCTACTTGTTATCTCGCTGCGCTTTGCTGAACATTACTGCCCGGGAAGCCGGCACACACGGTCCTACTTGTTATCTGGCTGCGCTTTGCTGAACATTACTGCCCGGGAAGCCGGCACACACGGTCCTACTTGTTATCTCGCTGCGCTTTGCTGAACATTACTGCCCGGGAAGCCGGCACACACGGTCCTACTTGTTATCTCGCTGCGCTTTGCTGAACATTCCTGCCCGGGAAGCCGGCACACACGGTCCTACTTGTTATCTCGCTGCGCTTTGCTGAACATTGCTGCCTGGGAAGCCGGCACACACGGTCCTACTTGTTATCTGGCTGCGCTTTGCTGAACATTGCTGCCCGGGAAGCCGGCACACACGGTCCTACTTGTTATCTCGCTGCGCTTTGCTGAACATTGCTGCCCGAGAAGCCGGCACACACGGTCCTACTTGTTATCTCGCTGCGCTTTGCTGAACATTGCTGCCCGGGAAGCCGGCACACACGGTCCTACTTGTTATCTCGCTGCGCTTTGCTGAACATTGCTGCCCGAGAAGCCGGCACACACGGTCCTACTTGTTATCTCGCTGCGCTTTGCTGAACATTGCTGCCCGGGAAGCCGGCACACACGGTCCTACTTGTTATCTCGCTGCGCTTTGCTGAACATTGCTGCCCGGGAAGCCGGCACACACGGTCCTACTTGTTATCTCGCTGCGCTTTGCTGAACATTTCTGCCCGGGAAGCCGGCACACACGGTCCTACTTGTTATCTGGCTGCGCTTTGCTGAACATTGCTGCCCGGGAAGCCGGCACACACGGTCCTACTTGTTATCTCGCTGCGCTTTGCTGAACATTGCTGCCCGGGAAGCCGGCACACACGGTCCTACTTGTTATCTCGCTGCGCTTTGCTGAACATTGCTGCCCGGGAAGCCGGCACACACGGTCCTACTTGTTATGTCGCTGCGCTTTGCTGAACATTGCTGCCCGGGAAGCCGGCACACACGGTCCTACTTGTTATCTCGCTGCGCTTTGCTGAACATTGCTGCCCGGGAAGCCGGCACACACGGTCCTACTTGTTATCTCGCTGCGCTTTGCTGAACATTACTGCCCGGGAAGCCGGCACACACGGTCCTACTTGTTATGTCGCTGCGCTTTGCTGAACATTGCTGCCCGGGAAGCCGGCACACACGGTCCTACTTGTTATCTCGCTGCGCTTTGCTGAACATTGCTGCCCGGGAAGCCGGCACACACGGTCCTACTTGTTATCTCGCTGCGCTTTGCTGAACATTGCTGCCCGGGAAGCCGGCACACACGGTCCTACTTGTTATGTCGCTGCGCTTTGCTGAACATTGCTGCCCGAGAAGCCGGCACACACGGTCCTACTTGTTATCTCGCTGCGCTTTGCTGAACATTGCTGCCCGGGAAGCCGGCACACACGGCCCTACTTGTTATCTCGCTGCGCTTTGCTGAACATTGCTGCCCGGGAAGCCGGCACACACGGTCCTACTTGTTATCTCGCTGCGCTTTGCTGAACATTGCTGCCCGGGAAGCCGGCACACACGGTCCTACTTGTTATCTCGCTGCGCTTTGCTGAACATTGCTGCCCGGGAAGCCGGCACACACGGTCCTACTTGTTATCTCGCTGCGCTTTGCTGAACATTGCTGCCCGGGAAGCCGGCACACACGGTCCTACTTGTTATGTCGCTGCGCTTTGCTGAACATTGCTGCCCGGGAAGCCGGCACACACGGTCCTACTTGTTATCTCGCTGCGCTTTGCTGAACATTGCTGCCCGGGAAGCCGGCACACACGGTCCTACTTGTTATCTCGCTGCGCTTTGCTGAACATTGCTGCCCGGGAAGCCGGCACACACGGTCCTACTTGTTATCTCGCTGCGCTTTGCTGAACATTCCTGCCCGGGAAGCCGGCACACACGGTCCTACTTGTTATCTCGCTGCGCTTTGCTGAACATTGCTGCCCGAGAAGCCGGCACACACGGTCCTACTTGTTATCTCGCTGCGCTTTGCTGAACATTGCTGCCCGGGAAGCCGGCACACACGGTCCTACTTGTTATCTCGCTGCGCTTTGCTGAACATTGCTGCCCGGGAAGCCGGCACACACGGTCCTACTTGTTATCTCGCTGCGCTTTGCTGAACATTACTGCCCGGGAAGCCGGCACACACGGTCCTACTTGTTATCTCGCTGCGCTTTGCTGAACATTGCTGCCCGGGAAGCCGGCACACACGGTCCTACTTGTTATCTCGCTGCGCTTTGCTGAACATTGCTGCCCGGGAAGCCGGCACACACGGTCCTACTTGTTATCTCGCTGCGCTTTGCTGAACATTGCTGGTTGCGTAATCTTTGCCCTGCCTGGCTCCGCTGTAAGTGTCTCTCTCACCCTGCCCCTTCCTTTCCCGTGGCACAGACAAGATGACCGACCCCGACGTGGTGACGGAGATCCCTGCCGTGCTGAAGCGCCTGGCCAAGTACGTGGTGCGCGGCTTCTACGGCCTGGAGCACGCCCTGGCGCTGGACATCCTGATCCGAAACCCCTGCGTGAAGGAGGAGGACATGATGGAGCTCCTCAAGTTCGACCGCAAGCAGCTGCGGGCCGTGCTCAACACGCTGAAGGGCGACAAGTTCATCAAGTGCCGCATGCGCGTGGAGACGGCCACCGACGGCAAGACCACCCGCCACAACTACTACTTCATCAACTACCGGCTGCTGGTCAACGTGGTGAAGTACAAGCTGGACCACATGAGGCGGAGGATCGAGACGGACGAGAGGGACTCCACCAACCGGGCCTCCTTCAAGTGTCCCAACTGCTGCAGCACGTTCACCGACCTGGAGGCCAACCAGCTGTTTGATTCCATGACAGGTACACGTAGCCTCCGTTGTCGCTGCGTTCTGGGGCGGTCCGTGTGCGCTGACGGAAGTTTTGCGGTGTATGTGGGTGCCGAGTACATTTTATTTGCAGAGATTGGGGGATATTCGTTAAATGCAGTCGCGCAGATTGAGGCGTTAACGCACGGAATCTCCCAGTGACCAGGGATCCTGCGGCATTATCGCGGATTCATTAGTAACCCTCAGATGACCCCTTATTAGTTATTTATTTTTCTGGGATGGACAGTGGGATACATGTTGTATAAACCGATGGTATTGGGAATTCATAGTCTTGGAATGTTTTTTACGTGACTTATCTCCCCTCTCAGATTTCAGAATAGTGTTTGTGATGTGATTGTAAGTCACAGTTTTCTAAACGTCATGTGTTGGAGGTCGGCTCCTGTCCGTGGTTCCCCCCTCCCTTCCCCCCCGTGCCTCCATCCTTACTCCAAAAGCTGCGGCTACTGAGGGGGAGGAAGGTACAGGGCCCCCATCCTCACTCCAAACCCTGCGACTACTGACGGGGAGGCAGGTATAGGGCCCCCATCCTCACTCCAAACCCTGCGACTACTGACGGGGAGGCAGGTACAGGGCCCCCATCCTCACTCCAAACCCTGTGACTACTGACGGGGAGGCAGGTACAGGGCCCCCATCCTCACTCCAAATCCTGCGGCTACTGAGGGGGAGGCAGGTACAGGGCCCCCATCCTCACTCCAAACCCTGTGGCTACTGAGGGGGAGGCAGGTACAGGGCCTCCATCCTCACTCCAAATCCTGCGGCTACTGAGGGGGAGGCAGGTACAGGGCCTCCAACCTCACTCCAAATCCTGCGGCTACTGAGGGGGAGGCAGGTACAGGGCCCCCATCCTCACTCCAAACCCTGCGGTTACTGAGGGGGAGGCAGGTACAGGGCCTCCAACCTCACTCCAAACCCTGCGGCTACTGAGGGGGAGGCAGGTACAGGGCCCCCATCCTTACTCCAAACCCTGCGGTTACTGAGGTGGAGGCAGGTACAGGGCCTCCAACCTCACTCCAAACCCTACGGCTACTGAGGGGGTGGCAGGTACAGGGCCTCCATCCTCACTCCAAACCCTGCGGCTACTGAGGGGGAGGCAGGGACAGGGCCTCCAACCTCACTCCAAACCCTGCGGCTACTGAGGGGGAGGCAGGTACAGGGCCTCCATCCTCACTCCAAACCCTGCGGCTACTGAGGGGGAGGCAGGTACAGGGCCTCCATCCTCACTCCAAACCCTGCGGCTACTGAGGGGGAGGCAGGTACAGAACCCCCCATCCTCACTCCAAACCCTGCGGTTACTGAGGGGGAGGCAGGTACAGAGCCCCCATCCTCACTCCAAACCCTGCGGCTACTGAGGGGGAGGCAGGTACAGGGCCCCCATCCTCACTCCAAACCCTGCGGCTGCTGAGGGGGAGGCAGGTACAGGGCCCCCATCCTTACTCCAAACGCTGCGACTACTGAGGGGGAGGCAGGTACAGGGCCCCCATCCTTACTCCAAACCCTGCGACTACTGAGGGGGAGGCAGGGACAGGGCCCCCATCCTCACTCCAAATCCTGCGGTTACTGAGGGGGAGGCAGGTACAGGGCCTCCATCCTCACTCCAAATCCTGCGGCTACTGAGGGGGAGGCAGGTACAGGGCCCCCAACCTCACTCCAAATCCTGCGGCTTCTGAGGGGGAAGCAGGTACAGGGCCTCCATCCTCACTCCAAACCCTGCGGCTACTGAGGGGGAGGCAGGTACAGGGCCCCCATCCTCACTCCAAATCCTGCGGCTGCTGAGGGGGAGGCAGGTACAGGGCCCCCATCCTCACTCCAAATCCTGCGGTTACTGAGGGGGAGGCAGGTACAGGGCCTCCATCCTCACTCCAAACCCTGCGACTACTGAGGGGGAGACAGGTACAGGGCCCCCAACCTCACTCCAAACCCTGCGGCTACTGAGGGGGAGGCAGGTACAGGGCCCACCATCCTCTCTCCAAACCCTGCGGCTACTGAGGGGGAGGCAGGTACAGGGCCCCCATCCTTACTCTAAACCCTGCAGTTACTGAGGGGGAGGCAGGTACAGGGCCTCCATCCTCACTCCAAATCCTGCGGCTACAGAGGGGGAGGCAGGTACACGGCCTCCATCCTCACTCCAAACCCTGCGGCTACTGAGGGGGAGGCAGGTACAGGGCCCCCAACCTCACTCCAAATCCTGCGGCTTCTGAGGGGGAGGCAGGTACAGGGCCCCCAACCTCACTCCAAATCCTGTGGCTTCTGAGGGGGAGGCAGGTACAGGGCCCCCATCCTTACTCCAAACCCTGCGACTACTGAGGGGGAGGCAGGTACAGGGCCCCCATCCTTACTCCAAACCCTGCGACTACTGAGGGGGAGGCAGGGACAGGGCCCCCATCCTCACTCCAAATCCTGCGGTTACTGAGGGGGAGGCAGGTACAGGGCCTCCATCCTCACTCCAAATCCTGCGGCTACTGAGGAGGAGGCAGGTACAGGGCCCCCAACCTCACTCCAAATCCTGCGGCTTCTGAGGGGGAAGCAGGTACAGGGCCTCCATCCTCACTCCAAACCCTGCGGCTACTGAGGGGGAGGCAGGTACAGGGCCCCCATCCTCACTCAAAACCCTGCGGCTGCTGAGGGGGAGGCAGGTACAGGGCCCCCATCCTCACTCCAAATCCTGCGGTTACTGAGGGGGAGGCAGGTACAGGGCCTCCATCCTCACTCCAAACCCTGCGACTACTGAGGGGGAGACAGGTACAGGGCCCCCAACCTCACTCCAAACCCTGCGGCTACTGAGGGGGAGGCAGGTACAGGGCCCACCATCCTCACTCCAAACCCTGCGGCTACTGAGGGGGAGGCAGGTACAGGGCCCCCATCCTTACTCCAAACCCTGCGGTTACTGAGGGGGAGGCAGGTACAGGGCCCCCATCCTCACTCCAAACCCTGCGACTACTGACGGGGAGGCAGGTACAGGGCCCCCATCCTCACTCCAAACCCTGCGGCTACTGAGGGGGAGGCAGGTACAGGGCCTCCATCCTCACTCCAAATCCTGCGGCTAATGAGGGGGAGGCAGGTACAGGGCCTCCAACCTCACTCCAAATCCTGCGGCTACTGAGGGGGAGGCAGGTACAGGGCCTCCATCCTCACTCCAAACCCTGCGGCTACTGAGGGGGAGGCAGGTACAGGGCCCCCCATCCTCACTCCAAACCCTGCGGCTACTGAGGGGGAGGCAGGTACAGGGCCCCCATCCTTACTCCAAACCCTGCGGTTACTGAGGGGGAGGCCTCCATCCTCACTCCAAACCCTGCGGCTACTGAGGGGGAGGCAGGTACAGGGCCTCCATCCTCACTCCAAATCCTGCGGCTACTGAGGGGGAGGCAGGGACAGGGCCCCCATCCTCACTCCAAACCCTGCGGCTACTGAGGGGGAGGCAGGTACAGGGCCTCCAACCTCACTCCAAATCCTGCGGCTACTGAGGGGGAGGCAGGGACAGGGCCTCCAACCTCACTCCAAATCCTGCGGGTACTGAGGGGGAGACAGGTACACGGCCTCCATCCTCATTCCAAACCCTGCGGCTACTGACGGGGAGGCAGGTACAAGGGAAGACCAGCACAATATTCAGACTAAATGTATGTTTAGAATCAAACTACAATAACTGATCAGTTAATAAGAAAAATGAGCTATAGTGTATATAACAGGGTTATAGCAGCGTGGCCAACTTCAGTCCTCAAGGGCCAGCAACAGGTCAGGTTTTCAGGATATCCCTACTTCAGCACAGGTGGTGGTCGAAGACTTATTGAGCCACCTGTGCTGAAGTGGGGAGATCCCTAATACCTGACCGGGTGTGGGCCCTTGAGGACTGAAGTTGACCACCCCTGGGCTCTATACAAGTGTAAGGACTCTGCTGCTGCCCGTGTAAGTAGTTGGCAGTGTGTGCAGTTCTGTGTATTTGGTGCAGCTGCACAGAGCAAGCTAAGGTTGACATTTGAGATATTAAGTGCCTGGGAGACTAAAATGGAGCTCTCCTCAGAGCCCAGTGCAGTCTCATGGTTACCACGGTAACCACGGAAGCTAGAGAAAAATCAGGATTTGAAGCACTGAAAAAAAACATTACCAAAGAGCAGGACATGCCCCAGGGGCTTCTGGGAGGGGGAAGGGCGGCTGCTGCTTTGAAATGAGTTGATGGAGCTTGACGGCTCAGTGCTGTAATGCTCGGCCTGTGTGTGACCCAGACTGCTCCCGTGCTGAGATGTGATGGCTCTGTCCTTGCTGGAAGGTTTGCAGTGATCTGATGAATGCATTGCTGCAGGCACCCCGGGAGTTGCGGGGTCCTGGCAGTGCGGCTCATGTACAGAGCAGCTCGCAGAAGTCATTGTTTTTGCATCTCATTTTTTGCACACTAGACCAGGTTGCAAAAAGACACACAAGCGAGAGTGACCTTTCTATTGCATGCTAATCAGGTTAGATATCCAGTTTATATTTGTGGCTGTATTTTATTATTGATTTGATTCAGAGGAAGCAAACGACCCCAGTGAAAGATCTGCGGATTTGTCTCATTATTTATTATTTTATTTTTTTATAAAATATTTTACCAGGAAGTAATACATTGAGAGTTACCTCTCGTTTTCAAGTATGTCCTGGGCATAGAGTAGAACAAATAGTACATGGTTACAAGTACAGTTACATAAATGAACAGGGTATACATTATATACAAGACATTGCATGCGCAGTTAGAGATAATATATATTATGAGCGTATGAAACAGTTACAGACCAGGTTACAATGTGAGACAGCCTTAGATTTGAAAGAACTTAGACTGGTGGTGGATGTGAGAGTCTCTGGTAGGTTGTTCCAGTTTTGGGGTGCACGGAAGGAGAAGGAGGAACGTCCGGATACTTTGTTGAGCCTTGGGACCATGAATAGTCTTTTGGAGTCTGATCTCAGGTGATAAGTGCTGCATGTGGTAGGGGTGAGGAGCTTGTTCAGGTAGCTGGGTAGTTTGCCCATGAAGAATTTAAAGGTAAGACAGGAAAGGTGAATTTTGCGCCTAGACTCTAGTGTTGACCAATCTAGTTCTTTGAGCATTTCGCAGTGATGTGTGTTGTAGTTGCATTGGAGAACAAAACGACAAATTGAATTGTAGAGGGTGTCAAGTTTGCTAAGGAGGGTTTGAGGAGCCGAGCCATATACTATGTCTCCATAGTCAATAATTGGCATTAGCATCTGCTGTGCGATACGCTTTCTGACCAGGAGACTTAGGGAGGATTTGTTCCTGTAAAGTACCCCTAGTTTGACATAGGTCTTGGTTGTCAGGGTATCAATGTGCATTCCGAATGTTAAGTGGGAGTCAAACCATAAGCCCAGGTATTTAAAACTAGTGACAGGGGTTAGGGTGGTGTTAGCGTTGGTTCTAATCTGGAGCTCAGTCACTGGAAGCTATACAAATTTAGCCTTGGTCCCAAATACCATTGTTACAGTCTTGTCAGGGTTTAAAAGCAGTTTGGTTTGGGAAATCCAGTTTTCGAGTCTCAAAAAGTCAGACTGAAGTATGTGTTGAAGGTCAGAGAGGCTATGGCTGTGTGCATATAGGATTGTGTCATCTGCATACATGTGTATTGAGGCTTCCTTACAAGCTGTGGGAAGATCATTAATGAACACTGAGAAGAGTTGGGGCCCCAGAACAGAGCCTTGCGGGTCACCACAGGTGATATCCAGGCGGTTGGAGTTAGAGCCTGAGGTGGACACATGTTGGGATCTTCCTGATAGGTAGGACTGAAACCAGTTTAAAGCATGTTTCCCTATTCCAGAGCTCTGGAGTTTAAGCAGGATAACATGATCGACTGTGTCAAAAGCCTTTGCAAAATCTAGGAATACTGCACCAGTGAGTTGTCCCCGTTCCATTCCACACTGGATTTCATTTCAAACTTTTAGCAGGGTAGTTACGGTGGAGTGTTTGGGGCGAAATCCAGGTTGGAATTGGCTAGGGAAATTTGTCTTGGTGTAGAAATCGCTTAATTGGGAGTGGACACATTTTTCCATGACTTTGGATAGAATTGGGAGAAGTGAGATTGGCCTGTAGTTTGAGACAGTGTTTTTGTCCCCACTTTTGAAGATTGGGACAACTCTGGCAGTTTTCCAGGTCTTAGGGATATGGCCTGCAGACAGGATAGAGTTGACTATGGACGCAATTGGTTTGGCAATGGCTGGGGCACCAAGTCGTAGGAACCTAGATTGTAGTAAGTCGGGTCCACATTGGCTGCTTAGTTTTAGTTTCAGGAGTGCTTGTATAATCTCCTCTTCAGATACTGGGCTAAATTGAAAATTGTGGGCAGTGTTGGGAGGGGGTGGGACTGTAGGGGTACTCCCAGGTTGAGATTCATGTTGGGGTTTGTGCTGCGTTTCGCTAATAAGTTAGTGGCACACCCCACAAAGTAATCATTGAATGCATTTGCAATGTCAGTGGGGTTTGTCAGAGTAATATCCCCCTTAGTGATATTACTTGGTTGTTGATGGTTAGGAGGCTGGAATATATTGCTGATAACCTTCCAGAAGTTAGCTGGGTTTGATGTATTCTGGTGGAGATTGTCGGAGTAATATTGTGCTTTTGCATGCCTTGTTTGCCTTGTGCACATGTTCCGCATGCATCTGTAGTGATTGGTGAACAAATACTTTTCTGACTCCAGTAACTGCAATGCCATTTCTCCCCGGATCAATGCTTTGCCTGTGTTATTACCTATTCAGCGTGTCTTTGTATAACTTCCCTTCATAAAAAGATGTCTAACCCTGTTTTAAAGATATAACCTGGTCCCCCCCCCCCGTAAACCTGGTGCCCCCCCCGTACACCTGGCGCCTCCCCCCCCCGTACACCTGGCGCCTCCCCCCCATACACCTGGCGCCTCCACCCCCGTACACCTGGCGCCTCCCCCCCCGTACACCTGGCGCCTCCCCCCCCCCCGTACACCTGGCGCCTCCCCCCCGTACACCTGGCGCCTCCCCCCCGTACACCTGGCGCCTCCCCCCCCGTACACCTGGCGCCTCCCCCCCGTACACCTGGCGCCTCCCCCCCGTACACCTGGCGCCTCCCTCCCCGTACACCTGGCGCCTCCCCTCCCGTACACCTGGCGCCTCCCCCCCCCCCCGTACACCTGGCGCCTCCCCCCCCCGTACACCTGGTGCCTCCCCTCCCCGTACACCTGGCGCCTCCCCTCCCGTACACCTGGCGCCTCCCCCCCCACCGTACACCTGGCACCTGCCCCCCCGTACACCTGGCGCCTCCCTCCCCGTACACCTGGCGCCTCCCCTCCCGTACAAATACAAAATACTAAATGGCGCTCAAAACACTCTATCTAAGTGCAACAGTGCAGTAACAGTGCTAATATACAGTGAAATAACACAAAATACTCGTGCACAAAAATATGAAAAAAAGGACACTCAAACCCTTCACGGACTAGTTCCCACGTCCACACTCAAAGCAAAAACGAAATATCAGGGGAGCGTCAGTATCTGAAATAAAATAAATAAACTACCATAGTGCATAACGTTACAATAAAACATTGAGCAGGTAGAACTCCATAGGAATATGCTAGATTATGGATGATAAATCAAACATCAGTCATAAACCAGGAGGTTGGGAGAAAAAAGACCCAGTAGAGAGACACACAGCCAAGATGTTAAAATGCCAAAAAACACTTTATCCGACAATGATAAAAAATCAAGGCTTACAGGATACCAGATGGTATAAGGCGTTGGTTTTAGAGTGATCTTGATGCCGAGTCGCGACCTCGGGAAACCCCCTCACACAA
Source organism: Ascaphus truei (assembly GCF_040206685.1). Taxonomy (NCBI): domain Eukaryota; kingdom Metazoa; phylum Chordata; class Amphibia; order Anura; family Ascaphidae; genus Ascaphus; species Ascaphus truei. The sequence goes on along the minus strand of NC_134485.1, from coordinate 430,664,364 downwards.
CCGCCTCATTCACTGGCTCCGTCCTTGCTGCTAGTCCACGCCGACACGTCACTTCCGGTTTGCACGCTGGTAGCTGGCGTCATCGGAGCTGCTGCTGCAGACTGTAGCTTGTCTCCCTCTAGGATCTCACGCTGAGGGTTACGCTCTACGCGTTTCGCCGTGCAAGTCGACGGCTTCGTCAGGAGTGCTTTAACCCTAAGAAGGCTATCTTTATATACCCTCCATTATTACATTGACCTTTTCTCCCATTGGTCTAAATGTAATTCGATCTAAATTGACTAAGTCACTAATTGCCCTTACATACAATTTAAATCGTACACAACGTTTATACAATGAAATTAAAATACAATGTTTAATATAATCAATTAAAAAGACTTCATTATTTGCAAAACATTTGTGATAGTAAAACATATACTAAAATACATAAAACTATAGAAAAAACTATAGTATGAATACACAACCCCCACTGAACTTAGAGGATGCGGCGATCGTTGTATCTCCAAAGACAAAAGAAGGAAAATATTATCAGTACAGAGTATCAGTTTTTCACAGTCACATAATATAGCCAACTTTATACTTTTCAAGGGATCATAGATTTTAAAGGAAAGCATTTAACTCGAAATCAACATTTAAACCCAAAGGTACCAGTGATTTCAGAGTAAAGATCCAAAAACTCTCTCTTTTTTTCAAAGTAGTTATTCTATTTCCCCCTCTCCAGTGTGGTAGCACTTGCTCTAACACAGTGAATCTGAGACCTGATATATCACTGTTATGTTTTTGAATGAAATGGTTAGACAGATTATGTGTTGTTACACCTCTCCTTATGTTACCCACATGTTCCAGCACGCGTGTTTTTACTGGTCTTGAGGTTTGACCTACGTACTGTAGTCCACATGGGCAACATATAAGGTACACTACATGATCTGATTTGCATGTTAACATTTGTTTAATCTGAAACCTTTCATTAGTGATATTTGATGAGAAACTAAATTTATCATCACATCTATATTTACATGCCAAACATGTTGTGCAGCCATAGAAACCTTTCGATTGTGTAAGCCACCTATTCCCATTTGATTGTACTTTTGGTAATGCACTAGGTGCCAATTTCTCTTTTAGAGATTTAGCTCTCCTAAAAATAACTGTAGGCCTCTCTGGGACAATGTCTCTTAATACAGGATCATTCTTGACAATATGCCAATGTTTGTGGATTATTTTTGATATTTTTTCAGACTGTCTATTGTAATTAGTACAAAATGAAAATTCAAAATTTTTATTAGGTACTTTTTGTTTTGTGTTATACAATAGATCTTTTCTGTCTATATTCTCTGCTCTTACAAGAGCATCCTTAATGATCCTGTCATCATAGTTTTTTTCTTTAAACCTATTTTGAAGAAAGGCAGACTGTTGATGGAAATTATTATCATCTGAGCAGTTTCTCCTAATCCGCCTTATTTGTCCATATGGAATATTATGTAACCAGTTCGGATGGTGACAGCCCGTACACCTGGCGCCTCCCCCCCCCGTACACCTGGTGCCTCCCTTCCCGTACACCTGGCGCCTCCCCCCCCCCGTACACCTGGCGCCTCCCCCCCCCCCCCCATACACCTGGTGCCTCCCCCCCCCATACACCTGGTTCCTCCCCCCCCCGTACACCTGGCGCCCCCCCCTGTACACCTGGCGCCTCCCCCCCCCGTACACCTGGCGCCTCCCCCCCTGTACATCTGGTGCCTCCCCCCCGTACACCTGGCGCGCTCCCCCCGTACACCTGGCGCGCTCCCCCCGTACACCTGGCGCGCTCCCCCCGTACACCTGGCGCGCTCCCCCCGTACACCTGGCGCGCTCCCCCCGTACACCTGGCGCGCTCCCCCCGTACACCTGGCGCGCTCCCCCCCGTACACCTGGCGCGCTCCCCCCGTACACCTGGCGCGCTCCCCCCGTACACCTGGCGCGCTCCCCCCGTACACCTGGCGCGCTCCCCCCGTACACCTGGCGCGCTCCCCCCGTACACCTGGCGCGCTCCCCCCGTACACCTGGCGCGCTCCCCCCGTACACCTGGCGCGCTCCCCCCGTACACCTGGCGCGCTCCCCCCGTACACCTGGCGCGCTCCCCCCGTACACCTGGCGCGCTCCCCCCGTACACCTGGCGCGCTCCCCCCGTACACCTGGCGCGCTCCCCCCGTACACCTGGCGCGCTCCCCCCGTACACCTGGCGCGCTCCCCCCGTACACCTGGCGCGCTCCCCCCGTACACCTGGCGCGCTCCCCCCGTACACCTGGCGCGCTCCCCCCGTACACCTGGCGCGCTCCCCCCGTGCACCTGGCGCGCTCCCCCCGTGCACCTGGCGCGCTCCCCGTGCACCTGGCGCGCTCCCCGTACACCTGGCGCGCTCCCCGTACACCTGGCGCGCTCCCCGTACACCTGGCGCGCTCCCCGTACACCTGGCGCGCTCCCCGTACACCTGGCGCGCTCCCCCCGTACACCTGGCGCGCTCCCCCCGTACACCTGGCGCGCTCCCCGTACCCCTGGCGCGCTCCCCGTACCCCAGGCGCTTTCCCCGTACACCTGGCGCGCTCCCCCCGTACACCTGCCATCACAGTGGCATCGTGTTCCACATTTTCTCTGCCCTCATTGTAAAGAATTTATTTTGCTGCTGGTGAAATCCCAGGAGAGCTCGGCTCCAGTCCTCAGGACCCCCTAACCGGATATCCCAGCTTCAGCAAAGGAGGCATCAGTCGGAGCTGACTGCGTCAACCCTGCTGAAGCAGGGATACCCTGAAAACCTGACCTGTTGGGGGGGCTTGAGGACTGGGGTTGAGCCCCCCTGCTCTGATCTCTAGGGCTGACCATTCACCCTGTCCTCGGGATGAAACGTTCCCTGGAAAGTTCCTGGTGCTGCCCTTGGATATATCTGTTAATAATCTCTTCCCCCTGTTTTGGTGCATTGCAGGGACGTACAGTATCTGGGCCTCTGTATCCGTTTCACCGCTGCAAAAAAAGAGGCACCGGGGTTTAGCAAAGCAAAAAGGTCCCCTAGCTTTCTTAGCAGCGCTGTTCTTTTATCAATCTGGTGCCGTTCTCTTTGCTTCAGTTTGCGTGGGGAGACGGATCTTTATCCCACAGAGCTCTGCAGAGAGCCTGGGACGGGTCGCTCGCACTGGAGCTGAGTGACCAGCAGAGGGAGCTGTGCTCCGCGTATTGTCTGCTGCTTCCAGTAATGCCTGTTCCTGAAATAGCCCTTTCTCTCTCCCGGGATTTATTCTACCGGCAGACCAGCCTCCTTAGATGCCTGCAGCTAATGAAACCCTCCCGGCTCCTTATCTCACAGCCGGAGCATGCAGTGCAAATAAGCAGCTGCCAGATGGGCCGGACACGCCACGCAGGCCTCTCTGGCTAGGAAAGGGTAGCGCAGTGGGTGAGAGCACATTGCAGGCCTCTCTGGCTAGGAAAGGTGAGAGCACATTGCAGGCCTCTCTGGCTAGGAAAGGTGAGAGCACATTGCAGGCCTCTCTGGCTAGGAAAGGGTAGAGCAGTGGGTGAGAGAGCACATTGCAGGCCTCTCTGGCTAGGAAAGGGTAGAGCAGTGGGTGAGAGCACATTGCAGGCCTCTCTGGCTAGGAAAGGGTAGAGCAGTAGGTGAGAGCACCTTGCAGGCCTCTCTGGCTAGGAAAGGGTAGAGCAGTGGGTGAGAGCACATTGCAGGCCCCTCTGGCTAGGAAAGGGTAGAGCAGTGGGTGAGAGAGCACATTGCAGGCCTCTCTGGCTAGGAAAGGGTAGAGCAGTGGGTGAGAGCACATTGCAGGCCTCTCTGGCTAGGAAAGGGTAGAGCAGTGGGTGAGAGCACATTGCAGGCCTCTCTGGCTAGGAAAGGGTAGAGCAGTGGGTGAGAGCACATTGCAGGCCTCTCTGGCTAGGAAAGGGTAGAGCAGTGGGTGAGAGAGCACATTGCAGGCCTCTCTGGCTAGGAAAGGGTAGAGCAGTGGGTGAGAGCACATTGCAGGCCCCTCTGGCTAGGAAAGGGTAGAGCAGTGGGTGAGAGCACATTGCAGGCCCCTCTGGCTAGGAAAGGGTAGAGCAGTGGGTGAGAGCACATTGCAGGCCCCTCTGGCTAGGAAAGGGTAGAGCAGTGGGTGAGAGCACATTGCAGGCCTCTCTGGCTAGGAAAGGGTAGCGCAGTGGGTGAGAGAGCACATTGCAGGCCTCTCTGGCTAGGAAAGGGTAGCGCAGTGGGTGAGAGCACATTGCAGGCCTCTCTGGCTAGGAAAGGGTAGAGCAGTGGGTGAGAGAGCACATTGCAGGCCTCTCTGGCTAGGAAAGGGTAGAGCAGTGGGTGAGAGAGCACATTGCAGGCCTCTCTGGCTAGGAAAGGGTAGCGCAGTGGGTGAGAGCACTTTGCAGGCCTCTCCGGAGGCATAACCGTCCTCTGTCCCCAGAGGCCGCTATAATAGCTGGAGTCCCTGTAAATTACCCTTGCGCGTACTTGCGCGGGGACAGGCTGCCCGCGCTTGCTCCCCTTTAAAGAGGCACAGTGGCCAGTCACTGCTGCTTGCCGAGATCGCGCCCCAGAATGCCTTGCTCCGCGCTGTGTAATGCAAGGTAGGGTTCACACCCCACATTGCGTTGGGAAGATCATCAGTAACTGGCAGCTCTGAGGGGTTAATAATAAATAACCCGCTGCCTCTGGTCACCCCGTTACAATCCTGTGCGAGTGGCTGCTGCGTTTCTTTCACTGACCGTGCAACCATGTTACCCGCCTCCCCCAAACTATAACAGTGAACCCTGTAGCTCGCCGAGGAGCCTGCATCACACATACACAAGTGCATGGTGGTGCAGCAAGACGTGGCGTCAGGACACGCACAGTACCTAACGACTCATGGCCATGCTTCTGTGAGCCACGCTTCTGTGAGCCTCGCCGATTTGGGGTCCGTTCCATTCTTCTTCTCTTTACCAGCATGTTATGGAGCTTGGTGCGGTCTCGCTGATCAAAATCTGCACGTTTCCAATTAAATGCTTTTTCTTTTTGGTTCAGAGCCTCCAAATCTCCCAAGCCACGTGCTTCCTCAGGAGCGCTCAACTCCAGTCCACAAGCAGGGTTTTAGATATCCCTGCTTCAGCACAGAGGTTCAGTCAAACTCTGAGCCGCCTGTGCTGAAGCAGAGGTTGAGCCGCCTGTGCTGAGGCTGGGATATCCTGAAAACCTGCCTGTCGGTGGGGTGGGGAAAGGGGGGGGGGGGGGGGGTGGGGTGGGGAAAGGGGGGGGGGTGGGGTGGGGAAAGGGCGGTGGGGTGGGGTGGGGAAAGGGGGGGATGGGGAAAGGGGGGGGGGTGGAGGGGGGAAATGCTCAACACCCGATACCCCTGCATAAAGTTGGGCAATGTACCGAAATGCCGGTAATATTGTGATAAAACGATTGGAGGGTATTGAACGTTTTTATTTTAGTCAGTGATATTCTGTTAACCTCTGGATTATATTAACATGTTAGTGTCGCGCAGTTTAAGACCTTCCATGGGTAAATTCTATGTACAGGCCGCCCTCGGATATCCCACAGAAAGCGTTCTAGAAAAAGGCGTCGGAGAGTGAGCAGGCGTTCGTTGAAACCCATTTTCAGCATGGCGTTTTGGCGTCGGAACACTGTGTATTATAAAGTGCCGGCTATGCCGCTGGTCGGAAAGCGCGCATGGCCTGTATGCTGACGTGACCGTCACAAATCCCCAGAGACTTGAATAATATAAAGAATTTAACTCCATCTACAAAGAAGGCAGAACTACCCGTGGAAACGGGGTGCCGGCACCCCTCTGTCACCCAGTTTCAAGACCGTTCTTGTGGGGTTTTTTTTCTCTCCCTATTGAGCAAATATTTATCATGCTAACGATCGTTAGCGTGATCATTTTCCTTACGTCGTTATTGTGGGAAATGTGATGTTGTCCAAACGTATCGCTGTATATTTACAGACTTTTCATGGACAGTTAGAGAGATGATTATGGGCGTATGTAGCAGCGCCGCAGCAAGTACACGGGCACGTGAGCGGTTCAGCCAATGAGGGAGAGCTGCTCGCGGCCACGCTCCTCCCCGGGCGCGATCTCTGGTCTCCAGCACCAGAGTGCAGGAATGGCTAAAGGGACGGCGACGGATGATGTCACGCGGTCGCGTCGCTCACTACTATAAACTCGGCCTTACAGACAGGATTATAATTGGGCTGTTTTATAACGGGGCTCAAACAGATCGGGACAGTTGGCCTGGTATTCATTGTATCGCACCTACACGGGACTTTGTTACAGCATTGGAATAGCTTTTTTGTACATACTACATACATGTTATACTCTGCATCTGATACTATGTAATGAGATACTGTGTGTGTGCATGTTCACTAATTGATATAGCATGGTTTTTCTACTATGTCAGTTTTAGCATTTGTTCAGGTTATTAATTAATTCAGGGGCGCGCAAACCTTTTTTGCTACACCCTCTCTGCCTGCTCCTCTCCGTTCTGCGCCCCCCCTCCTTAACTCGCAACTTTTTTTTGTTTTTTTTTTACACATCATACTATTTGGGTGTGTGGTGTGTGGTGTGTGGTGTGTGGTGTGTGTGTTCTCATACTGTCATTATATTACCAAAGTACTCGTGATTTTAACCGTTCATTGTGAGAGGAGGCAGTAAAGGTTATTTGTACAACAAATATTTGCCTTGCAACGAAGTCGTGAGTTGAATGCTAAGGACCCAGCAAAATGCAGCATTGCAAAGTGGCAGCCGGCCTTTCCAGCACCGAAGAGGTTAACCCAGCCTCTGCCGGGGAAACCAGTGTGCGCTGCTTTTCTGGCTGCAGGATGCCAGGAACTTATCCTCCGGGGGACGAGCAGACGCCTGAACACACACCATGCAGGAGGAGCCCGGGTTCCAAGTAATCGCCTTTAAAGTGTCTTCTGCTCTTTGCTGCGTGACCGCAGGCAGCATGAACCTCTGCCATTTCCCCCTGTGTCCCAGACATATCTCTCCTCTTCTATCCTGTGCTGCGAGTCTCGGCAAAGGCGCACAGACCCGGCGCACAGACCCGGCGGCCATCATTAATGTTGTATTTGCAACTTTTTTTTTATAAATGTAACGTGTTCCTTCACCCTAAGGATTAGTCCCCGGTGTCGGGGCTGCACGCGCGCCTGCAGCTGCAGTCCCCGGTCTGTGTAGAGCTGCGGGGGGTGCGGGGAGGGGGTGTGACGGGGGTTGCGTCCATGACTTCACTCGGCAGGTTCCACGCATTGGCTGAACCGCCGGGGGGCGTGACCGGTGCTCCGTCGCCAGATCTGAACACAGTTTTTCTGTCTTCAGAAAAACCCTGGCAGCGGCCCCGGCCCCATGGAGGGGCGGCTCTTGTCCCTGCAGCGCTCGCCATAGCGGACGCTGCAGCGGGGACCTAGCCTGAGGGAGATTCACTGGTGTTACCTGGTGTTGGTGCTACCCATTGGTTCACAGGAAGGCCCTGGGCATCCGCCGATGTTTGGGGATAAGCAGGACAGGCTTTCAGTGCTGGGTGGCTCATGTTCTTTCTTGGGTCCCTGGACTCAACCCCCCAGGGCTTGAGGCCCCAAAGGTCTATCCCGGACTCCCATACTCCCTGGTGGAATGTGGGGTAGCTGTTCCCACTCCCAGAGGTAGGGAAGGAAGGTGACCAGAGCCCTGGCTCCACACTCTGCCTACATTGGGATCCTCAGTCCCTTTTTGTACCCAGGGGAGGGTCCTAGGCCTGAGCCCCTGATAGGGCAGTACCCTGGCCTTAGGCCCACCCCCCTGTCACTAAAGGGAGTTGTTTACTGCTGCAGCAGCAAGGGCATAGATTTAACCCTAACACAGCCTGCGCTGGTACCAGGGCTTGTGTTAGGTAGAGGATTAGTATTAGTAGCCCAGGGCTTGCATGGCTAAATAAAGTGCAGGATTTGTTTCTTTGAATTAACCCCCCCCCCCCCCCACCTTATTTATTTAAAACATTTTTTTAATAACCTTAAAGGTTTAAACTTCCGACGCTTATACAACCGGATCTTACAAAGGAGACGTTTGTAATCCTATTATTTGTCTGGTTAAGCAGTCTCCTCTCCTCCGTATTTACCAACCCCCTGGGTGGCGGCCTCTCCACCCTCAAGTTCGGGAACTATTTTGGTGGCTCTTGCATTTTCGGGAGGAACAGAATGGCGCCCGTCATGCATTGTGCCAGGACAATGATTTCCCTTGTTCATTGTCGTGTTTTGCTTTGATCTTGATGCCGGTTATCACGGTCTGGGACGGTTCCGGTGAGTCTGTGGAAGAGCAGCACATGGCACTTCGTAAATAGGTTTACTTTGGTCAAGGACATTTTGTTGCGGCTGTTTCACCGCGACCAAATGTCTGCCGGTGTTACGTCGCGTGACCTCGCCGCCTGGACTTGTCGCCGCCGGCTGCTTTGCCACTAAGGTAAGTCCCTAACCTTAGCCCTTACCCTAAAACCCCCTAACATTAACCCTGTATACTAACGCTACCCGAAAAACATTGACTCCTTACCCTAAAACCCCTTACGTTAACCCCCATTCCCTAACCGCTAAAACCCCTAAAGTTTACCCCATACACCAGTGGTTTCCAACCTTTTTTGGTTAAGGAATCCTATGAAATTCTGCGGAACCCCGACCCTCTCTAATAGCGCCTGAGATCAGATGCATTGTAAGGAACCCCAACCCTCTCTAATAGCACGTCTGTGATCAGATGCATTGTAAGGAACCCCAACCCTCTCTTATAGCGCGCCTGAGATCAGATGTATTGTAAGGAGCCTCAACCCTCTCTAATAGCGCGTCTGTGATCAGATGCATTGTAAGGAGCCTCAACCCTCTCTAATAGTGCGTCTGAGATCAGATGCATTGTAAGGAACCCCAACCCTCTCTAATAGCGCGTCTGAGATCAGATGCATTGTAAGGAACCCCAACCCTCTCTAATAGCGTGCCTGAGATCAGCTGCATTGTAAGGAACCCCAACCCTCTCTAATAGCGCGTCTGAGATCAGATGCATTGTCAATTTTTCTGTTTTTGGTACAATTTTAAAACGACCTGAAAATTGCAGGGATCCCTTTAGGGGTGCTCGGGGAACCCAAGAGTTCCTAGGATCCCTGTTTAAAAAGCACTGCCATACACTAACTACTAAAATCCCCAAAACTAACCCCCTTCCCTAAAACTCACCTTATAGTAAAAGCGTCCGTCAGCGGAGGGTCCGGCGGCACTGTGGCAAAACGCCAGCGGGGACTTGCTCACGGCGAGACGGCCGTGCCCAAATGTCTCACTTTATTTCTGTATGTAGAACCATGTGTTGGCACTTTTAATTTGATGGGCTCAAAAATGAAGAGCCATAAGAGAATATTGTAACATGATGCCTTTTAGGGATCCTCCGTTATCATATACCAAAGCGCCCACATGAAGAGACTCTGTACGTGGCTTAGGGCAGAGCGAGAGTGCGCAGTAAAGCAACAAAACGTAGCGCTGCGTCATTCTCTTTCACTTTTTATTAATTACAGGGTTGAAGCTGGGGGTCTTCGGAGCTGGACTGTTAATTTCAGCTGTGGGGACCCCCTGCTCCCAGAGATACTTACTTCCATAGGTGCTGCTGGTATTTCCTGTGGGGTGTAAATGTCAAGGTCCGTGCGCCAACTGGAAGCCGCAATTGATGACGTTATGGCTTCGTGTTGGCCCGAGGGACATTTAAACGCAGCTATTTCTCTGGCTGCAGGCACCTGCACCCCCTACGGAGGTAAGTGTCTGTGGAGCAGGGGGTCCCCGGAGCTGAAATTAACAGAGTTCAGCCCTGAAGACCAATAATGTAGAGGTAGGGGTGGATTCTGGAACAGGAAGAGAAATATACAGGTGCAGCGCACAACCAGCTGAGAAAAGAAAATAGAGAGGTGGACGCCAGTAAAAAAAACCTCATTTTTCATCGCGGGTATAAAACGAAGGTAAGCAAAAAAAACACCTGCGCGCTTTATCAGCTTCGTGCACACACATGCGCGAATATATATGTATATATACGTATGTGTGTATGTAAATACGTGTCAGAGCCCGGCTAATCTCCCCCCTACTGTCCTATCATGTAGAAAGTCCAAAGTGAGAAAATCTGTCATTTCTGCGTTTCCAGTCATTCACCAGCTCCACCATTCTTGACTAGAACTAAAGCTCCCCAGAAAAGCATCTGTACGCACTGCAAAGAAACCCGCACATTTTTCTTTTGTTTGCATCATTGTACAGCAACTGGTTACCCCCTATTTCTGCCAGAGGGTCGTATTACTACAATTTAGACTGTAAGCTCTTCAGGTCAGGGATTCCTTTTCCTAAAAGTTATTTATGTCTGCAGCACTTCTTCCTATTATGTGTTATTTGTATTATTTCTTATTTATATGATTGTCACGTGCGTTACTGCTGTGAAGCGCTATGTACATTAATGGTGCTATATACCGTTGGATCCGGAAATAATTGGACACTGATAAGTTTTGTTATTTCGGCTGTTTACCAAAATATATTCAAGTTACAGTTAGATAATGAATATGCTTAAAGTGCAGTCTATCAGCTTTAATTTGAGGGTATTCACATCCAAATTGGAGGAAGGGTTTAAGAATTACATCTCTTTAATATGTAGCCCCCTCTTTTTTCAAGGGACCAAAAGTAATTGGACAATTGACTCAAAAGCTGTTTCATGGACAGGTGTGGGCTATTCCTTCATTATTTCATCATCAATTAAGCAGGTAAAAGGTCTGGAGTTGATTCCAGGTGTGGCATTCGCATTTGGAAGCTGTTGCTGTGAATCCACAACATTCGGTCAAAGGAGCTCTCAATGCAAGTGAAACAGGACACCCTTAGGCTGCAAAAAAAACGAAAATCCATCAGAGAGATAGCAGGAACATTAGGAGTGGCCAAATCAACAGTTTGGTACATTCTGAGGAAAAAAAAGAACACACTGGTGAGCTTTGCAACACAAAAAGGTCTGGACGTCCACGCAAGACAACAGTGGTGGATGATCATAGGATCCTTTCCATGGTAAAGAAAAACCCCTTCACAACATCCAGCCAAGTGAAGAACACTCTCCAGGAGGTAGGCATATCATTATCCAAGTCTACCATAAAGAGAAGACTTCACGAGAGCAAATAGAGGGTTGACCACAAGGTGCATTCATAAGCCTCAAGAATAGAAATGCCAGATTAGACTTTGCCAAACAATATCTAAAAAAGCCAGCCCAGTTCTGGAACAGCATTCTTTGGACAGATGAAACTAAGATCAACCTGTACCAGAATGATGGGAAGAAAAGAGTATGGAGAAGGCTTGGAAAGGCTCATGATCCGAAGCATACCACATCATCGGTAAAACACGGTGCAGGCAGTGTGATGGCATGGGCATGCATGGCTTACAATGGCACTGGGTCACTAGTGTTTATTGATGATGTGAAAGAAGACGGAAGCAGCCGGATGAATTCTGAAGTGTATAGGGATATATTGTCTGCTCAGATTCAGCCAAATTCAGCGAAGTTGATTGAACGGTGCTTCACTTTACAGATGGACAATGACCCTAAACATACTGCGAAAGCAACCCAGGAGTTTTTTAAGGCAAAGAAGTGGAATATTTTGCAATGGCCGAGTCAATCACTTGATCTCAACCCGATCGAGCATGCACTTCACTTGCTGAAGACACAACTTAAGGCAGAAAGACCCACGAACAAACAACAACTGAAGACAGCTGCAGTAAAGGCCTGGCAAAGCATCACAAAGGAGGAAACCCAGCGTTTGGTGATGTCCATACGTTCCAGACTTCGAGCAGTCATTGCCTGCAAAGGATTATTGCCAAAGTATCAAAAATGAACATTTTATTTATGATTGTGTTAATTTGTCCAATTACATTTGAGCCCCTGAAATAAGGGGACTGTGTATGAAAATGGTTGTAATTCCTAAAGTTTCATACAATATTTTTGTTCAACCCCTTGAATTAAAACTGAAAGTCTGCACTTCTATTGCATCTCGGTTGTTTCATTTCAAATCCATTGTGGTGGCGTACAGAGCCAAAATTATGAAAATTGTCAGTGTCTAATTATTTCCGGACCTAACTGTAAATAAAGACATACACACATACTACCAGCTGATGCCCACTGGACGAAATAGATGAAAACCCATCAATACTGAAAGACACTGTAATAATAGTATTTTTTTTTATTTTTACATTGCTACCTTTTTAATAGAAAATCTAACATAGTCTTAGCAGAGGATCCCTTCATTGGTACATCTTCAGGAAGAGCCCAGTGAAGAGCAGGGGTGACAGTGTGGAATGGTACATATTCAGGAAGGGATCCCGTGAGGAACAGGAGTGACAGTGTGGAATGGTAATGTCTTTTGTATTTGGATAGAACACAGCCCTGCTCTCCTTCCAGTTCCATGCTGTGCACTGAGATAAGACTTCATGGCAGGCAGAGCCGGAGGATAAGCCGTCTGGCCGACAGGAAAGGGATGTTTTGTGCTCAGAACAGAGCTGTGGACCTTGGAAAGCGACCTGCTTTCTTTGGCACATCTCCGCTCATTCGATACAGAAGAGAATATAAGGAGTATTGTAGTTTTAAACCTAAAACGCTGTTCGTGAAGAGGAGGTTGGATTGTAAGATCTTTGGCATATCCCCATACTTTCTCGTGTGTGTGTGTGTGTGTGTGTGTGTATAAATCACAAATTCAACCATTAAGTACAGATTCTTAAACAATTAAATGATGTGGTACAATTATACTGTGGATTACCAAGTATACATATCTCCTGTTAACCAGTATGTTAAAATACCAGCCTACAGTACATCTGAAATCTACTTCTCGCTGTCCATCAGCACTGATCTATAGTGATTGAAAAGCCCCCTAGTATGAGAAGTGAATTAGTAGGGGTTTCGTGGATGCACACTGAAGTCCCCAAATATGGCTACGGCCCCAGTCCTCACTGCTGCACGCGTGCCTGGCGGCGCGTGCACAGACCAGCCGCGATCGGCGGTCTGTAGGGGAGATAAAATCATTTATTTTGATGCTACAGGCTTTTGTAATGCATACATTTTTACATGCATCCCTGTGCAGTTCCAATGAATCCAAATACAGAGTGTGTCCACATATTATACATTATATTCCCCCTCTTTCTCCACCCAGCCTTTGACAGCAATTCAATATTGTGAAATCTTCCAGTTGTTGTTTTGGAAAAGTACAGATTTACATTGCTTGAGGGTAGATATGAAAGCGGGGGCACCGTTTTTGGATTTATGTAATCGGTTTTAACTTTGTTCTCATCACAGAAACATTGTGGAATGCTCATAACACATAAGCAAGTAACTTAGTGGAGATCAAGGTAGAAAAACCTTAGCTGGAGTACCCTTTAGGTATCAGATAATGAGGCACATCTCACATGAAATCAATTCAACTGGAAACATCCCACAAAGCACTGCAGCAGGGAGTACACACAAAGTGTCCAGACACACAGTGTAATGCATGATGAATTCGATAAATCTCAAGGACTCACGTATAGTGCAGCATCCTTGGGTGGTGATCCACGTCATCGGGTACAGGCGTGCTTCCGTCTTTCATCAGGTATAGAAACAGGAGCAAAAAAGACACAGCACTACATCCAGATTGGGAATGCTCTCCTTTTTTGATCATTTATCCAAAGTGAAAAAAAGGCTAATTTAATAAATCATTGAAAAAACAGCATACACAGGCAGGAGGCCCACACCTACGCGTTTCATATACAGACAGGAGGCCACACCTACGCGTTTCAAGCGCTAGCTCTTTATTGAGGTGGATAAGAGGTGTTCTCACCGGATTGTATTTATATGTACTGTGAACGCCATCATGCCCAATCACCTTCACTTCCAGGTTCGCCAAAATGGCGCGGGACGTCAGTGCGTCATCGCAATAATAACAACTTTATTAAACTTTGTGTAAAAACAGTGTTGTATGTGGGTCGTGTCTAATATGACAACCACATCTCCTAGTCCCGCCTCCAGATAGGAGTATCCCAGTAGTGAGGGGAGTGTGACGTCAGCGTAACCACAATATCAATAGCAACTTTATTAACAAACATCTTAACAAATACATTCCTTCAGGTTGTATACCTCAAACGATGTTAAAAATAAAGAGAACATCATATTTGATCAGCAAATACCATAAAATCATGAATTAAAAACTAAAATAAACAAGAAAAAAGAAAACACAAGCTGAAATGCATAAATCAAATGCAAACCATTGTATAACCAAAACTCTTATTAATTCATCCCAAAAGAACAAACTGATATATAATACAAATACAAATACAATGGAGGGTTTTAACAACTAGGTGTATGACTGAAGAGAGGAGGAGCAAAACATGTTATAAAGTAATTACTCCTTGTGCCATTTGTCCTGGGAGAGCGGCTATCTATGCAGAGTGAGTTGCCCGCCGAAGGGAGGGGGACGCAGGGACATCTGTTCCGATCCCAGTGGCAGAAGAGGGGCGCCCCAGTGGTATGACACCGGCGCTGAAGTCTGGCCTGACGTCTGTTAGCAACCACCTGGATGGGCCTCCCTCTGCCGCCGACAAGGGCCCAGACCCCCGTTCCACAGGTGAGGTCCTGGAGGTGGTGGAGGGAGAGGGGGGAGGCAGGGGGGAGTGGAGAGGGAAGGGGTTGAAGAAGAGCGTGGGAGGTGGTGACATACAGTACAGCTAATGGAAATCATGGAGTAACTGGTATGGCTGATAAATGTCTTGTACGTGTCTGCAAGGCTGCTTTAAGGCTTCATTAGCTGGGCGGGCATTATAATCAGGGCAGATTTCCCAGAGGGGATCCTGTAAACTCATGTAGAACAGTGCTAGGCCGCCTAATCTAATGAGTAGCTGTGTAATATTAGGGTTTGGATTTACTATACGGTGCACACCTTTAAGGCCCGTTCAAATTAACTATATGCAAAAGACAGTAGCTAGCCAAACAGGGTTAAAGGACAGCATATTGACCTCTGGGATGCTGTGGGGAACGCACGTTTGGGGTAAAGAGATGTGATTTTCTTTTTTTTTTTTCCAGATTTCGCTAAATTTTCAGACAGGTGCATCATTGTAGCATTGCTGTAGTGTTGGTACTCGTCACTACTAACTAATTTCCTCTCCTGCTGGAGTGCAATTCATTGCAAGACTACATTTTGTGTGTGGAGAGGCCCGTTTGTGACTCTACAATTAACGTTGCTCGTCCCCCATGGAATTTTATCACTGAATAAAAATGGCAGACATTGTCCACCTCCGTCGACACCTCCGTCGACACTGCAGCAAATGTGACGCAGTAAGGCCACATTAAAACCTTTTGGGTGGATTTGAGCTTTTGGGATATGGAACCAATAGTCGTCCATTGGTGAGCTGTGGGCCACATCAACCCTTTCTGGGATTCCCCACGGTGGCAGTAGGCACCAATGTTTTAGGCTATGTCCACCAGCGGAGATGAAACAAAACACATTCCATCTGTGAGGCGTTCCTCTAGTCTGTGGCTTGCCACACTTCCCCATCACAGGTAGTCCTACCTAGCTAAGGCTGTGCGCATAGTGCCCGCAACGGGCGACGCTGCCCATAAACAAATGCATTGCCGCTGCTGCGTGCGCTTATAGTAAGCGTGACGGCGACAATGCGGCGGAGCGACGTCGCAAATTTTGGAAGCGGGAAATATTTGATTTTTCAAGGGCTGTCGCCTTTTCAAGGGCTGTTGCCAGTAAGCCCCCGCCGCCGCCGTAAAGCGAGATATAACTTTTGCTAGCGGCGACTGGTAACGTTGCCTGTCACGGGCACTATACGCGCGGCCTAAGGTTAAATCCCCCCCCCCCCCCCGGGGCCTTACCTGTGGAGCGTGTCTGGTGGGAGCAATGCAGGGAGCTCACCCAGGCTGGGATTGATGAGGTTGGAACCTCATTTCCTTGTTGGGACCACCTGGATTGGCTGTCTTCACGGCCGCCTGGTAGGACCCGGGGAGGGGGCGTGCAGTGGGGGTCTATCGACATGCTGGAACGCTTAAGTAAGCGTGGAGGGCCCCTAAAGGTGGTGGGCCCCAGTGCAGCGGAACCGGCTCATATATGGTAGTTCTGCCACTGTGATGTATCCGGTACGTCATAGGCCCTTGTTCATGTTCTAGGGGGTGATCGGGCTCGATCAAAAGAGAAGTGAAGCCCCCACCACTTCTGTTCCCAGCATCAGAGGCCTGGTGATAGTCATGTTATTTCCCAGAAGCACTCCCATACCCGGTGGTGAAATGTCTCTAAAATGTAATCACTGCAGGAGCTGGGTCACCATCCTTGGTGACCCACCGGGCAGTATTTACAGCGCTGATACTGTTCCTTTGGCGAGGAGTCTGCACTTGTAGATTGATTTGAATCTCAGGAAATCGAGGGCTGAGAGTGTAGCACCAGAAGGAAGCTGGTGCCGCTGTAATAATGTGCCGTGTGCCCGGTATAGAGGGATGTGATGCACATACAAGATCCTCAGAACTAAATGGCGTAGACTAACAGCACAAGATAATCTCTAAGAAAGGAGAAGCCTGTGGAAAAGAAGACCTCCTGTATATGGTTACATGATCTCAACGTTTGGTGAAGGGAGAAACGGTTCAGCCCCTTCTGTGTGTAGCTGCACCTGCTTCTCCTTTCATGGGGATTATGTTCTTCCAACTGGGCAAGAACTGGCATGGTAAATTGTGCCATAAATGTTATGACCGTTTTATTGTAACCCCTCTTTCCAATGTACTGTGTTCAAGGCCCGAGGGCAAGGGTGACACCAACTCCAGTCCTCAAGGGCCTCCAACGGTTCAGGTTTTCAGGATATCCCGGCTTCAGCACAGGTGCCACAATCAGTGGCCACTGATTGAGTCACCTGTGCTGAAGCAGGGCTTTCCTGCCCGGTTGGTGGCCCTTGAGGACTGGCGTTGGCCACCCCTGACCTAGTGGCAGCAAAAGGGGCGACTATACTGCACTTTACAGAAGAGATTATGGGCTAATCTGAGGCCTTGTTACTCCTGTGATGCCTGAGCTGCACTCTGTTTACAGAAGAGATTGTGGGCTAATCTGGGGCCTTGATACTCCTGTGAAGCCTGAGCTGCACTCTGCTTTACAGAAGAGATTATGGGCTAATCTGAGGCCTTGATACTCCTGTGATGCCTGAGCTGTACTCTGCTTTACAGAAGAGATTATGGGCTAATCTGAGGCCTTGTTACTCCTGTGATGCCTGAGCTGCACTCTGCTTTACAGAAGAGATTATGGGCTAATCTGAGGCCTTGATACTCCTGTGATGCCTGAGCTGTACTCTGCGTACAGAAGAGATTATGGGCTAATCTGAGGCCTGGATACTCCTGTGATGCCTGAGCTGTACTCTGTTTACAGAAGAGATTATGGGCTAATCTGAGGCCTTGATACTCCTGTGATGCCTGAGCTGTACTCTTCTTACAGAAGAGATTATGGGCTAATCTGAGGCCTTGATACTCCTGTGATGCCTGAGCTGTACTCTTCTTACAGAAGAGATTATGGGCTAATCTGAGGCCTGGATACTCCTGTGATGCCTGAGCTGTACTCTGCTTACAGAAGAGATTATGGGCTAATCTGAGGCCTTGATGCTCCTGTGATGCCTGAGCTGTACTCTGCTTACAGAAGGAGGAATAACATTGGTTAAACAGCCGTGTGCATCAATAGGGCAAGTGTTGCATACATAGAGATGTTAATAATACTATACTAGTGACCATTCAACCTCCGCAATCCACCTAAATCAGCAAGTTACCTTCTTTCCTTCCCCCATTTAAAAAAATAAAATAGGAGCAGCCAGATCAATGCAACGGAAGCGTCAAATATTTCTTATATTTCTTGTCACTGGAGTTTTTTTTTAACATCGGTGGCGGTTATATACCAAGCTCCTGAACCGGCGTTGGCCCCCAGCCGGTGCCCTGTCCCCCAGTAAGTATCTTGGGTGCCGAGGTCCACCACGGAGCTGAAATTAGCACCATTCAGCTCCGGAGACCCCCTGCTTCCTAAACCTGTGTAAACGGCCATAGAAATAAGGCCTCCCTTCCAGTGCGTAGAACGTCAATCTGCAGTATTCCTTTTAAAATAGTATTTTAAAGCTGCAGACCAAGCAAAATCCTACATGTGTTTTTTTTTATTTTAATAAATCAGTTCTGTACTATGAGAAAATACTTGTAGCATTTAACAAAACAATTTTTTTTTAAAGACATTATTTTATGTTTTTAATGTAACAAGCATTTTTGTTTCCATAGAAACCATTTCCAAAGTCACACCTTTCCCCTTCTGAGACAGGCTCTGGCTCTTGAGCCCCGCCCTCTCTCTTGCAGTGCACCAATCGTATCTAGTAACTGCCCAGTCACATGATATTGCTGGACTACATTGCCCACAATGCTGTGCAAGAACTAAATTTAAATAACCCTGAGCAAGCGATCGATTACAGGAGAACGCATCGATCTGCACCTTCGCTAATCACTTGTGAGTGTGCAGATTGCATTGATGGGGGAAAAAAAACCGGCAGCTTGAACTGCGGCTTTAAGATCGCCACCCTTGTTGAACCGATTGTGACCACTTACGGCCCAGCACCACTAGCGTTCTATTACACTGGGAACCAGGGAAAACCTTGAGTCGAGCGACACCAATTGCTGTTTTCGAGCACCTCTCTGCCCTTCAGGTACAAAGCAGCAGCATTATCGGGGGGGTTTGTGAGGGACGCTTTGTCTCCTTGATGGCACCTTGACCGTGGCTCCCATTATCCTTCCCATCACTCCTTGCTTCTGCTCCCCACCTCCACGTTAGGCGTGCCTGGGATCTGTGTGACTGCTCACAGTAGGCAGGGGACATTCCGTAGGCGTGTGATAGAATAAGGTATCATCTTGTTGTGGATTTGGTAGCTGCGCCTCGGTGAATGGCGGACCTTGAACTCAGATTCCTCCCTTCCCTAGATTCAGTCACTACGCAACCTGTGTTATTAAATACATAGAGGACCATTATTTAACTTCAGGCGCTGTCTATATCCATGTTATCTAGCTAAAAATCCCAGTGTGTGATGGTACCAGGCACTTTAACCACTGCATTTAACACCTAGAGTTCCGGAGGGGCCAGCAACACATTGCAAATGTATGTATGGCAGGCCCCCCTGCGATTGAAGGGGTTAAAACTGCAATCGCCCACAATTTGCCTCCAACGCCCCTTTTGGGTGCAGATCGATTCTACCTGCCTGGCAGCCAATGCATTACAGCAATGTCGTAAGTGATTGGCTCTCAGACAGCGCCTCAGGTCGGGGAAAGTATTCGGTGGGGGAGTAGCTTGGTTTGTGCCCCGATTTAAGTCAGACAGCTGCAAACACAGTCATCTTCCATGGGTTAAATAAAAAGCATGAGAAATAGTGCATCAGTGGAGCAGTTTGTGTGGCAGCTTTAATATAGTCTGCTTGCAGTATGCACAAACCTAGTGCCGGCTGTGTGCCACTGTCCCGCCTGCCCAGTAACCCAGCCAATGTCCTCACCCAGGCCCTACTCTGCTGTACAGAGCAGTACATGGGCACGCAGAACCAGGACTATGCGATGTGGGTTACAGCTTTCCAATATTTTGTTAATAACAAATGTGCATGTGAAAGTTTAGTAGGAGATTGCACTTTGAATACCATTGACAAAAAGCTCTGCATCTCGCCTCCCTCTCTCTACTCTCCTTTCACCTACATTTACTCTGTCTCACGCTCCCATGCTCTCTCTCTGTCCCCTCCCAATTTGCGCTCTCTCTCTGTCCCCTCCCGATTTGCGCTCTCTCTCTGTCACCTCCCGATTTGCGCTCTGTCCCCTCCCGTTTCGCACGCTCTCCCTCTGTCCCCTCCCGTTTCGCGCGCTCTCCCTCTGTCCCCTCCCGTTTCGCGCGCTCTCCCTCTGTCCCCTTCCGTTTCGCGCACTCTCCCTCTGTCCCCTCCCGTTTCGCGCGCTCTCCCTGTCCCCTCCCGTTTCGCGCGCTCTCCCTCTGTCCCCTCCCGTTTCGCGCACTCTCCCTCTGTCCCCTCCCGTTTCGCGCGCTCTCCCTCTGTCCCCTCCCGTTTCGCGCGCTCTCCCTCTGTCCCCTCCCGTTTCGCGCGCTCTCCCTCTGTCCCCTCCCGTTTCGCGCGCTCTCCCTCTGTCCCCTCCCGTTTCGCGCGCTCTCCCTCTGTCCCCTCCCGTTTCGCGCGCTCTCCCTCTGTCCCCTCTCGTTTCGCGCTCTCCCCCTGCCCCCTTCCGTTTCGCGCTCTCCCTCTGTCCCCTCCCGTTTCGCGCTCTCCCTGTCCCCTCCCGTTCCGCCCTTTCCCTCTGTCCCCTCTCATTTCGCCCTCTCCCTCTGTCCCCTCTCGTTTCGCCCTCTCCCTCTGTCCACTCTCGTTTCGCGCTCTCCCTCTGTCCACTCCCGTTTCGCGCTCTCCCTCTGTCCACTCCCGTTTGGCCCGCTCTCCCTCTGTCCCCTCCCGTTTGGCCCGCTCTCCCTCTGTCCCCTCCCGTTTGGCCCGCTCTCCCTCTGTCCCCTCCCGTTTGGCCCGCTCTCCCGCTGTCCCCTCTCGTTTTGCGCTCTCCCGTTTGTCGTTCCATCTCTTACTCCCTCTCCCTGTCTCCTAGGCACGTTCCGTTGCACGTTCTGCCAGACAGAGGTGGAGGAGGATGAATCGGCGATGCCCAAGAAGGATGCTCGGACACTGGTGGCACGCTTTAACGAGCAGATCGAACCAATATACGCTCTGCTTAGAGAGACCGAGGACATTAACCTGTCCCACGAGATTCTGGAACCGGAGCCCACCGAAATCCCCAGTCTCAGACAGAGGTACCTGCCCCTCCCTGCACACACCCCTCTGTATATTGTATCGCAAAGCCAGTGGATGAGAGAGGTGAAGATGTCCTACAGCTACGGGAGTTGGCAGTGCAAATTGGTATCAGTCTATAGGGAAACATACATGGCCTGAGGAGCTTACAATCTAAGTGATGTGGGGAAATAAACTCACAGAGAAGGTGAGCACATGCGTTCGGCAGTGTATTTTAGCGCTTATCTGCGCGCTGTGGAGTATGTCCTGTGCGCCTATTTTCAGAGAGGGAGTAAATACATTGCTTCCGTAGTAAGGAGGAATCTAACAGGGACACACAGAAGCATTCGAGGGTGGAGGGCACATAGTGTGTAGTGGTTAATCTTACTGGCAAGCAGGAGGCAGTCCTGAGCGGTTTAGCATGAATCAAATCAGTAACAGGACGTCAGCTTAGAAACGGTACATGTGGATCACTGGAGGGGAAGGCGGCCTTTTCATCAGCTTCCAGTCAGTAGTACTGCCTGTGTGTGCAGGGCTGATCAAAGTACAACTTGCAGTAAACATGGCCGCCCTGCCTCTAAAGAGCGTACAATGTACTTTCTGGCACAGCGCTACGACTCGCTCATTCTCCCCTAAAACCCTTCATTCAACAAGGGTGCCAACTGAATGCGGATTTGCACCCCTCCCCCCCGAGGAACATCTAGCAAGGGTCTCCAAATCATGGAGGTGTTCGGAATGAGCGGTCTTGGGCCGTGATTCTACCAAAAAAACGCGCGCAGCGTTGCCCGGAGCCATGCAGCGCCAAAACAAATAGTCTGCATCCCCGCAAGGCGCTTATACCTACCGCGACTGTCGTGCCGCTTGCTCCTGCAATGCGGGCGACAGTTGAAGCGTTTTCCAAATTTATTTTCTGGTTGCGACGGCCGATCACGTGACGCAGCCGCCCAATCAAAGAACAGATGTCAGCCTTGTCTCCCCTGCAGTCGCGCGCGCAGAAGAATGTGCTTCTGCACGTCACAATAGTGACGCCACAGATGCGTGCATTGCAGTGTGCTGGTATAATCAAGCCCTTGTCCTCTCTGACACTTGGCACCATGCAGGGTAGGGAAGCTTGGTTATATTGGTGATCCATTTGTGATAGCAGCTGCTTGGGTTGAAAAGTTTTAAATGGCTTTTACGCGAAAAACGTAATTGTTGCTAAAAAGTTAAAACTGCAGATGTTGGTTAAGTAAGAGAAAGAGGTTGGGTGAAAGTGGATCGTAAAATGTCCTTTATCCCTTTCTATAGATTACTCCAGCATAACTGTGCTCCGCATTCTGGTTTTAGAACATAAAGATAATTCAAAATGGCGGTGACATCAAATAAGTTATAATATTTTCAAAGACGGTTGAATAATATCCTGTCCCTGAGTGGAATACTTATGTTTGATCTTGATATCATAATGTTAAACCGGGTTCCTCCTTTTCTCCTTGTTTTAATCCTTCTCTCCTCCATCTCGATGTAATCCCGCTCACATCCTTCTGGTGTAAATCTCTCTGTTCTTCTACTAGCTACGCAGTATTAGTATTTATACAGATAGCCCTTAGGGCTGGTAGAGGGTGATGAAAAATAAGGGTTGTGTTTGGGGAATGAGTTTACGGCAGACAGAGATTAAGTCGTTTGGGGCGGGATTGCGGCGAAGTGCAAAGCTTGGTTCCCTCCGGCAGAAATGAACAGTGGGGACGGCAATTGTGTGCAGCAAGAACTCAAAACTTTGACGCTACTTTTAGGGCCCTTTTCAGTATGCTGTGAAACCCCTTCTCCATGCCAGGGAAGATCTAAGCTCCATTCTCATGAACACAGTCAAATAATTGGAGCTCAGAGCTTGGAGAAGCAACATCACAGAATTTTGAATAGTGCTGTTAGATAAAATGACACTGTGTGTGTGTTGCAGCCATACTCTGGATTGCTTTATACTTAAACATGTATCTTTTCTACAGGGACTGCTGCTTTGAATTCCGTCTGCTCTTTATCTGCCTAGTTCTCAATCATATCTTTGTCGTGTATTTCTCCCCCTCCCCCTCCCCACTCTTACCTCTCCAGTATTGTAGTGTTTCGCTATCAGGTTTGAAGGGGGAAATCTACCGGGAGTGTCCAATTAACATGGGGGGGGGGGGAGCTTGCACATAGCTGGTGCCGGGGAGGTGCCTTATTATAGGCCATAGACCGTCATGTGAGCAGGTTAGCACAGCTGTCTGCTCAGAGCTGCAGACCACAGAGCAGACCCATATAGCCGAGTCCTGACAATCTAAACATACCAACTCTGAAGGGTTTTCCAGCCATACCCAAGGGCCCAGATGCACAGAAGGGTACCCAGCTTCAGCACGCTTGTGAACGGGAGCTGACGTGCTAAAGCTTAGCACCTGTTTGTGGATCTGGGCCTTAGATTGTAAGCTCTTCGGCAAAGGAGTTCCTTTTTATCTTTTATGGTGGACTTATTATTTTCTTACCCGAGTTGGAAATCTGTTCTCGGGGCTGAAGGAAACCCAGCAGCACACTCCCGGCGGGTGGCTGCATTTTCACCTGGTTGGGTATTCTTGTAAAAATCGCAGTGTCTGTCATGGAGGTTTTGGGGACGCAGATGACAACTGAGGCACAAACTCAATGCCTTTCTTTTGACTGTGAATCATATCTGGACAGTAGGGAGAATATTGATAAAACTATTCATAAATACATGCATGGTACATTCATCACATACCCACAGGAACCTGTGTTTAGATGTAAAAGAGCTACACAACTTTAAGGGATGCAGAACGTTGGTGCTTCAGCGTGCAGTATCACGAGCTGGTGTTGACGCAGCCTGCGTGCAGTATCACGAGCTGGTGTTGACGCAGCCTGCGTGCAGTATCACGAGCTGGTGTTGACGCAGCCTGCGTGCAGTATCACGAGCTGGTGTTGACGCAGCCTGCGTGCAGTATCACGAGCTGGTGTTGACGCAGCCTGCGTGCAGTATCACGAGCTGGTGTTGACGCAGCCTGCGTGCAGTATCACGAGCTGGTGTTGACGCAGCCTGCGTGCAGCAATCTGAGGCTGTGTCTTCTTTCTCATTCCCAGCAAAGAGAGGGCAGCGGCCGCAGCGGCGGGAGCCTTCGGTCCTCTCCGGGAAGCTTGGAGCTCGAAGGGTCCATCGTACGAGGATCTCTACAAGCAGGACGTGGTCATCAGCATGGAGGAGCAAGAGGACCTGCAGAGAGCGGCGGCTGAGGGGAAGCCATCCAAGGAGAGGCCCATCTGGCTAAGGGAGAGCACAGTGCAGGGGGTGTTCAACGAAACAGCAGAACACAAGGAAGGTGAGAGACGGAGGCAGCATGGTACCCAGTACAGGTGTATATACTGTGCCAGGAGCAGAGCGGGTGTGTGGGTGGACTCTACTGCTTTAGAAGAGGGTGCTAAAGGACTGGACAGTAACTCTGAATATACATAGAAAGGTTGGCATCGTGTATATATCATGATATATAACAGGTCACACCAATGAGACCCATGGCCTGATGCCAACTCTGTGTATTGGAATAGCAGGGATTGCTTTATTTGCTGAGCTGAGTGGGAGAGACGCCAGCGGTGGAATAATGGCGGGTGCTGTAGGGAAGGGTCGAGGTTTTATGGTACAGCTGTGTAGGGGGAACTGTACAGGAGTTACTGCACAGCATAATGCAGAGGCAAAGCTGAGCGAGGTGGTAAGAGAATCTTTAGTTGGTGCTACAGGGGAAGACCGATGTCAGGTCAGAGAACTTTGTGAGTACGGGGGTGGAAAGTCCAGCTCTAAAGACTGCGAGTCACTGGCAGAGTTGTGCATGTATAGAGTGGTACTGGAATAGCGCAAGTACAGTGCTACAGGGAAGGATTGATATGTGTGTGATGGAATAGTAGACTAGCATTCAAGTGCAGCGACCCGTGTCTGCGTAATTATCTGTACTAGAATAGCTGGGTAGGATTGATGTGCAATGGCAGAGCTGTATATGTGAAATATTAGATCAGGCTGAAAACTAGCACTGGAATAGCAGGTTAGGATTGATCTGCAGTGGTGTGTGCATTGGAATACCGGGTCCGAATTGATGTGTAGTGGCAGAGCTGTGTGTATATGCGGAAGTAGGTACTCCAATAGCAGGTCACAATCTATGTACAATCCGTGTGTGTGTGTGTGTGTGTGTGTGTGTATACATCGAAATCAGTACTTAAACACACTGAATTTTACAGGCACAATGCGTCCCTGCCCCATTGAGTTAATTGAATTCTTTGATCCCTGACTTGGTGATATCTCCACAAAAGAACCCGATACTATCATTTTAATGGAGTTCTCCTACTATAAAGAAATTACCACTTGGTATTGTGTCGCCACTAATGAGCCCCAACCATGCACTTTAACTCCTCTCCCTTCTGTTTCCAGGTGGATTGGATGCTGATCCCTTCCAAGAGCACGAGGAATCCCGGCCATTGACCGACGAGAATGAAGAGGTCATGCAGGCCCTGCTCATCCACGAGAAGAAGAGCGCAGCTGGAGGTGTAGGCGCTTCACCTGCTCCCGCCTCCAACGCCGTCGCTGGCAGCGACTCCGACAGCGACACCAGTGAATCGGACCAAGACAGCCCCGCACCCCAGCCTCCTGTGAAAGCTTACTCCTGTCTCTATGCGGAGGATGATGAAGACGAGGATGAGTTTGAGGAGGTTACTGCAGACCACACAGTCACTGTAGGGGGTCGCCAATACCCTTACAGCGAGGTGAGCCAGCGGCCAGAGCTGGTGGCACAAATGACCCCTCAGGAGAAGGATGCCTACATAGTAAAGGGGCGGAAGATGTTTGAAGAGATGTATGATTGAGCCTCTCCACTAACCTGACAGAGTAACTCACATGCTGGCCCCATCCTGCAGCACACGGGACTAGAATATCCCATGCTGAAGAGGCCATTGCTTGGTTAAACACCTGGAGTAATAGTGTCTGTAGATTATCTTACAATGTTGGATTTTGAACCCAGTAATGGTCTCTATAAGGCGTGTTGGTCTAATTTGGTTTCTTCCTTGTTATTGGAGTCACCCATCGGGCCCAGCAAGGTCAACCCGCTCTCCAAACAACCATTATGAACTACTCATTTCCAGAATGTCCTAGCCACTTGGACTTCATATGGCCAGCTCAATCTTATTCAGCTGTTTTTAGAACATGTTTTTTGCTGACATTTTAATCTAATGGTGTTCGGCTTTTAAAAGAAATGTTTTAAAGACCAAAGCATCAGGAATTTTAGAAGGTTTATACTGTTTAGTTTTAACTCTGACTGTTGGGAAGATGCATGCTCAGGAGGCCGAGACTCGGACCACATGTAACGCCAGAGTTATATGGTAGAGAGATGCAGGCCCATATTTACTAAACACTGCTATTCTCGGCACTAGAAGACGCCTTGTGGTCCATGCAAGTGAAAGGCGTCTTATCAGAAAGGCCTGCATAGTAAATATTGCCCACGGTGTGTATTTTGGTGGTGCAGACCCTTGTCGCGTTCCCCGTTGCTTGATAACCTTGTTCATTTTAAACAGGTCTCTGCTGCTAATTACACAGTGTTATGATACAGAGTGTATCTACTTTCCTGCCAAAGGGATCCTGACAAAACTGTTTAAAGAATAGGGGAACTAAAACATGCTTCTTCTTCTTTCTGCTGCCCCTGGTGCAGCTATCACAAGGCGCTGACCCCACCGATGCGGTCAGGAAAGGAGGTCCCCTCTACTCCCCTTCCAATCACAGCTCTCCACGACCCATGGCTGTCATCAGCCCTAGACAAGAGCTAAACTGCTCTGAAGTTCAGTGAACGTCGGAAGGTCCCTCTGATGTCCAGACCTTTGTGACCTTCACTGAACAGCACAAGGTTAATTGGCCTTTTCATGTTGGCTGTTTGGTTCAAAGCCAGGTCGAGCCAGTCTGCAGGAAAGGAAGAAACGCAGATTGATCTGTGTCCATGCAGCTTCAAGTCTTAGCCCCAGGCAGGAATGTGATCTTCTCTACTCTTCACCGTGCCTTTCCTCTCCCAGCGACCAGCATCTCCCGTGTCGCGCATCATTACTCCACTTTCATTTTTAAACATCCGACACATTTACATTTTGCTTGTGCTGCTTGTTTTTATCAGCTTGTGTTTTTTGTACATAGAACTGAAGTGAATTGTTCTTATATTTCTTTTTTTTTTTTAATCCTTGTTATTTCTCTTAAATAAAGTTGTTTAAAAAAAAAAAAAAATACAAATAAAGTTTGGTGTTTTCACTGGCTTTACCTCTCACCCTACAGCCGTCTCCTGCTGTAACATACAAAGCTGTCTACCAATTTGTGGCACGCCTTTGGTCTGACATACAGCTGTTTCTCAATCGCCCTAATCCTTGTTCCGGTTGATTCTCAATGCCACACATGGTGTCGTTCGTCTGAATCAGCCCCCGGCGAGTCCATCAGCCTGGCCCCTGCACAGACATGTATACATGTATCCGAGTGTGCATGCTTCCTGTCATGACACACGCATCTGTTTGTAATAGAAAGAGAGAATCCGGTGACACAACTTGGGATGCCCCTAAACGCAGGCGTCTAAGTAAAAAGCAATGGAGCAGGGTGCTAAAGCCAAAAAAAACCCTAGTCGAGGCAAAGCAATATATAAAAAAACAGCCAAGCACACCAAACGGCAGGAAAAAAAGGAAGGTATGGCAAAATAAGTTATTTAATGACAGTCAAAAAAATGCATCCAACGTTTCCATGCACATCGAACCCTGATGAAGGTGCCGAAACGTGTTTTTTTTTTACTTTCTATTCATTAAATGACTTATTTTGCCATATCTTGATTTTTTCCCCCTGCTGTTTGGTGTGCTTGGCTCTCTTTTATATACGCATTGGTTTGGAAATGTATTCAATGCACGGCCCATCCGCCTGCTGTGACTTGCACTGCTATCAAACTTTCCGTACTCTTGCTATAACATACACAGCTCTGTCTTCTTGTGCTTGGCCAAGTAGTACAGGATTCCCGTACACACCTCGTGCATTTCAGTCATTTCCCGAGATCGGGATCACCCTGGCGCTGATGGGTTTCCAAGCGGGAATCTTTGTGTGGGTCTAGCTCGAATCTGACAAAGGTTCAACAACTCGCCTGTTTACAATGTTTATCACAAGTCCTTTCACCTCAATGTTGTGTAATCCGTTGGCAGGTATCCGTTCCTTAGTTGGTGTTAAATACACAAGCTTCTAGGTTCAAGCCCTCACTGGGTAATCTTGGAATCTAACTTGATCTACCGTTCCTTGTCGTCGGAAAAGTGAAGTTTACTTCAATCATAAATCTGGTAAGTCTGACCGTTAGACAGGGAATATACGCTATTAGGCAAGAAAAACGTGTATAGTTGCTGAACCCAGCAGGGACAGGTTTAAATCCCAGCCTGAGAGCAGGCTGACTTAATTAGCCTGATCTCAGCTGACTCATTAGAGGACTTTAAAAGCTTAGATGCTCCATTAGTCTCTGCTATGTGAACCAGGATACACGGACCCTGGAACTCTGACGGAGGAGCCAAGAAGACCCGGCCACAAGGTCTGTTTGATGGGACACTGTCTACTCGCTCTGAGACTTGAACCCCACCCCCCTCCCCCCTTTTTCTGTCAGAGGGCACAGCCCTGTTCAGGACTTTTTGTTTGACTGTTCTATTATGCTGAAATTAAGCTCTTCTGTTTGTTCTATTATGCTGAAATTAAGTTACTTTATGTTCCAGGTGTTGAGGCTCTGAATAAAAGCTTGCCCTCTGACCACCCACGTGTCGTCGCAACAGTGACATATACTGTAAAAGACCAATACAAATAATGAACCCTTAGGTAGACGTTGGTTGGATGTTAGTGGGTAACCAGACAGAGGTAATCAAACTTCCGTGGTGCCTTTATAAAATATTTGACACGGGGGGGAAAAGTCCATTAAATGTTACCTCTGGAATATTCTGATTACAACCTATTCCAGAGGTGCTGTTGACTGCTTTTAAAGTGGAAGGCTCTGTCAGGTTGTAACACATGTGGGATGCCCTCTTGAGAAGGCGGAAGACTGCCGGCTGGTTTTAGGCCAGATACAACTTGGGATACCAGCAACAAGCCTTGTACAGGAGCTGTCTGACTCCGGAGGGGCTTGTCATACATTGCAAAGATAGCGTATAATATGGTATCGCATAAAGATCAGTGTATCACTTAGACAAATATATGTATGCATATGATACGTATTTGTAACACGTGGGACAATGTATTTGTAATCTGCAGAGAACTGTGTACCTGTTACACTGGGCAATGTGAATGTGTAATGGACAGAGAGAACGCAGTATCTCCTGTGAAGCAGAGATGAGATATTAGGCTGCAATAAATCTGATCTCCAAGAACTAGAACTTCTATTAGCTAGTGCATCTCACCGCTGCCCACCCAGTGGTGTTTGATACACACCATTACCTACGCTATCAGTAGTTATTAGTTATCCCCTTGGAGACCAGATCTATTGCAGCCTAAGGGCTGGATCCCGCTGGCTACTGCAGCGCCCGCTGTGGCAGACGCTGCAGGGACGAGAGCCCTTCCCTCAATGGCACCGGGCCCGCTGCGAGGGAGGGCCGCAGCGCTGTGGTGAGAGTTGCTCCTGCTCTCAATAGAATTGAGAGCAGGACTTGCCACGGAGTGCTAAGCCACGCCCCCCAGCAGTTCAGCCAATGAGGGCGAACCTGCCGGGTGACGTCATGGCCGCGCCCCCGTCACTCCCTCGCCATGCCCCCCACCCCTGGTCTTTTGGTCTGCTGCTCCCTGCAGACCGGGGAATCGGCTGCATGCAGCGGAGGTACTGGGGCCTCAGCCTAATACCTCATGCCTGCTATACAGAAGATACGACGACAAAGTTATCAACATAGCCATTAGGTCATACATCTGATCTGACTGCTATACAAATGGTGGTATCTTACTGTACATGGCAGATCCCAACATGTTTCCATCTCAGGCTCTAACTCCAACCCCTTAGATATCACCTGTGGTGTCCCGCAAGGCTCTGTTCTGGGGCTCCTAATCTTCTCCGTGTTCATCAATGATCTTCCTACAGCTTGTAAGGGAGGTTCAATACACATGTATGCGGATGACACAATCTTGCATGCACACAGCCATAGCCTCTCTGACATCAGACACGTACGTCAATCTCACTTTTTCAAGACTTGAAAACTTGATTTCCCAAAACAAACAGTTTTTTAACAATTACAAGACTGTAAGAGTTGTATTTGGGAACAAGGCTAAATTTCTAAAGCTACCAATGATGGAGCTACAGATCTGCACAAACTAATCCCATTCTAGCCTTGGTCATCAGTAGTAAGTATCTGGGGAATTGCCTTGATACCCATTTAACATTTGGGTTGCATATTGATCGCATCAGCCTGGTAATAGCAAGGTAAGTATTGATATACTGTGGTGAAAATAGGGATAAATATACTAGTAGAAACACAAACAAAAGTCCCCTAATGAATGCCCTCGCAGTAGTCAGTGTAGTGAAAATGAATAAAAATAAAACCCTTTTAATGATAAATAGTATAAAATAATTTTGTTCAGAGGGGCTCGGTATTTATAGTTCCATGACCAATCCCGTAGACTTGCAAATTGATACTCGCATCCAAAACCTATGCCAAACTTTGTGTACTTTACAGGAACAAATTCTCCCTAAGCCTGCTGGTCAGAAAGCGCATCGCACAGCAGATGCTAATGCCAATTATAGACTATGGGGACATAGTATATGGTATAGAACCCCAAACTCACCTTAGCAAACTAAACACCCTCTATAATTCAATATGCTGCTTTGTCCTTAAATGTAAGTACAACACAGCACTGTAAAATGCTCTAAGAACTAGACTGGCCATCACTTGAGTCTAGGCGCAAAGTACGTTTTTCCTGTCTTGCCTTCAAATGATTTCAGGGATCTAGGCCAAAAGCTTAAACTTGGTATTTTCTGAAATACTACCAGTGCCATGCGCTACCGCAGGGAGACAGTCGGAGATTGGGGAGGTTAATGCATGGCTAAGAAAGTGGTGTAGGAAGGAGGGTTTGGGGTGTTTAGAGCACTGGGATTCCTTCTCGGAGAGATGCTATCTTTATAGTAGGGATGGACAAGCAAGAGGAAATGGACTAGAAAGAATATATATGAATGGGGAAATAGCTAGGAGTCAAGGGAGTGGAGTGGGGACAAGGGAGAGTTTAGCCAGCATGGAGCACCCATATTAAATATAGATACTAGTACATTTCTAAAAACTCTAAAATCAATGGGAGTAGAAAGACAGGAGCAGATAAGATAACAGCCCAGGCTGGTAACCGTGGGGCTGTTCTATAGTGCGTGCGCTTGCTGCACCATGCGCGTGGCAATTATAGATGGCTGAGGTTAGTCAGCCTTTCTATAATAGGACCGCGCGGGCGCACGGCAGTGAGCGTGCAGCCACCGACAGGGGGGAAGAGTAGGAAAATAAAGACTTAGCGCCGCTACCGCCGCTGGAATGTATGTATATGTGTGTATGTATGTGTATGTATCTGTATGTATGTATGTATATGTGTGTGTATGTATGCATGTGTATGTATGTGTATGTATGTATGTATATGTGTGTGTATGTATGCATGTGTATGTATGTGTATGTGTGTGTATGTATGCATGTGTATGTATCTGTATGTATGTATGTGTATGTATCTGTATGTATGTATGTATATGTGTGTGTATGTATGCATGTGTATGTATGTATGTGTATGTATGTATGTATATGTGTGTGTATGTATGCATGTGTATGTATGTATGTATATGTGTGTGTATGTATGCATGTGTATGTATGTGTATGTGTGTGTATGTATGCATGTGTATGTATCTGTATGTATGTATGTGTATGTATGTGTATGTATGCATGTGTATGCATGTGTATGTATGTGTATGTATGTATGTATGCATGTGTATGTATGTATGTATATGTGTGTGTATGTATGTGTATGTGTGTGTATGTATGCATGTGTATGTATCTGTATGTATGTGTATGTATGTGTATGTATGCATGTGTATGTATGTGTATGTATATGTATGCATGTGTATGTATGTGTATGTATGTGTATGTATGCATGTGTATGCATGTGTATGTATGTGTATGTATGTGTATGTATGTGTATGTCTGCACAATGATAATAAATATTTTATTTTTACAAATGTGTTTTTTTTTTTAAATAATAAATAATAAATTACACATCCACACATACATAAGCATAAACACATACACACAGTACCTTCCCTGCCTGTCGGTCCCGGCAGCAGGGACTGTATACCCACAAAAAGCGCGCAGCACGGCCGCACACAGTATAGAACGATGTCGTAGGCATTACTGACACATGGTGGGATGAAACTCATATCTGGGTAGTTAAATTAGAGGAGTATTGGCTTATTTGGAGGGATCGAGCAAATAGAAGAGGTGGTGGAGTATGATTATATGTTAAACTGGTTTTAATACCTCTTAAAAGGGACGATGTTTATAAAGGGAATAATGAATATGTAGAGACTTGGTAAATAGAAATTAGCAGTGGGGGTAAAAGAACAAAAAAATGTTTGTGGGGATATGCTTCAAACCACCAAATATCTGTGGGATTGAGGAAGCCAAACTACTTTTGCATATGGAGAAGGCAGCAAAATTAGGTCATGTATTAATAACGAGTGATTTTAATAAGTCCAAAAATCGATCAGAGCATTGAGATTAGAAGTACAACTAATAGAAAGAGAGAATCCGTTGACACAACTTGGGATGCCCCTAAACGCAGGGGTCTAAGCAAAAAGCAATGGAGCAGGGTGCTAAAGCCAAAAAAAAACCTAGTCGGGGCAAAGCAATATATAAAAAAACAGCCAAGCACACCAAACGGCAGGAAAAAAAAGGAAGATATGGCAAAATAAGTCATTTAATATCAAGCAACGTAGAAATAATAAACATTCAAGTTAGGGAACATTTGGGAAACGGTGATCATAACATGGTCTCATTTGAAATAAACTATCAAAAAACATATGAGATCAACCGACTTAATTTTAGAAAGGCAGATTTTAGTAAACTAAGGAAGAGTCTACAAGTCTATAAGGAATAAATTGGGATGTGGTTCTTGCACGAAACAATATGGAAGAAAAATGGGCAATCTTTAAAACATTGTTAGATAAGTACATTTATCAGTGTATACCTGTGGATAATAAATATTCCGAAACCAGTCTAAACAAACGTGGCTGCAAAAAGAGGTAGGGAAAGAAATAGGAAGAGGCAGCATTTCAATTCTTATAAGTCAGAAGGGACGGAGGCAGCATATCAGAATTAGCAAAAATGGAAACCGAAAAATAAGATTGTGATAGAAAGTGAGATCAACTCTATAAAGTTATTCAGGTAGATTAATAACCAAAAGATTAGAAAAGAGAAGATACAGTAAGACCCTTTCAGTGTGAGATGGGCTGGCAGATTATTGCAATAGTGGAAAGAAAAGGTGCACTCACTCGACTTTTCCTTAAATGCCCCCGGGGCACGCCTGTGACAACAGGGGGTAGCCAGCCTTCACTAATGAAGGTCACGCCCAGCTGTTTACCCCTTAAACCATTGGCAAGGGCTGAGAGTGCCAGCTCTTGGGTCTGATATTGTACATTACCGTGTTGCCCTGTAATTCTGTTCCCTTTATACTGTCCCCCATAGGGTTAGAAGCTAGGAACCGCGTGTGTGGGGTTAACTATGTAAGCCCAGTGGGCCAGTTAATGCTTCTGTGCTATACAGGTAATCCTCGCTTTACGACATTCAGCTTTCCGTTGGATGCGTTTTCTGACGGCGCATAATGCTGTCCAAAAACACATTATCCGCCGCCGGTTTCGCATATCCGACAGAAACCACCGCCAGTTAACATGGGTCCCGCTATCCGACGGTCCGCTATCCGACGCGGGATTGCAGGACGCATTCTGTCGGAAAAGCAAGGACTGCCTGTATTTCCTTTTGACTCGTGGTCCCGTAGCTGCCTGTGCAAGCTTATAAGTGGGTTGCCTTGTATGTGTGGCCCCTTATGAGAAATAGCTGCAGGGCAGAGACTTCTGGAACATGAGGAAAAAGGGGGATATTTGTGGGCAAACAGGGTTAAATTGTAGAGAGGAAGGAATGGTCACTACTTCCTAGAGCACCAAACACAAGCGTTTATGGTTCAATACGGGACATGATTTCAGTTCTCTACCTGGCTGGAAGGGGTGGTATTTGATGCCAGTCGGTAAGGTTAGCATTATTGGGACTTATATGGGTCACAGTTGGTATGACGGCGGTCACATTTTCCTATGCCCCTTGTCCACATTTGCTTATTAACCTCCGACTGGTTTATTCATATTAATATAACCACCCCACGTTTATCCATATTATATGCACTTTATACCTCATACCTGCTTGGAGACTCCAATCCTAAGCTGTACCTGGACAGTGATTGCATATCACAATACATATGATTGTTTAGCATTTGGATTACAGGAGTTCACTCTCCATTCTTTCTGGGCAAACAGGATTAACCTGTATTACCTGCCAGCAAGGTATTAGAGCTGGGTCTAGAAGGCTTATATCCTAGAACAGGTTTTAGAGCCCCAGTT
Source organism: Ascaphus truei (assembly GCF_040206685.1). NCBI lineage: Eukaryota > Metazoa > Chordata > Amphibia > Anura > Ascaphidae > Ascaphus > Ascaphus truei. The sequence continues at coordinate 430,629,930 of NC_134485.1, read as the reverse complement.
CACAGACCCCACGTTTTAGGTCCAAATTGTAGTGTGCACGTTTTAGTGTTGCTGTGTTTTAAAACTACAATGCATTTTGTGTTTGTGCTGTGAGCTGAACTGCATGCAGAAAAACCAGTTTTGTGACAAAAGGCAGCCAGATGTGGATTAGCATTTCAATGCCACCAGCCCAAGTATAGGGACTCCCTGTGTTAATTGCAAATGACATGCAAGTTTGTGGCACATGGTGAGGGGGGAGGGCTGTGGACTTGCTATCTGGAGTAGAAAGCCTTTGTTCCAGCTAGACATTAAGGAACCTACTCAGCAGGGGGTATGGGGCTAGCCAGGAAAACGGTTCCTGGGTTTCAAACTCATAGACACGATTTTCATTGGCACGTTTTTGAATTTTCCCCTCCTCTCATTGAATGCACAAACACAATCCGTGCTCTAATTGCATTTCACTTCATCTGTTCCCCACTTCTTCTCGCCGGCTTCATACAGTTCCTTTGCGTCCTGCTTAGCGAGTGAACCCCTCAATGTATTAGATAGGCATCAAGCCCTATATAAGGGAGTGTAGTGTAGCAGATCTCTCACTTTTTTGTTGGAGATTTGAAGAGACAAGGAGCTGCTGGCGGGCTTCTCAAAGGTGCTTCTTGGTGAAAGAGCTATACACACCTGCAGAGAAGCATGGAGAAGCCCAGCCAGCAGGCTGGAACCAACCGGAGCAAACAGGGTAACGCCTTTTGCTGAAGCAGGCGCCCTCCAACTAGGAAAGGGCTAGCTCTCCACCCCCAGACCCCAGTAAGTGTGTATATATTCTGTATTTTGTGTTTCTGTGTGTTTCCGAAGTCTTATCCAAATAAACCTCATTTTATTTCACTGCCTTGTTTTGCCTATTGACTGATCCCTTAAATATAAATGTGTTAAAAGACCTGGTTTACCGTGACAGCGCCCATTGCCGATGAGGGCGCCATCCATATCAAACAATTTCCTGCAATTTGAAGGAAGAAAGTGGCACGCCAGACGACTACGGCAAACGCTCAAAAGCTTTTAATGGAACAGGATCGACGTGTCGGTTCTGCAACTGGGGACCTTTGTCAAGATGACTACCAAGTAAGACACACTGCTTAAATGCAGTCTAAAGTGCACCTGCGTTGGCATAATTACGTGGTGCGTGCATAGGCTACGTCATCAGTGTAACCAAAATTGGTGGCCTAACCGTGGCGTCAGATTACTAACCACCGCACCCGAGCAATGCCCCGGCAGAAAGGACCGCGCGTGTGTGGTGCTGTGTCAGATAATACCCATAGGTGAAATATACGAAAGATTGTAATATATAACCGCACTAGACACTGACACTGACAAAGACACCGGACCGTGGAGAGTGTTACACTCGCGATGAATATAAATAAACAATGTTAGTCTTGACATAGTTAAACACAGTTAATCAAAGCTTTGCTGAAAGCAATCCGTTAAATCTTCATGCATATAGGCGCTAAAGTGCGATTACAGATGCTGGGTGATGGAAAGCCGTCCAATAGTAGCCCATAGAGTCCAGATGAAAGATATACAACATCTAAAAGAATGTATCCATGTCGCCGACACTTGGGAATTGATCAACTCTGGCAATAGTATCAACTGTGGCTCTCGAAACGAAAACTGCCTCAATGACTCTCCATTCCTCAATGCGCTCTCAACAGATCTCTACAAGTGATGATAATACAGTAAGTGAAGAGCAATAAAGCTGTACGCCAAAGAACACAGTGCCTGATATTATTAATTCATTATTCAATCCGGCAAATGATTCACTGAACCGTTCAAAGCAACTGCTGACTCATAACAAGAAAGGGTACAGATCTGACCCGGGTTTTAGAGAACAGACTGTGGTTCAAAAAGGTGCTGCTGTTTTTAATGGTCGCAGTAAAGTAAAGCATGGCCCGCCAAAATAACCAATCCATTTAATTTCTTACGTCTGGGGGATATCACGGGCAGTACCTTGTGGTGTTAATTCTACTATAACATCATGTGGTACCTTACGTCTCGGAAATGGCTCTTCTCGGAATCCACGGACAGTACCCTAGAGACACGATTGCTGAGAGCGATTGAATACAGGAACCTTAAGTCACACAGCCACCAACACCATGGACAGTACCTGTTAATTATGAACTGTCAGCCTGAGTTGTAGAGAACCATAAAATGATAGACCGTCACTTAAACCCAACATCACTCTCTCTTTCACATGGGTCATACCAACTGGCTATTCCAGACGGCAAACTCTTGTAAATACATGACATACTGGTAGTATCACGGGATACTTAATGTCCATGGACGCAAATGACAACAAATGCAAACATTTTTGAAAATATGGACAGAGTAATCCGATAATATCAACAGTTGCCAGAAAACGAGAGAATCTGAGTTTTTCATTCAGTCCACGTGGAAATACTGTGTCTAGTTCAAAGATTCATATGGCCTCTCTTTGCAATTTTACACGTAAGTGCTGTATTATCCGTTCTTAGGCAGGAGGAACACTTGCTATAAGTAAGCTTGTATGTATTCATGTATGTTGATCGCGGTAGCAGTATTGCACTGCATGAGTTTAGATTACAGCCCTTTTTTGCAGCAGCTGGCAGGCAGATTAAGCACAATTGAACACACCTCATTGAGTGCTGCAGTCTAGCTAGCAGCAGGGTATTTAAACTTCACAGGCAGTCTCTCCCGTGACCTCCTGACGAAGCACTACGTGCGAAACGCGTGAGGTCACGTGAGGCTGCTCCGTGGACTTTCTGTGAGTGAAGAGAGAGACACATCTTGAGGAGCAGGGGTTTCTTGCGGCGCGAGTGCACAGTGCTGGTCCGGACCCTTTACACCCACTTTCCCCGGCTGTGTAAACCAGGAGCTCCCTGATGGTGTTTCTTACTATTGGGCAATTGTAAGTTAAACATTTTTTTTTTTTTTTAAAGCACTGTTAATTTTTGTCTTTTTGAAATGTTGTTTCTTTTGCCTTTTTCACATTGTGTGTGTATGTGTGTGTGTGTATGTATGTGTGTGTGTGTGTATGTGTGTGTATGTATGTGTGTGTGTGTGTGTGCAACCTCTTAATTTGAGGTTGTTTTAATAAAGATAATTAGTGTTTGCTCAGTGCGCTTTCTGCCTATGTTTTTCTCTTTGCTATAATAACCGTTTCACATCCCCATCCTCTCGCCCACATGACCGAAGACCATCCTGTATACTGTAAGGAGGCTAATTGATGTCCCTTTTCAAGAAAATGTTTGGCCACAGGGTCATCTGATTCCGCTCTGGTCAATACCAAGCGTATGCTAGAGCGATGCTCGTTCACCCTTCCTTTACATTTTCTATCCCTCTTGCCCACATGAACTATCCCACACAGACAAAATATGAGATAGAGGACTGCTGTTGATAAACAGGAAACACGATGTAAGAATAGACTTCCCAGAGTGTGGATGCTTGAATTGGATGCCCTCAATAAGCCCATTCCTGCATGTCATGAAACCTTTACATCGGAAACAACCTTTTTTTTTAAGAGGACCCTGTAGACAACATTGTGGAAATAGATGTAGGTATTTCTCCATGGGTTTTCCTTTCGGATTTTTATTCCTTTAATATATCCAAACATGGGTTTCCGTTGCGTGAAGGGAAGCAGCTTAGGATCAGTTCCCCATATGGGCTACTGCTGTGCCACAGATTTCTTAAGCTCATTTGAAATGCTGGCTAATGTGGTAATTAACGGCAATCCTTTTATCCTTATGTTGCAACAGTGTGTCTCTGACCAATTGTAAGGCCTTTTGTGCACTGATGCTGACCTCTTTGTTGTTATAACCTCTAGAGATACTTATGTAACGGGTTTTCCCCCCCCAATCTCACATTGGCCCGGGTACTCTAACAACCAACCCCCATTACGTGTTTGTGTTTGGTGGTGCACCTGTAGGCAACAGGACTCCTGAGTCTCCCGCTTGATGGTATTAGGGGATGTCATCAGGACAGGTAGCTGAGGTAGTGGGTGCGAGTTCAACTTACATCATGTGCAGCGCCTCCACCTCATCAGGATCTATGCTTCCGCAGGGAGATGGTCTTGGTGAGGAACTCCTTCTCGGTGGTGACTGCCACTGTTGAGTAACTTCACACTCACACAGTGGGGGTTTCGTTAACAAGGCATCTTTATTGCAGATTGGGATGTAGCAGACTGCCCCATGCAGCTGCCGGCTCTAGCCGCACATCTCTCCGCGCTGTCCCTTCGCCAGGTACGCCCTCCCAAATTGAAGTGGGATTCCCTCTTCTCCTAGGGAGATCCTCTCTGTGCCAGGTCCCTGGGCACAGAGTGGCTTAGACAGGTGGATTGGTCAACCTGGACTACTTGTTACGTCACTAGGGTCACAAAGTGTTCCTACAATCCCTTATGCAGGAAAATACAACTTCCCAACAACTTCCCACAGCTCCTGGAACACACTCTAACTTACTGTGCTGTGCCTTATATACTTCAGGAGGCAGGCCACTCCCCTCCATACATAGGGCATCTCACCATGGTGTGAGGGAAAACCTCCATAACTACTGCTGGCATTCCTGTACTTACCAGGACTTACTGCCAACAGAGAGGAAAGCAATATACCATTATTATGCATGGCTATACTTATGTGTTCATTTGCAATATTTCACCTTCTGGGATCCTGACAATTCAGTAAAATTGCGAGTATGGTAGTCCTTTTTTTTTTAGGGGAATAGGATGAAAACTGGACGTCAACAACATTGTGTTGCGATCAGTTTGTTTCTAATACAAATGTGTGTGTAAAGAGGTACCTGCTCGGTTGACAAGGACATTTAGGTCATTTATGCTGGTATCGGTGTAACTGATGGACGCAGTAGAGTATTTTATGATTTACGGAACTCGAGCAATTCACATTATGTCCCAGACCATAGAAAGAATAGATCATCTATATATCTGTGCTAGTTAGAAATTAAGGCCCTTATTCGTTAAGGAGTGATAAGCGCCAGTGACGTGCTACGGCGTGAAAGCCCCATTGACTTTAATGGGGCGTTTCTCCGATCACACATCATCTGCACTTATCACTCCTTACAGAATAAGCCCCTAAGTGTCTATACCTATACTCCCCCATCTCTGCCTCCCCTCCGAGCTGCATTATCCTCAGCCTCTACCTGGACTAACGCCTCCGCCATTTGTGAGCGCGAAACGTAGGACAACCAGCTTGCCTGCCAGTGGCCCCCAGGACACATTAAAAAAATTCCCGTGCACAGCATGTGCAAAAGGCCGAGGATAATGCAGCTCGAAGGGGAAGCGGTGATGGAGGAGCTCGCTTTCAGCAACCCATACCTGGACTACCGCCACTGCCATCTGTGAGCCTACTAGTCCAGCGCACTCATCATGGGAGGCGCCCCGTCCCTGCCACATAATAGTGTTGGCATGGCGGGCAGTACTGACACTCTTGCACACCGATGACACTACTACCCAGCAGGGCCCAACATGGCCTCTGTTGTTTTAGCGGCAGCTCCTCTTTTGGTTGCCCCCCCCCCCGGGCAGGTGCCCAGCCGGCCTGCCCACCCCTTAATCCGTTACTAGGATTGCTTGTAGATAGAACATTTAGCAATAGTGCTCAATGTCAGGCAGTAGCTGCACAGGCAAAAAGGATATTATCTTGTGTAACACTCCCCCCCCCCTTACGGGAGATCTGCATGTTACTGTGTACTGGTGCGGTGTAGCTCACTGCTGTAGGCCAGGAAGCCTGAGTCTCCACGATGGTAGCTGGAATAGCAACGGGACATATCGGTGCTTCATCGGTGCAGCACCTCCATCCTGTAGGGTAGCTGCCGGATGCAGATGGTACCCCCTTTTCCAGTAAACACACAGAGAATGAAATACATGCCCCCTTTTCCAGTAAACACACAGAGAATAAAATACATGCCAGGGCCGGGAAACACATAGCATGGGGCACTAGGCATACACAGTATGGATGGATGGGAAGAAAGCATCATTTTGCCACACCTTGAATATTGAGCACAGTTTGGGGCCCCATGCCATAAAAATACATTATGAGACACCAACATGACTAAAAAGTAATTAATAAAAAGTGCAGAGAAGAGCCACCAAATTAAAAAGTAGATGTGGGGGTATGATAACTATATACAAATATATTCGGGGACAGCAAAAGGCGCTTTCATAATAACTAATCATCCCAAGGGCAGTACAAAGGACTCGGGGGCATCCCTTAAGGTTGGAGGACAGGAGATTTCACCAGCAACAAAGGAAATGGTTCTTTACAGGGCGATTAAAATCTGGAATGCATTACCCATGAAGATTGTAATGACAGATACAAGATTAGAAAAGATTAGACATTTTTAGAAAATCTGATTGCCAATATTTGGAGTCAGGAAGGAATTTATTTTTCCCCTTATGAGATATCATTGGATGATGTGTCACTGTGTTTTTTTTTTTGCCTTTCTCTGGATCAACAAGTAAGTATAGATATTGGATCTGTCGTGTACATTTAGCATAGGTTGAATTCGATGGACATGTCTGTTTTCAACCTTATCTACTATGTAACTATGTATCTTAAACACAGAACAATGTATATATAAGGTGCAGAGCAGTGTATATATGTAACAAGCAGTCATATTTATCTGTAACATGTAGAGCAGTGTGTCTGTAACGTACAGAGCCGTGTGTATCTGTAACATGCAGAGCAGTGTGTATCTGTAACATGCAGAGCAGTGTGTATCTGTAAAATGCAGAGCCGTGTGTGTCGGTAACGTACAGAGCCATGTGTATATGTAACATGCAGAGCAGTGTGTATCTGTAAAATGCAGAGCCGTGTGTGTTGGTAACATGCAGAGCAGTGTGCATCTGTAACATGCAGAGCAGTGTGTGTGTAACGTGCAGGGCAGTGTGTGTCTGTAATGTGCAGAGCATTGCGTATCTGTAACATGCAGAGCGGTGTATGTTTAACACAGAGCAGTGTGTATGTGCAATACGCAGAGCAGTGTGTATGTGTAACACGCAGAGCAGTGTGTATGTGTAACAAGCAGAGCAGTGTGTATGTGCAACACGCAGAGCAGTGTGTATATGTAACACACAGAGTAGTGTGTATCTGTAACCCGCAGAGTGATGTGTATCCGTAACATGCAGAGTAGTGTGTATCTGTAACCAGCGGAGCAGTGTGTATGTGTAACACGCAGAGCAGCGTGTATGTGTAACAAGCAGCGTGTATGTGTAACACGCAGAGCAGCGTGTATGTGTAACACGCAGAGCAGCGTGTATGTGTAACACACAGAGCAGCGTGTATGTGTAACACGCAGAGCGGTGTGTATGTGTGTGACAGAGTGAAGTCAACTCCTATCAGTTACGCCTGGGAGACATATGTCTGAGTGCTTCATCCAGCACTCATAAGGGTTAACTCGGGTGGAACTTAGATAGTCAGGAAGTAAGCTGACACCTGAGAGCCAGAAAGGTAGAAAAGGATCTTGTTACCAGCAGTAGCTGGCTCTCTCAGACAAGAGCACATGGATAGATGTGCTGCTAGCCAGAAGGATACAACACTACTTACTGCAGCCAAAGTAAGATTTGTTTCATTTGTTTTCATGACTGCTTAAAAGACTCTGAAGGTTTGGTTATGGTTTAGCCAGCCAGCCTGCTAGATAGGTCTGCTGTGTTAGTCAGTTTTTCTCCCATCACGGAGCAGGATTTATTTTTGTTAAAGGGACAGTGTACCCGCATGTTATGTTACTGTGGAGAAATAAAGCCATTGAACATTTTTCATTATCCTGAAACTACACGTGTGGACTGTTTCCTGACCTCGGCTACAGGCCGTCCTGCCACAAGTGGTGTCAGAAGTGGGATGTCGGACGGCCCCTGTATCTGAAGGGCCACACAAAAAAAAAAAAAAAATTCTCAGTTCCTTGAGCAACAGCTCCAGCTAGCACAGAAGCAAGCAGAACATCAAGCCCAGCAAGCTGAGCGACAAGCCCAGCTATTCCAAATAACCCACCGGTGATGCTGCATAAAATGAAGCCAACCGAAAACCCAGAGGCATTTCTCCTCACTTTTGAAAGGGTAGCCACGGCCCACGGCTGGACAGTTGATCGCTGGGTAACGACTCTGGCTCCACTCCTCATAGGGGAAGCTCAGGCAGCCTACCAGGCTCTTCCAGCAGACGAGGCCATGGACTATCAGCAACTAAAGGCTGCTATTCTTTGGCTATTGCCAATAAAGAAAAGTTTTTGCCAGACCTGTTCTCTGCTGGATGCTGTGCGCTACACACCTACATCTCTGCTATTCTGGATTGCCTAGGCCTCACTCCAGAGACCTACCGACAGCGGTTCCGGACAGTCAAATATGCAAACAAAGACAGACCCCGGGTCGTAGCCCACCGCTTAGTAGACTTATGTACCAGGTGGATACAACCGGAGAAGCATACCAAGGAAGAGATCCTTGAACAGTTTGTGCTCGAGCAGTTCATACAGGTACTGCCCCCCTCCTCCCGCTCCTGGGTAAAAAGACATGCTGCATGTTCCCTGAATTCAGCGGTCCGCTTGGTGGAAAACTTCCTTGGTGATGACACCCAACAGGATAGCTGGGAACGGTCCGTGCAAACACCAGTTGCTTCCGGTGATGCTAGAGGCAGGATAGCACACAATCGAGGGGTCTACAACCCGCCAGCTCGGGAGATCCAGTCAACCCGATCGGAAGACCCTTTCCCATCTCGGAGGGTTCCTGGTACAAACTCCCGCAGAGACGCCCATCCTGGGTCCGAGGCCACTGGATCACTCAAGGGAGGCCGCCACCCACAGTATTCCCCGAGAACCTGGACTCCTGTCACCCACCCGGTGGAGAGGATAACCCCACCAACCAGAAGGGAGGACCCCATCCAACAGCGGAGAGGTCCAAACACCGAGCCCTGTCGAGAGCTTCCGCGGACGACCGAGTTTGCGAACTCAGGAGATGAGGAGATGGACTGTTCATATGGCAGAACCACTGCCACAGCTTGTCTACGAGGGGACCACAATCCGTGGTTAGTCCCAGCATCTCTGGAGGGGACAAAAGTAAACGCCATGCTGGACTCGGGCTCTGGAAAAACCCTGATCCTAGAGGGCCTAATTCCAAGCAATAGACTATCTTATGATTCTCCTTGGAATATAGAGTGTATCCATGGGGATACAAAGAGATACCCGACGGCGAACGTTCTACTACGTATACAGGATAAAGAGGCTAGCCTACTAGTGGGAGTTGCCCCCTGGCTACCTGCTCCTGTTCTACTTAGCCGAGACTGGCCCTACCTCGAAACATTGTTGGCTTCTACTCCTACAGAGCCTACTTCTCTGGTATCGGAGAAGCCCGGAGACTTGTTCCCTTTTTCCCCAGAGATTTTCCCCGGTAGACACCATGTCCCAAAGACACGTAAACAGAGACGTGCGGAAAAAGAGGACTGGTTAAGAAAGGCTGGGACTTTTGGTAACATTAGTCAGCCCAAAGGACTGCAGGTCATGGCCGGGGATAACCAGGGTGGGGAACAGATAGATACGGGAGTGTTGCCAGCCCTGGATCTTCCTGACTTCCGTCAGAGGCAGAGGGAGGACCCAGCTCTGGCTAGACAATATGAGAAGGTGGTACAGGTCAACAACAAGATAATAGATGAACAAGGTGTAAAAGTGTATCCACATTTTGAACTGTTGAATGACATACTATATCGTGTGAATAAGGTTACACAAACAGGGGAGGTCATTCGAAAGATGCTAGTCCCTAAAGGGTTGATTAAAACAGTGTTCACCCTAGCCCATACTCTCCCATGGGGTGGTCATTTGGGCAGAGATAAGACCACGGACCGCATCTTGTCCCGGTTTTACTGGCCAGGCATACATGGTGACATCATGAAACTATGTGAGACATGTCCTGAATGCCAGTTAACTAGCCAAAAAGGACAGAAGCCGGCTCCCTTGGTTCCTCTGCCCTTGGTAGCCGTCCCATTCGAGAGAATTGGGAAAGATCTGGTCGGACCTTTAGAACCCCCTGCAAAGGGACATAAATTTATACTCGTTGTTGTTGATTATGCCACCAGATATCCTGAGGCCTTCCCTCTGAGATCAGCCAGTTGCTAAACAGGTTGCTCACAGGCTGTTAGAACTGTTTTCTAGGGTAGGACTTCCCCAAGTAATGTTAACTGGCCATGGAACAAATTTCATGGCAAAGTTAATGCAGGATGTCCTGAAGTTATTGGAGGTAAAATCCGTCCGGACCTCGATCTACCATCCTCAGACTGATGGATTGGTAGAGAGGTTTAACCGTACTTTAAAATCTATGCTTAGGAAATTTGTGGACACTGAAAAGCGAGCTTGGGATGAACTTCTCCCTTTCCTGTTGTTTGCGGTACGAGAAGCTCCCCAATCATCCACAGGCTTCTCCCCGTTTGAGCTCCTATATGGACGCCAACCTCGGGGTATTCTCGACCTACTGAAGGAATCCTGGGAGGAGGAGCCCTCCCCCTCCAAGAATACCCTTCAGTATGTCATAGACCTTAGAAACCGCCTAGACATGATAGGTCGGTTTGCGAAGGAAAACCTCCAATCTGCTCAAGAACGTCAAGAGAGGCAGTACAACCAAAATGCTCGCTTGAGGGTCTTCCAACCTGGGGACCAAGTGATGCTACTACTACCGACATCAGAGAGTAAACTCCTTGCGAAGTGGCAGGGTCCTTTCCAAGTTATCCGCCGCACCGGGGAGGTGAACTATGAGATCTCTCAACCAGGGTCCAGGAAGGGTAAACAAATCTACCACGTGAACCTCCTGAAACCCTGGAAAACGATGAGATCGCTGTTCATTCACCCTCGGGAAGGAGAGACGGATTTGGGTCCAAAGCTTCCAAAGGGTAGTACGTACACTGACCATCAGGTTCCCATGGGAGAGCAGTTAACAACGGAACAAAGGTCAGACCTACTTGATGTATGTGACCAGTTCTCAGATGTTTTTTCTGAGTTGCCAGGGCAGACTGATTTAGTGTCCCATAGGATTGAGACAGAACCTGGCGTAAAAGTACGGTCCCGTCCCTATAGATTGCCAGAGGGCCGAAAAGACCTGGTAGAGAGGGAGATAATAGACATGTTGGAATGGGGCGTGATCGAGGAGTCCCACAGTGAATGGTGTAGCCCTATCGTGTTGGTCCCTAAACCAGATGGGAAGGTGAGGTTTTGCGTAGATCTGCGAAAGGTAAATGCTGTATCCAGATTCGATGCATACCCAATGCCTAGGGTGGATGAATTGCTTGATTCGCTTGGTAAAGCAGAGTATATCTCCACCCTAGATCTCACGAAAGGATATTGGCAGATACCTCTAGCGGAAGAATCCAAATGCAAAACTGCCTTCGCCACCCCTCTCGGTTTATACCAATTCTTCACTATGCCATTTGGGTTACATGGGGCTCCAGCCACGTTCCAAAGGTTAATGGACAAGGTACTACGACCCCATAGGGCATATGCCGCGGCCTACTTGGATGACATTGTCATCTATAGCAGACACTGGCAGTCTCATATAAAAAGGTTAAGGGCAGTCCTAACGTCCTTAAGAGAAGCAGGGCTCACTGCAAATCCAAAAAAATGTGCCCTGGGTAAATCCACTACAAAGTACTTGGGCTATGCCATTGGGGGAGGGATAGTAAGGCCACTAGCTTGCAAGGTGGCCGCCATAAAGGAAGTCCCCACCCCACAGACAAAGACACAGGTCCGCTCCCTTTTGGGGTTAGCATGGTATTACCGGCGGTTTATCCCCAATTTTTCGGAAATTTCTGCACCCCTAACAGATCTGACAAAAAAGGGTGCCCCAACCCAAGTTAAATGGTCTTGGTAGTGCCAAGACGCCTTTGACATGCTAAAAAAGTGCCTGTCAGAGGGCCCTCCTCTTCAGAGCCCAGATTTTAAAGAGCCCTTCATCATCCAGACGGATGCCTCAGAGGTAGGACTGGGAGCAGTGCTGTCTCAGCAATTTGATGGTGTTGAACACCCCATACTGTTCATCAGCCGGAAGCTATTCCCAAGGGAAGTGAGGTATTCCGTTATTGAGAAGGAGTGCCTCGCTGTAAAATGGGCAATTGAGGCCTTGATACATTATGTCGCCGGAGTACACTTCACCCTGGTCACTGACCATGCGCCCTTGAAGTGGTTAAACACCATGAAGGACACAAATCCAAGGTTGACCAGGTGGTATATTGCCCTCCAACCCTTCTCGTTTGATATTCAGCATAGACCTGGAAAGGCTGATTTTTTGTCAAGGGAAGGAGTGGAGGGTCGGGCTTCAGCCGTGTGGGACACTAGCCACACACAAACAGGGGAGGTATGTGACAGAGTGAAGTCAACTCCTATCAGTTACGCCTAGGAGACATATGTCTGAGTGCTTCATCCAGCACTCATAAGGGTTAACTCAGGTGGAACTTAGATAGTCAGGAAGTAAGCTGACACCTGAGAGCCAGAAAGGTAGAAAAGGATCTTGTTACCAGCAGTAGCTGGCTCTCTCAGACAAGAGCACATGGATAGATGTGCTGCTAGCCAGAAGGATACAACACTACTTACTGCAGCCAAAGTAAGATTTGTTTCATTTGTTTTCATGACTGCTTAAAAGACTCTGAAGGTTTGGTTATGGTTTAGCCAGCCAGCCTGCTAGATAGGTCTGCTGTGTTAGTCAGTTTTTCTCCCATCACGGAGCAGGATTTATTTTTGTTAAAGGGACAGTGTACCCGCATGTTATGTTACTGTGGAGAAATAAAGCCATTGAACATTTTTCATTATCCTGAAACTACACGTGTGGACTGATTCCTGACCTCGGCTACAGGCCGTCCTGCCACAATGTGTAACATGCAGAGTGGTGTGTATGTGTAACATGCCGAGTATTGTGTATCTGTAACACGCAGAGCAGTGTGTGTGTTACACACAGAGCAGTGTGTGTATGTGTGACACGCAGAGCGGTGTATATGTGTAACACGCAGAGCAGTGTGTGCATGTTTAACACGCAGAGCAGTGTGTGCATGTGTAACACGCAGAGCAGTGTGTGCATGTGTAATACGCAGAGCAGTGTGTGCATGTGTAACACGCAGAGCAGTGTGTGCATGAGATAACACGCAGAGCAGTGCGTATGTGTAACACGCAGAGCGATGTACGTATGTGTAACACGCAGAGCGATGTACGTATGTGTAACGCGCAGAGCGGTGTGTGTATGTGTAACACGCAGAGCGATGTGTGTATGTGTAACAAACAGAGCGGTGTGAATGTGTAACACGCAGAGCGGTGTGTGTATGTGTAACACGCAGAGCGGTGTGTGTATGTGTAACACGCAGAGCGGCGTGTGTATGTGTAACACGCAGAGCGGCGTGTGTTTGTGTAACACGCAGAGCGGTGTGTATATGTGTAACACGCAGAGCGGTGTGTGTATGTGTAACACGCAGAGCGGTGTGTGTATGTGTAACACGCAGAGCAGTGTGTATGTGTAACACGCAGAGCGGTGTGTGTATAACATGCAGATCAGTGTGTGTATGTGTACCATGCAGAGCAGTGTGTATGTGTAACACGCAGAGCGGTGTGTATGTGTAACGCAGAGCGGTGTGTGTGTGTAACACGCAGATCAGTGTGTGTGTGTGTGTGTGTAACACGCAGAGCGGTGTGTGTATGTGTAACACGCAGAGCGGTGTGTATGTGTAACGCAGAGCAGTGTGTATGTGTAACACGCAGAGCGGTGTGTGTATGTGTAACACGCAGAGCGGTGTGTATGTGTAACACGCAGAGCGGTGTGTATGTGTAACACGCAGAGCGGTGTGTATGTGTAACACGCAGAGCGGTGTGTGTATGTGTAACACGCAGAACGGTGTGTATGTGTAACGCAGAGCGGTGTGTATGTGTAACAAGCAGAGCGGTGTGTATGTGTAACAAGCAGAGCCGTGTGTATGTGTAACGCAGAGCGGTGTGTATGTGTAACACGCAGAGCGGTGTGTATGTGTAACGCAGAGCGGTGTGTATGTGTAACGCAGAGCGGTGTGTATGTGTAACACGCAGAGCAGCGTGACAGATCTTTCTCAGGCAGAGAATTAGATAGAGCTTGTGAACCTCCTACAGAGAAGGAGTAATTGCTCCATGTAAGAATGACAGATAACCGCATCTCTGTAACGTGTATAATGGATTCATTCTCATCATGTTTTTACTTCTATTGTCGTATAAATAATCCTGTCCCTTAGAAATAAAAATATGTTAGCTGGGAAGAACATCTGATCTCTAACTCTTCATTTCCTCCTACATCAGCCTCGCTCTGTTACTCATCATCTCTGCTTCTGCTCTTTATGCCCACTCACCATCTGCCTCCCACTCACCCCTCCCACTCACCACCTATCTTCCACTCATTCCTCCCACTCACCTCTCCCACTCACTTCTCCCACTCACCATCTATCTCCCACTCAACCTTCCCACTAACCATCTATCTTCCGCTCATTCCTCCCACTCACCATCTCTCTTCCACTCACCCCTACCACTCAGCATTCCCACTCACCTCTCCTACTCACCATCTATCTTCCAATCATTCCTCCCACTCACCCATCCTACTCACCATCTATCTTCCACTCATTCCTCCCACTCACCATCTCTCTTCCACTCACCCCTCCCACTCACCTCTTCCACTCAACCCTCCCTCTCACCCCTCCCACTCACCTCTTCCACTCACCCCTCCAACTCACCCCTCCCTCTCTACCACTCTGAAGCATCTTATTCTTTTCCAACATAATATCCCACAGAGAAACACTGTAACTGACTTGGGATAATTGGTATAATACTTACTGTAGTTACCATGCTGTATTCCTAGATGTAGAAGTGAGATATATGACTTCTTACTGCGTATTACCGATACTCTCACTCTATTTCTCTATTTACACACCTACATCTAAAAATGTGTTTTTAATAGATCACTTAAATCACTTAAAACCAGACAAAACCTTACAATAATAGACGTGGAAAGACACTTAGACAGGATGTGGCCACTTTCATCCTCATATGTCATTAACACGGAGACCGTGTCAGTGGGTTGAGGGCTAAAGTGAAACTTGGGGCCGGTTCCATCATATTTTGATAACCTAAAAGGCGTTATTATCACCCAAAACAAGTACACAATGTATTTTCTAGCATGCAGTACCATTGCACCACAAGAAATACTGTCGGTACATTTTTATCTCATGTGATAACCAATCACGCGCCTAGTAAAAATCATCTTATTAGGGCATATTTTAGTAACAATATGCATTATTACCGTTATCACTAAATATCGAAACGGGGTGAACTGACGACTTGTAGTAAATTATTTAACACCTACTGTGGTTGAAGCTGTCGATAGCCCTGGCTTTCTTATGTATGTACTGGCCACTATATACATAGGCCAGATAAGCTAAACCAACCTAAACTATATGACAGAATAGTTATTAAAATACATTACAGTAAATATTAACCCCTTGGTAGCCCACGGGTCAACAAGTCTTGGGTTTCCTTGACCAGCTGACCACAAAGGGATAGAAAGGGGTAAATAGAAGCATAAAAACACAATACATAACTCAGTTGGCCACCTTAGAGGACAGTAAAGCATTGCCATTGCCATGGCATGCTATTGTAATTAAGGGGTTAACTCGTCCCACCCCCACCCCTCCACGAGGCCTAATTACCCCCACCCCGTGGCAATTGCCTGGGGCAATTATAGACTAATGCCCAAGATCTCTATTAGTCAAATGAGGCTAATAGTGTTTTGGGGCATTAAGCATAATAAAAATATACACATGTATCCAGTAATACAAATAACTAAAACATTAACAATATTAAAATACATGAATAGCCCCCTTCATTACTTATCCGCTCACCGCTATGTAATGAAGAGGTTAACAGTCCCGCGACCCCCGTGGGAGGCCTAACCACCCTCCCTGGAAAACTAACCCTACCCCCCTCTAGTCTGATGCCCCAAATCTCTATTAAAAAAATGTGGCGATTAGGGTTTTGGGCATAAAAAAAAAAAAAAAAATGTAAAATACATTTTACACATGAAACCCTTGCTTATCACTATGGATAAACTCTCTCAATGCGGAGCACAGATTTCTAAATCTTATTATATATTAGTGAAAGCACTGTATGCCTGTCTGCATCTTCCTGTGTCCCTAGGGGAAATCTCATTGGTCCCTTGGGCCGCCCGCCCCCGCACCTCTCATTAGCCTGAGGCGGAGTGACGACACACACACACACCACACACACACACACACACACACACACACACACCTCTCTCTCTCTTCCCCTCGGCCACACATACACTCTCTCTGTCCTCTCTCCCCCCCATCAAACTCACCTCCCTCCCTGGAGCTCCACTTACCTCCCTCCCGCTCCACTCACCTCCCTCCCGCTCCACTCACCTCTCTCCCGCTCCACTCAGCCTCCCTCCCGCTCACTCCCGCTCCACTCCACTCACCTCCCTCCCGCTCCACTCCCTCGCCCGCTCCACTCCCTCCCACTCCACTCACCTCCCTCCCCGGCGGGGGGACCGGCGAGGGACACGCGGCCACCTAAGAGGTGCCCGGAAGCCGCTCCACTCACCTCCCTCCCGCTCCACTCCACTCCTCCCTCCCGCTCCACTCACTTCCGCCTCCACTCACCTCCCTCCCGCTCCACTCCACTCCCTCCCGCTCCACTCCCTCCCCGGCGGGAGGACCGGCGGGGGGACATGCGGCCACCTAGAGGCGCCCGGAAGCCGCTCCACTCCTCCCGCTCACTCCCTCCTGCTCCACTCCCTCCCCGGCGGGGGGACACGCAGCACCTAAGAGGCGCCCGGAAGCCGCTCCACTCCCTCCGCTCCACTCCCTCCCCGGCGGGGGGACACGCGGCCACCTAAGAGGTGCCCGGAAGCCGCTCACTCCCTCCCGCTCCACTCCCTCCCCAGCGGGGGGACACGCAGCCACCTAAGAGGCGCCCGGAAGCCGCTCCACTCCCTCCCGCTCCACTCCCTCCCCGCGGGGGGACACGCGGCCACCTAAGAGGTGCCCGGAAGCCGCTCCACTCCCTCCCGCTCCACTCCCTCCCCAGCGGGGGGACACGCAGCCACCTAAGAGGCGCCCGGAAGCCGCTCCACTCCCTCCCGCTCCACTCCCTCCCCGGCGGGGGGACACGCGGCCACCTAAGAGGTGCCCGGAAGCCGCTCCACTCCCTCCCGCTCCACTCCCTCCCAGCGGGGGGACACGTGGCCACCTAAGAGGCGCCCGAAGCCGCTCCACTCCCTCCCGCTCCACTCACCTCCCTCCTACTCCACTCACCTCCCTCACCGGCGGGGGGACACGCGGCCACCTAAGATGGCGGCGCCCGGACAGGACCCCCTTCCTCCCTCGCGGACTAACTAAGATGGTGGCGCACGGAAGGAGAGGTGACGTGTGTGTATGTGTGTCACTGTGTGTGTGTGTGTCACTGTGTGTGTGTGTGTCACTGTGTGTGTGTGTGTCACTGTGTGTGTGTCTCACTGTGTGTGTGTGTGACACTGTGTGTTGACATTGTGTGTGTCTGTCACTGTGTGTATGTGTCCTCACTGTGTGTGTCTCATTGTGTGTGTATGTGTCACTGTGTGTGTGTGTGTGACACTGTGTGTGTGACACTGTGTGTGTGTGTCACTGTGTGTGTGTCACATGGGGGGGGGGCAGGAGCGGAGAGAGAGGGGGAGTGGAGAAACATACAGGGGGAGTGGAGAGGAGAGACCCGGAAATTTTAACCAACCCACCCCCCTCCTGTCCACTGTCCACTGCCCCTGTCTGTCCACTGTCCCCCCTCCTCCCGTCCACTGTCCCCCCCTCCTCCCGTCCGCTCTCCCCCCTCCTCCCATCTGCTCTCCCCCCCTCCTCCTGTCCGCTCTCCCCCCCCTCCTCCATCCGCTCTCCCCCCCTCCTCCCGTCCGCTCTCCCCCACCTCCTCCCATCCGCTCTCCCCCCCCCTCTCCCGTCCGCTCTCCCCCACCTCCTCCCATCCGCTCTCCCCCCCCTCCTCCCGTACGCTCTCCCCCCCTCCTCCCGTCCGCTCTCCCCCACTTCCTCCCATCCGCTCTCCCCCCCCTCCTCCCGTCCGCTCTCCCCCCCTCCTCCCGTCCGCTCTCCCCCCCTCCTCCCGTCCGCTCTCCCCCCCTCCTCCCGTCCGCTCTCCCCCCTCCTCCCGTCCACTCTCCCCCTCCTCCCGTCCGCTCTCCCCCCTCCTCCCGTCCGCTCTCCCCCCCCTCCTCCCATCCTCTCCCCCCCTCCTCCCATCTGCTCTCCCACCTCCTCCCTCTGCTCTCCCCACCCTCCTCCCCTCCGCTCTCCCCCCTCCGCTCTCCCCCTCCTCCTCCCGTCCGCTCTACCCCACCCTCCCCTCCGCTCTCCGTCCACCCTCCCGTCCACTCTCCGTCCGCCTCCCGTCCGCTCTCTGTCCGCCCTCCCGTCCGCCCTCCGTCCGCCCTCCCGTCCGCCCTCCCGTCCGCTCTCTGTCCGCCCTCCCGTCCGCTCTCCCCCCACCCTCCCGTCCGCTCTCCCCCCGCCCTCCCGTCCGCTCTCCGTCCGCCCTCCTCCTGTCCGCTCTCTCTCCATCCGCTCTCCGTCCGCCCTCCCCCCGCCCTCCCGTCCGCTCTCTCTCCGTCCGCCCTCCCGTCCGCTCTCTCTCCGTCCGCCCCCCCGTCCGCTCTCCGTCCACCCTCCCATCCGCTCTCTCTCCGTCCGCCCTCCCGTCCGCTCTCTGTCCGCCCTCCCGTCCGCCTCCCGTCCGCCCTCCCGTCCGCTCTCTCTCCGTCCGCCCTCCCGTCCGCCCTCCCGTCCGCCCTCCCGTCCACCCTCCCATCCGCTCTCTCTCCGTCCGCCCTCCAGTCCGCTCTCTGTCCGCCCTCCCGTCCGCCCTCCCGTCCGCCCTCCCGTCCGCCCTCCCATCCGCCCCTCCCGTCCGCCCTCCCGTCCGCTCTCCGTCTGCCCTCCCGTCCGCTCTCTCTCCATCCGCCCTCCCGTCTGCTCTCTCTCCGTCTGCCCTCCCGTCCGCTCTCTCCATCCGCCCTCCCGTCCGCTCTCACGTCCGCTCTCCGTCCGCCCTCCCGTCCGCTCTCCGTCCGCTCTCCCGTCCTCCTCTCTCCGTCCGCCCTCCGTCCACCCTCCCGTCCGCCCTCCCATCCGCTCTCCGTCCGCCCTCCCGTCCGCTCTCTGTCCGCCCTCCCGTCCGCTCTCCCCCCCACCCTCCCGTCCGCTCTCCGTCCGCCCTCCCGTCCGCTCTCCGTCCGCCCTCCCGTCCGCTCTCCCTTCCGCTCTCTCTCCATCCGCCCTCCCGTCCGCTCTCCCCCCGCCCTCCCCCCGCCCTCCCGTCTGCCCACACGTCCGCTCTCTCTCCGTCCGCCCTCCCGTCGCTCTCTCTCCGTCCGCCCCCGTCCCGTCCACCCTCCCGTCCGCCCTCCCGTCCGCTCTCCGTCCACCCTCCCATCCGCTCTCTCTCCGTCCGCCCTCCCGTCCGCTCTCTGTCCGCCCTCTCCCCCGTCCGCCCTCCCCGTCCGCTCTCTCTCCGTCCGCCCTCCCGTCCACCCTCCCGTCCGCCTTCCCGTCCGCTCTCCGTCTGCCCTCCCATCTGCTCTCTCTCCATCCGCCCTCCCGTCCGCTCTCCCATCCGCTCTCCGTCCGCCCTCCCGTCCGCTCTCCCCGTCCGCTCTCCTGTCCGCTCTCCGTCCGCTCTCCCCCCACCCTCCCGTCCGCTCTCCCCCCACCCTCCCGTCCGCTCTCCCCCCCACCCTCCCGTCCGCTCTCCCCCCCACCCTCCCGTCCGCTCTTCCCCTTACCCTCCCGTCCGCTCTCCCCCCTCCCCCTCCTCCCCCCTCCCTCCTAGCAGGAAATTTAACTCACGGGCAACGCCGGGTCTCTCAGCTAGTTGGTAATAAATGTTAACCCACTAATAAAAATATACATACAAAAACCGCTAAGGTAATTAAGGGTTACCACCCTGCCACTCCTCCAGGAACCCTTACCACCCTCCCTGTAGCAATTACCCCCATTACCAACCCCCCTTACCCTGGCTCCCCCTACCACCGCCCCTCCCCCTGCCCCCTTTGCAAGGCTAATGCCCAGTATCCCTATTAGCAAAATGTGTACATAAACAAAAAAAAACCACATAATAACATAAAAATTTTCATTTGACACATAAAACCATTATCACTGTGCATAACTTGGCCTTCTAAATGGGGAGCCCATATTTCCACTTTGGTAATAAATCATAACCTCAAATTTTACAAATACATTAATAATTCACCTTCAGTACCTTAGTAGCAAACTGCTATGACAAAGAAGGTGTTAACCCATCCCTGGACCCCCCCCACTCCGCCCCTCCCCCCCCCCGGGAGGCATAACCTCCATCCTCGGGCAACTACCCCCATCATCCACCCCCGCTTGCCCCAAACAAGACTGCAAAACAGCGCTCCATTTCTGTAAGATTTCCAGTGACATTATTATATTGTAATTGGGTTTGAGTCCGTGTATAAAAACGAGCTGCCACACACACTGTATTATTCTGATTGCCACGAATCTTTTCTAATCCAGGCTATGTGGCATATGTCAATTTACTCTGACAAGCAAGGAGGACACTGAAGACCTTCTTACATCGGATAATGTCAGAGTCTTCTGTAGATCTTATTACAAGTTAAATATATTAAGTAAAAGGGGTCTGGCTAATGTTTTATAACAAGAAGAATCTATGGATAGACAGGGAAGCCATACGTCTGTCTTGAGATGTCTGGAGAAAAGCCTGCGAGTGGCATTTGAGAGGCCAGCACAGCCATTGTTAAAGCTGATGCATTCATAAGAGACTATCGCATCATGTTGGCATCATGCTGACGATGCCATGGTTTGGGTCATAGTGTTGGAAGACGGAAGGACCGACTACGTGATTTCCTTTGGATAAATAATGATAGATTTAGCCAAGGAAGGGGAGAGACAGGACAACACTAAGAAGGGGAGAGACAGGACAACACCAAGAAGGGGAGAGACAGGACAACACTAAGAAGGGGAGAGACAGGACAACACTAAGAAGGGGAGAGACAGGACAACACTAAGAATGGGAGAGACAGGACAACACTAAGAAGGGGAGAGACAGGACAACACTAAGAAGGGGAGAGACAGGACAACACTAAGAATGGGAGAGACAGGACAACGCTAAGAAGGGGAGAGACAGGACAACGCTAAGAAGGGGAGAGACAGGACAACACTAAGAAGGGGAGAGACAGGACAACACTAAGAAGGGGAGAGACAGACAACACTAAGAAGGGGAGAGACAGAACAACACCAAGAAGGGGAGAGACAGGACAACACCAAGAAGGGGAGAGACAGGACAACACTATGAAGGGGAGAGACAGGACAACACCAAGAAGGGGAGAGACAGGACAACACCAAGAAGGGGAGAGACAGGACAACACTAAGAAGGGGAGAGACAGGACAACACTAAGAAGGGGAGAGACAGGACAACACTAAGAAGGGGAGAGACAGGACAACACTAAGAAGGGGAGAGACAGGACAACGCTTAGAAGGGGAGAGACAGGACAACGCTAAGAAGGGGAGAGACAGGACAACACTAAGAAGGGGAGAGACAGGACAAAACTAAGAAAGGGGAGAGACAGGACAACACTAAGAAGGGGAGAGGACAGGACAACACCAAGAAGGGGAGAGACAGGACAACACAAGAAGGGGAGAGACAGGACAACACCAGAAGGGGAGAGACAGGATAACACCAAGAAGGGGAGAGACAGGATAACACCAAGAAGGGGAGAGACAGGACAACACCAAGAAGGGGAGAGACAGGACAACACCAAGAAGGGGAGAGACAGGACAACACTAAGAAGGGGAGAGACAGGACAACACTAAGAAGGGGAGAGACAGGACAACACTAAGAAGGGGAGAGACAGGACAACACCAAGAAGGGGAGAGTCAGGACAACACTAAGAAGGGGAGAGACAGGACAACACTATGAAGGGGAGAGACAGGACAACACTAAGAAGGGGAGAGACAGGACAACACTATGAAGGGGAGAGACAGGACAACACTATGAAGGGGAGAGACAGGACAACACCAAGAAGGGGAGAGACAGGACAACACCAAGAAGGGGAGTGACAGGACAACACCAAGAAGGGGAGAGACAAGGCAACACCAAGAAGGGGAGAGACAGGACAACACCAAGAAGAGGAGAGACAGGCCAACACCAAGAAGGGGAGAGACAGGACAACAC